>NW_028270170.1:36779983-37094861 GCF_037043375.1 Chiloscyllium plagiosum | reverse complement strand
TTCTAAATGAAAAAGAATTACCTTACAGTTCTTGCATGTTGAAGTCAAAGGCTTAATTAAACGTTAGTTTGAACTGTTCAGCTTGCTTAAAACAAACTTGTCTCCAGCCAACCTTTAGCGTTACCACAAATACATGCTCAGTTCAATTCAATATCTTGTAAAAGGAAAGTGAGGGTTTTTGTTCATCAGGTGTCAGAGGACTCATATTGATTTTCTTTCTGGAGTTTCCCGATAATTCAGATAAATGCGAGGTGCTGCATTTTGGGAAAGCAAATCTTAGTAGGACTTATACACTTAATGGTAAGATCCTAGGGAGTGTTGCTGAACAAAGAGACCTTGGAGTGCAGGTTCATAGCTCCTTGAAAGTGGAGTCGCAGGTAGATAGGATAGTGAAGAAGGCCTTTGGTAAGCTTCCCTTTATTGGTCAGAGTATTTTGCACAGGAGTTGGGAGATCATGTTGTGGCTGTACAGGACTTTGGTTAGGCCACTGTTGGAATATTGTGTGCAATTCTGATCTCCTTCCTATCAGAAAGATGTTGTGAAACTTGAAAGGGTTCAGAAAAGATTTACAATGATGTTGCCAGGGTTGGAGGATTTGAGGTATAGGGAGAGGCTGAACAGGCCGGGGCTGTTTTCCCTGGAGCGTCAGAGGCTGAGGGGTGACCTTATAATGGTTTACAAAATTATGAGGAACATGAATAGGATAAATAGACAAAGTCTTTTCCCTGGGGTTGGGGAGCCCAGAACTAGAGGGCATAGGTTTAGGGTGAGAGGGGAAAGATATAAAAGAGACCTACGGGGCAACTTTTTCACACAGAGGGTGGTACAGGTATGGAATGAGCTGCCAGAGGATGTGGTGGAGGCTGGTACAATTGCAACATTTAAGAGGCATTTGGATGGGTATATGAATAGGAAGGGTTTGGAGAGATATGGGCTGGATGCTGGCAGATGGGACTAGATTGGGTTGGGATATCTGGTCGGCATGGAACAAATCTCACAAAATTTGCATTCCTATTTATATTTATATATACAATAAAGATGAGTTATATGTTTGGGAGGGAGTTAATGCAAATGTTTCCTGAACTAAAGCTAATGACTGATTATAATCAGCCACAGTCAACATGTTACAATTTGAAGTTGCTTCTCAAAATATCTATTAACTCAAATTATTTTAACTGCCAAAATCCCACTTCTCTTTACATCTGAATTATTCAGTTAGTGAGTCTTTTAGAGTACAAATAAAGAGAAACTAACATTTCGCTGCTGGAAGGTATTTCAGCTTCTGAACCACACTTATATTTCATCATCACGTGTGAATCAAAATTGATTCCTGGGAGCTGTGAAACGTGCATATCACACTGGAGAATGAGGACAATTACATAATTGTTCAAAAGCAAATGTACATTTGTTTTAGGTTCAGTGCTCAGAGGCTATGGCATTTTACAAATTTTAATACAGTTGTGAAAATAAAACAAGCTTCGTAAACAAGAGAGTGGGGAGGTCCTGTGATCCTACCCTTACAGGAGAAAGGGAGAAGAGGCATTTTGAGAAATTGCAGTCACACAGCTTATAATTTTGCATCAGTTGAAATGAATGCATTGTGACATCAATGTCCAGTGGGTACTGGATTTCAATCTATTCCAGTACAATTACAGACCTGGCACCGATCTGACAATGTGGAAAACGTTCTGTCCCCATAAAGCAGGATAAATCTAATCCAATCAATTACCAGCCCTTCAGTCTACTCTCAATTAACAGCAAAATGATGGAAGGTATAAGTGACAGAGCGATCAAGTGGCACCTACACAAAACTAAGCCATTCACTAATGCTCAGTTTAGGCGCTTCCAAAAGCAGTCGACTCCTGGTCAAACACGGGCAAAAGAGCTAAACTGAAGAGGTGAGCTAAGAGTGACTACTATTGACATCAATGCAATAAGTCTCAGCCACATTAAAGTCAATGGAAATTGGGTGAAACCTCCCTACTGGTTGGAGTCATACTTAACACAAATGAGGGTAGTTGTGACTGTTAAACATCCATCATATCATTCAAAGGCATGACTGTACAAATTCCTCAGGATTTTACTCTGAGCCCAAACATCTACACCTGCTTCATCAATACCTTTCTCTCCATTATAAGGTCAGAATTGATGACTGCACAGATTTCAGCCCCATTTGCAACTCCTCAGATCCTGAGGGACAGGATGTACATGTATTTGGAAAGGCAGGGACTGATTAGGGATAGTCAACATGGCTTTGTGCATGGGAAAACATGTCTCACAAACTTGACTGAGTTTTTCAAGAAGTGGAGTGTTGGAGGCTGACGGGTGACCTCGTAGAGGTTTACAAAGTTATGAGCGGCATGGATAGGGTAAATAGACAAAGTCTTTTCCCTGGGGTCAGGGAGTCCAGAACGAGAGGGCATAGGTTTGGGGTGAGAGGGGAAAGATATAAAAGGGACCTAAGGGGCAACGTTTTCACACAGAGGGAGATACGTTTATGGAATAAGCTGCCAGAGGAAGTGGTGGAGGCTGGTACAGTTGCAACATTTAAAAGGCATCTGGATGGGTATATGAATAGGAAGGGTTTGGAGGGATGTGGGCCGGGTGCTGGCAGGTGGGACTAGATTGGGTTGGGATGTCTGGTCGGCATGGACGGGTTGGACCGAAGGGTCTGTTTCCAAGCTGAACATCTCTATGGCTCTACGACTCTAAGTAGCAAAGAGGATTGATGAGGTCAGAGTGGTAGTGTGATCTATATGGACTTCAGTAAGGCATTCGACAAGGTTCCCCATGGGAGACTGATAAGCAAGGTTAGATCTCACAGAATACAGGGAGAACTAGCCATTTGGATACAGAACTGGCTCAAAGGTACAAGACAGATGATGGTGGGGAGGGTTGTTTTTCAGATTGGAGGCCTGTGCCACAAGGATTGGTGCTGGGTCCACTACTTTTTGTCATTTATATAAATGATTTTGATGTGAGCATATGAGGTATAGTTAGTAAGGTTGCAGATCACACCAAAATTGGAGTTGCAGTGGACAGCAAAGAGGGTTACCTTAGTTTACAATGGGATCTTGATCAGATGGGCCAATTGGCTAAGGAGAGGCAGATGGAGTTTAATTTTGATAAATGCAAGATGCTGCATTTTGGGAAAGCAAATCTTAGCAGGACTTATACACTTAATGGAAAGCCAAGAGGGTGTTGCTGAACATAGAGACCTTGGAGTGCAGGTTCACAGCTCCTTGAAAGTGGAATCACAGGTAGATAGGATAGCGAAGAAGGCGTTTGGTATGCCTTCTTTTATTGGTCAGAGTACTGAGTACAGGACTTGGGAGGTCATGTTGTGGCTGTACAGGACATTGGTTAGGCCACTTTTGGAATATTGCATGCAATTCTGGTCTCCTTCCTTTCGGAAAGATGTTGTGAAACTTGAAAAGGTTCAGAAAAGATTTACAAGGATGTTGCCAGTGTTGGAGAATTTGAGCTATAGGGAGAGGCTGAATAGGCTAGGGCTGTTTTCCCTGGAGTGTCGGAGGCCAAGGGATGACATTATAGAGGTTCATAAAATCATGAGGGGCATGGATAGGGTAAATAGGCAAGGTCTTTTCCCCAGGATGGGGGAGTCCATTACTAGAGGGCATAGGTTTAGGGTGGGAGGGGAAAGATATAAAAGAGATGTAAGGAGCAACTTTTTCATGCAGAAGTTGGCGAGGTGGGGGTGGAATGTGCTGCTCGTGGAAGTGGTGGATGCTTCTTCAATTACAGCATTTAAAAAGCATCTGGACGCCTAGGAAGGGTTTGGAGGGATATGGGCCGGGTGCTGGCAGATGGGACTAGATTGGGTTGGGATAGCTGGTCGGCATGGACGGGTTGGACTGAAGGGTCTGTTTCTGTGCTGTACATCTCTATGACTCTGAGTCCACGACCATATAAGACCTAGACAACAGTCAGGTTTGGGGTGACAAGTGTCAGGCGATGATCATCGCCACTAAGAGAGATTCCAAGCATCCTTTCTTGACATTCAAAGTCATTACCATTGCTGAATCATCCACTAGCAACATCCTTAGTGTTACCATTAACCAAAAACTGAACTGGACAAGCCGCATATTGTAGCTACAAAATCAGGTCAAGTCCAGGAATTCTGCAAAGACTTCGTGACTCCCCATAGCCTTCCTACTATATACAAGGTACAAGTCAGGAGCATGATTGAATATTTCCATTTGCGTGAATGAGTGCATCTCCACCAATGTTCAAGAAGCAAAACTCAACACAGCCTGTTTGATTGGCGGCCCATTCACCACCTTCAACACTCACTTCCTTCACTACTGATAAGACAATAAGACCAAAAGAAATGGGAACAGGAGTAGGCCATTCAGCCCCTTAATCCTGTCTCACCATTCAATAGGATCGTGGCTGATTCAACACTCCTCACATCCACGTTCCTGCATTTTCCCATAACCCTTGCTTCCCCTCCTGATCAAGGATCTATCTTACTTAACCTTAAATATACAAAAGGCTTCTGTTCCCACCAGGTCTTTGTGCCAAAGAGTTCCAAAGACCAACAACCCTCTGAAAGAAGAACAGAGAAGAGGCACAATACCATAATGTGTACCATCTAGTTGATGCACTGCAGCAACTCATCAATTCTCCTTAGACAGCACATTCCAAACATGCCATCTATTGCCTGGAAGGACATGTCTAGCAGATATCTGGGAACTTCATTACCTGCACATTCTCCTCCAAAACATACACCATCCTGACTTGCAACTAAATTCTTAGTTCTTCATTGTAGCTGGGTCAAGATCCTGGACCTCACTTCCTAACAAAATTGTGGGTGTCCTGCCAGCACATGAACTCCAGTGGTTCAAGAAAAGAGCTCATCACTAACTGCTCAAGGGCAAGTAGAAATGGACAATAGGTACTTGTCTAGCCAGTAATGCGTCATAGGTAAAGAGCCTCTCTAAATCTGAGCTTTGCAAACCAACAAAAAAAAGCAGATCCAGGTCTTTTTCAATATACCCTTTCAGTTGCATCACACTGTAAACTTTTGCTATAAATTCTGTTCTTACAATCTTATACTGGTCAGCATGGATGGTTGGGCCGAAGGGTCTCTTTCTATGCTGAATGATTCTATGACTCTAATGAATACTAACATTCAAAAGGACTTGAAAAGGAAATATTTGCAGTGTGAGGATTAATTGGATAGCTCCTTTAAGGAGCTGGCAGAGATTGCCTTTTCAATGTTGTATGATTTGATACATTTTCTGAATAATTTAGTCCCTCTTGAAGAAAAGCCTTCCATTTATATAGCACACTCAATGTTTCAAAATGTGCCACAGTCAATTGTGGAGTGCAGTTACTGCAGTAATGTGGGAACTGAAATTGTCCACTGACAGTAACGACCAGTTTTGTTTTGGTGATGTTTGTGGGATGATAATTATTGCCAGAGCAAATGAAAAGCTCCCTTGCTCACTTACACACGAGATGTTTTAAATCCATCTCAGAGAGTAGGTCAGTGTGTCACACTGGGAGAAAATGTTGGAAAGCCCTCTTGCTATAATTGAATGATGAGCTTTGTGGTGGAAAGTCTTGATGCATTCAAACTACTAGGGCGAGTGTCACAAGAGGCACAGGCAAATCCCTAGGAAGATGGGAAGGTGCAATCTAAATTATAACAGGTAGAGTTGTGGCAAATTTGATTTGGAGACCTAACTCAATTCGGTCAATGTTCCACTGGGCATGGCTACGATCAAGGCTTCAAGTAAACCAATAGCAATTGAGTGCTTAATCTCAACAGCTGCATCATAGGTGTGTACAGTACTCCTATTGAGACCGTTCATAGTCTGACAGATTCCACCCAGGTAACTTAAAGAGCACATAACCAATCCCAAATGCATCAATATTTAAATGGGCAATGGGTAAAGATTCCTCTGAACCAGATAGAACATTCCTTCCTTTCCCTTCACAATCCCACCCATCTCCCCCACCCCCCATGCGTACGCACACACACACACACAGATACACATGAGGCACAGGCACAGAGACATTCAAAAGTAGTGTACAGTCTTTCATCAGATGACTGTGTAGGTGCCCCGCCCACTCTGAGGCCAAAGTCTACACATACACCTTTAGGAAAATCTAGTACAAACATTTTCACAAACCACACTGCCTGCTGGGTGAGATCTACACAGGGACTGTGCTTTCTCTCCAGAAAGTGAAACAGCAGTGTCCCAGAGAGCAATGACATTTGGCAGTAACCAGCGGGAGGAAGGAGGCAACGTTTTGACGTGTTTGTAGTGAGAGACCAGAGTTGTCTCTCTGGCAAAGATCTGTATCCTGGTCTGCTCAAATCTATGTACGAGGGTTGGACCTGTGTCAGGAGAAACCTGTTTGGTCACATTCCCCCAGTGTGACAAGTCCAAAGTGACAGTTCCGTAACCTGCTCTGTTTTAAGTAAAACCTGCAACAGGAAGGCTGGGCTAACCTTTTGTTTGTTGGCGCTGTAGGCACTGTTTCGGCGGGTTGATGTGTCGAGCTATCCTTACAGTCAGAGGCGAGCCACTGTAAGGTGCCCCTGCGACAGCATAGGGGGATCGAATCCCAGGCTATCCACTATTACAATCCTGCTCAGTGGCTAAGGTGGGAGGGAGCCTCGGCTGACTGGAGCCAATACACTGTGAGTCAGTTCAATTTCTAAAATAATTCCAGCTTTTTTGTTTCTCAACATTGAAAACTAAGTCGCCTTTTTGAAGCAAAAAAATTGTAAACGTAATCGAAAGTTTATTCACGAGACTTGTCGAGTTTACAAGTTGTCATCAAGAATGAACTTTCAACTTCAATCCTGCTTTGTTAGAAAGATCATAGTTAAGATTTAGATGAAAGGAAAATGAATGCTGTCCGTACTTGCGCCTGTCGGATATTTAGTTGTGAATTGATACAGAATCCTTACCTGAATTCTGTATCAGATTTCATTTGACCATTTATTTGCCTTTGAAAAATTTCTGCTCGTGTTTTGTTTCCGAGTTAATTAAAATTTCCTGCTGGAATATTGAGTTCCTTCCTGCACCTGGAGGTACTGAGCCAGTCATGAGGAGGTACACTTATCCCAATATAGCCTAGAGAAGCATGGAGGTAGCTGCTGACACTGTGATTTGAGTGCCTGAGTAATAGCAGATAGTAATTTTGGGGTGGCACGGTGGCACAGTGGTTAGCACTGCTGCCTCACAGCGCCAGAGACCCGGGTTCAATTCCCGCCTCAGGCGACTGACTGTGTGGAGTTTGCACGTTCTCCCCGTGTCTGCGTGGGTTTCCTCTGGGTGCTCCGGTTTCCTCCCACAGTCCAAAGATGTGCAGGGTCAGGTGAATTGGCCATACTAAATTGCCCGTAGTGTTAGGTAAGGGGTAAATGTAGGGGTATGGGGTGGGTTTCGCTTCGGCGGGTCGGTGTGGACTTGTTGGGCCGAAGGGCCTGTTTCCACACTGTAATCTAATCTAATCTAATTCAGGATTATTATTCGTCTATAGTCTAATTTGGTAGGTGGCAAATGTAACCCCTTTATTTATAGAGTTATAGAGATATACAGCATGGAACAGACCCTTTGGTCCAACCTGTCCATGCCGACCAGAAAGCCCAACCCAATCTAGTCCCACTTGCCAGCACCCGACCCACATCCCTCCAAACCCTTCCTATTCATATACCCATCCAAATGCCTCTTAAATGTTGCAATTGTACCAGCCTCCACCACTTCCTCTGGCAGCTTATTCCATAAACATATCTCCCTCTGCATGAAAAAGTTGCCCCTTAGGTCTCTTTTATATCTTTCCCCTCTCACCCTAAACCTATGCCCTCTAGTTCTGGACTCCCCAATCCCAGGGAAAAGACTTGGCCTATTTACCTTATCCATGCCCCTCATAATTTTGTAAACTTCTATGAGGCCACCCCTCAGCCTCTGATGCTCCAGGGAAAAAAGCCCCAGCTTGTTCAGTCTCTTCCTATAGCTCAAATCCTCCAACCCTGGCAATGTCCTTGTAAATCTTTTCTGAACCCTTTCAAGTTTCACAACATCTTTCCGATAGGAAGGAGACCAGAATTGCACGCAATATTCCAACAGTGGCCTAACCAATGTCCTGTACAGCCGCAACATGACCTCCCAACTCCTATAGTTGAAACTTTATTGCTGGAACAGCACAGCAGGTCAGGCAGCATCCAGGGAACAGGAGATTCGACGTTTCGGGCACAGGCCCTTCTTCAGGAATGGCCTGTGCCCGAAATGTCGTGCCCATTCCTGAAGAAGGGCCTGTGCCCGAAACGTCGAATCTCCTGTTCCCTGGATGCTGCCTGACCTGCTGTGCTGTTCCAGCAATAAAGTTCCAACTTTGATCTCCAGCATCTGCAGACCTCACTTTCTCCTCCCAACTCCTATACTCAATACTCTGACCAATTATAAAGGGAAGGATGAAAAACCAGAGAGAATTACAACCAGTTAGCTGAACATCAGTAGTGGGGAAAATGCTGGAGCGCTAATATAAAAGGAAGAGCCAGTAGATGGAATGTATTAGGGTTTTCCGAAGGCTTTTGATAAGGTCCCTCATAAGATGTTAGTGGGCGGTTTAAAATACGTGGGATGGAGGAAATATATTGGCATGAATCCAGAATTGGATGATAGGAAGTCGAGAGTGGGAACTAATGGGTCTGTTACTGAGTGGCAGGCAGTAATTAGTGGGGGTACAGTTAAGGACTAGAGCATGGCTATTCACAATGTCTATCAATGACCTAGTTAAAAATCACACAACACCAGGTTATAGTCCTACAGGTTTATTTGGAAGCACTAGCTTTCAGACCACTGCTCCTTCGTCAGGTAACTGTGGAACAGGATCATAAGACACAGAATTTATAGCAAACGATCACAGTATCATGCAACTAAAACAGTATATTGAACAAACATAATTTACTGTTAAGTCTTTCATCTTTTAGAATGAGTTACAAGTTTCAGTTTATTAATATGTAAATCCCAGAACTTCTTTTAAGTCACATTCTCAAGATAACTTAAGATTTTATTTAAAAAAAGTGACATCTCAGCTCTGTCAATGCACTAAAGGGGTGAGGTTAGACTCTGTCTGCATCCCAATCTTGAGTCAGACAGGTTCTATTCCAAAGTGGAGTTTATAAAATATTACATGGATTGACTACCTGCAGATTGTGTGCTTTTTGAGCAAAATAGAATGTATCTTCAAATACAATTTGTCAAATGCAGATTCACCCCATAGACTTGTATGTGTGTGCATGCATGTGAGGGAGAGAGAGAGTGTCTGAGTGTGTGCATGTGAGTGTGTGCTTGTGAGTGTGAGTGCGTGCAAGACAGTGTGTGTTCGAGTGTGTGTGTGCTTGGTAGAGTGTGTACATGATTGTGATGAAGTATAAACCTGTGAGAGTGTGTGTATGGGTGTGAGTGCGGGGCTATATGTGTGTGTGTGTCTGAGAGAGAACGTGTGTATATGAGAGGGTCTGCATGAGTTTGTGAGTATGTAGGTCTGTGTGTGTGTGTGTGTGTGTGTGAGGGGGGGAGAGAGAGAGAGAGAGTGTACAATATAGTGGGGTCATGAACCCAAGGTCCCAGTTGAGGCCAGCCTCATGGGTACTGAACTTGGCTGCTCTGCCACTGTGCGTTGTTACATATCCCAAAGTCCGCCTTGGAGGATGATCACCCAAAGATCCGAGGTTGAATGTCCCTGACCGCTGAAGTGTTCCCTGACTGGGAGGGAACATCCTGTCTGATGACTGTTGTGCGGTGACCATTCATCCATTGTCATGGTGGATGGGCTTGGATGACAGAACCAAATGCAACATTTCCAAGTTTGTCATGACACAAAAGTGTGCAAGATTGTGAGTATTTAAATAGTGAGATAGTGGGACGTGTGGATGTACAAAGAGATGTGGATATCCTTGTACAGCAGTCAGTGACAGTAGACAAGCTGGTGTGACAAGCAATTAAAAAAGTAAATGGTTTATTGGCCTTCGTTGCAAGAGAACTTGAGTTTAGAAATAGGGATGTTATACAGTTATACTGTACCACACCTAGATCACATCTGGAGTAGCGCTTGCAGTTTAGGTCCCTCTACCTCAGAAAAATTTACTTCCCATAGACGGAGTGCAGCAGAGGCTGGTGCTGGGGATGGCTGGACTGTCGTAAAGAAGAAAGTGAGGACTGCAGATGCTGGAGATTAGAGTTGACAGTGGGGTGCTGGAAAAGCACAACAGGTCAGGCAGCGTCCGTGGAGCAGGAGAATTGACGTTTCGGGCAAAAGCTCTTCATCAGGAGCTCTTCATTCCTGATGAAGGACTCTTGCCCAAAATAGTTGATTCTCCTGCTCCTCAGATGCTGCCTGACCTGCTGTGCTTGTCGTATAGGAGACATTAGTTCCACTGAGCCTGTATTCACTAGTGTTAAGAAGGATGAGAGGGAATCTGATTGAAATGTATACAATTTTAATAGGATTAGACAGACTGGATGCAGGAGGGATGTTTTCCTTGGGTGGGGCGTCTCCAACCAGGGGATAGAATCTCAGGATATGGGCTAGGTCATGAGATGAGGAAAAGCTTCTTCAAATGGGGAGTGAAGCTGTAGAATTCTCTATCACGGATGACTGTGGAGGCCCAGTCAGTGAATGTATTCCCAAAAGAGAGACATAAAGTTTTAAATTGTAAGGGCATCAAGGAGTATCAGGACAAAGCAGGAACATGGCATTGATTAGCCATGAACATATTCAGCAGTAGACCCAAAGGGCCGAACGGCCTACTCCTACCTCTAGTTTCTCCATTCCTTTACTCAAAGTGCTGTCTCAGATATTTTTGTTAATTCTTTCATTGAATGTGAATATTTCTGACAAAGCCAGTAATTGTTGTCCAGTCCACCATTCGGCACAATGCAGAACTTACCAAACCTTTTCCCAACCTGACACTGACTTGAAGCTAGAAAATTGAAAACTGTCGCAACCCTCCAGAAGAGGCAGAATGGGGTGGGAAATTAAATACGTGAACAATAGTTAATGATAATGTCCCAAAAATCTGGCGCGATCTATCTTTATAAGTTTCCTAATGGAAATTCTCTTTCTCATGTGTGGGATCTTGGCATCACTGTCAAATATATTGCGTGGGTCTGTAGTCACAGGTAAATCAGGCCAGGTAAGGATGGCAGATTATCTTCCCTGGACAGCATTAGTGAACCAGATAAGGTTTTTAAATAATGGCCACAATGATACTAGCTTTTTCATTCCAAATTTCTTTAAATTCAGTTTCGTTATCTGTCAAGATGGGATCCGAACCCAGGTCCCCATTAGATTGGGACTCTGACCTATCAGACAGTGCCATTTCCAAAATATCACCACCTCCCAAGTAAGTGCATTGACAGTGGGCGACCCCCATGGTTGAACAAGTTTATTGAGTGAATAGCTGTACCATAGAAGGTAAGAAGACCCTGGGTTTGGTTATAGGTAAATAAAGTCCAGGTTTGGCGGGGAAACAAAATGGGCAATAGCGGGTAAGCCACTGTAGTGGCATGGCAGCTCAGTGATTAGCACTGCTGCCTCACGGTACCAGGGCCCCGGTTCAATTCCACCCTTGGGCGAACGTCTGTGTGGAGTTTGCACATTCTTCCCCTGACCTTTTGGGTTTCTTCCCACGGTCCAAAGATGTGCAGGTTAGGTGGATGGGCCATGGGAAATTGCCCATAGTGTTCAGGGACGTGCAGGCTACTGGGTTAGCCTTGGGAAGTGCAGCATGCCAGGGATAAAGTAGGTGGATGGGTCGAGTTGGGATGCTGTTTGGAGAGTCAGTGTGGATTCAATGGTTTGAATGGCCTGCTTCCACACTGTAGGGATTCTTTGATTTGCTAACAGCGCCCTTATTGGAAGCAAAATCATGTGGAGTCTATAGTAAATGGGTTGTCGTTGTGCTATGCACTTGCAGATGTTGAATTTCACCTTAAGCCACTGCACTCCCCTGTTGCAATGCCAATTCTACTGAATTCTTGACCTCAGCACTATAATTTATCTCAGCAGTGTCTGATTAAAAAGATCATTGTGACACCTGCCCACAACACTTGTGGCGACTTTGGGATGAGGACAGGAATAATTGATGCCCCATGTTGTGGAATATTCTGCTGCCTCACTGTGAAAGCTCAGACATGACTAACAGCCACTCAAATGAGGCTCAATAGCTGATAGGCATCTGAGGAACTAACAGCCATCAAAGAACCAAACTTCAGGAGCAAAAAAAAAAGCTGTCATGAAAAATAAACATGTGAAAAACTGGCTGAGAGGTCGGTTATAAAATACTGATTAGCAAGGGGTGATATTTAAAACAGTATTATCATTAATAGGAGGTTTATAAATTATCAAATCATTGATAGGAGGTAATAATTTATAAATGTCATGTGAACCTGGGTATTAGGTTACACCCTTGTAATTACTCCCTCTTGTTTTCTATAATGTAAAATATAAGTTTCAGAGTTCAATTTATATTGTTTAGTTTGTTTTTGGCAGCCCGTCTGCCTCTGGAAGTGATATTTAGTAAAGAAAGTGTTGACCAGTTTTGTGTTCGTTTTGGGATTGTTGGATCAAACTGTTGAGGCTTGAAGTTGAATTTCAGTAGGTCCTTTGGAGGTGGGAGGTGAGGGTTAGGGAGCTGCTTATAAGATGCAGTGGAAGGACAACCTGATGTTCCCAACACCAGAATTCCAGAGATATGATTGTCCAATGAATGGATAATTGTGCTAATTAAAAGTCCTGCCAAGGATCATGCTTTGCCCCATCATATTTATTGGTGTCAGGCAGTTGTGGTGAGACCAGCAAGTAAACAATGGCAGCCTCTCCACGGGTCCCAGGGTTGCGTGCCCAGGGCTGTGTGTGTTTGTGTGTCTGTTAGTGTTTGTACATCTGTGCATTTTTCTGTGTGTGTTTGTACTCATTTGGTCTTTGTGTGTATGTATATGTGAGTACATGTATATGTGTGTATTTCTTTTTGTGTGTATGTGCATACGTGTGTTTGTATGTGATTATGGGTGTGTGTGTGTGTGTGTGGTGGGCTGACAGGTATTGCCATGAGGGGTTGACCCTCCTTTCAGGCTGCTCTATTATCCACAGAGGAATCCCTGTTTGCACTGGCCATCATTGTGGTTATGGCACCATTGCTTGAAGCTGATGCATCCCCTCCTCCAGTCACTAAGCCTGGCTCCTTCCACAATATTCCCCTTATTTTTGTGAGGGGAATTGTGAATTCAACTTCTCCATTGAGTTATCTCCATAATCGCGCGGCCTCTCCACTGGCTAACGTTAATACCGGCTTCTGATGCAGCTGCTGAGCTGGGCTGACAACACTGAGAGGTGGGTATTGTCACAAACTGGAGTGCAGCTTTGGCAGGGACCCTTTAATTGCCAGTGAGGTGCCATACATGGATCCTACTGCTGACCAGCTTTCTTCTGCTTTTGTCCTAGTCACAGGACATCTCCTAGTGCGAAAAATTCATTGTTTTTGTGAAGAAATATTTCAATTGTCTCGGTAATGGTGATAAATGGGGACAAAGTGCCACATTGTCACGTGTCAGCCATGATTCGATGGTAACCCAGAGGCAAAATTTGGCAAAAAGTTTAAGATCTCTGACTAGTGTTAGAAGTACAAAAACAGAAGTTACTGAAAAAGTTCAGCAAGTCTGACAGCATCTGTGAAGAGAAATCAGAGTTAACATTTCAGGCCCTGTGACCCTACCACAGAACTCACTGGACCCGAAACACGAACTGTGATTTCCTTTCACAGATGCTGCCAGACCTGCATTTTCAGCAACTTCTGTTTTTGTTTCTGATTTACAGCATCCACAGTTCTTTCATTTTTTATTTAGTGTTAGAAGGCATACTATCCGGCTGCATAACAGCCTTTACTATAAGAAATGACAGAAGGTTGTTTGCACAGACCAGACCATCACGGAAGCCATCCTCTCATCCACGGATTCCATTTACATGTTTTGCTGCTGTGGAAAGGCTGCAAACATCATTAAAGACCCATCCCATCCCGGTAATACTCTCCTCCAATCTCTTGTGTCAGACAGTACATTCAGAAGCTTGAATACATGCACCAGCAGGTTTTCCCTGCCATCACTAGAGTTATGAATGGACGCTCTAACTTTAAATAATGTTGTTCTTATTAATGTTGATCTTGCCTAGTGCACTCTCTGTGCGGTACAATTTGTATGCCTCTGTCCAAGTCTTTTTTCCTCCCTATGATCTATATGTCCATGCTTCCTCTGATCTGCCTGTACTACTCGCAAACAAAGCTTTTCATTGTAACTAGGTACACTTGGTAATAAATCAAATCAAATCCTGTCCTCATCAATATTCATCCTCTAATACAAATCCTGAGAAAGATTATCTTCTTACTGTCATATTGCTGTTTGTGGGAGTTCGCTGTGTGCAAATTAGATACTGCAATTCCTACATCACAATAGTGACAAAACCTCTCAAGTACTTCATTGGCCTTAAAATATATTTGGATATCTTAAAATCATAACTGCTGCGTTAGGAATGGCAAGTCTTTCTTGTCTGACTGCCCAAGATGAATTTCACTCTTGTAGTGAAAAGTTGAATGTTAGTTCTCATCAAATTTTCTTATTTTATGTTACCATTCGAGTAACATATATACTCTGCTATAATTTTGATGAATGTGGTCAACAGTGTGATCGGGACTAGGCAACTGTTTTTGTAATATTAACTGACACATAGAGTTTGGTCACAAAATAAGGAATAGTTCCCTTACCTTTCTTCAAAATAATGCCATGGGATCTTTCACATCCACCTCGGCAAGCTGATGGGACCTGGGTTTAAGATCTCTGCCAAAATATGAACTTTCAGTAGTGCAAGGCTCCCTAAATACTGCACTCATTTTTAATTTTCAGGCTGCGCTGCGGGTCTTGAATCTTGTGACTTAAAAATGAAAATGTTCCCAACTGAACCACAATCATTTGCTGATACTTCAGAGCTTTAAGAGACAGTTGGTCTTTAAGGGCTGTTGCGGTGCACTGGTAGTATTCCTACCTCTAAACTAGAAGGCCTGGGTTCAAGTTCCACCTTCTCCAGAGGAATGTAATAACATCCTTAAATGGTTTGAGTAAAAAGAGCAGCTTTCCCTAAACCTCCAGCGCCAGCCCTTTAGTGAGCTTGCATTTGGACAGTTGACATGAGATCCATCAAGTATTTTTGATACAGCTTCGGAAAACAAACACCCTGCAGCTATCGGAGAGAAAATCCATGTCTCTTGCCTTTTGAATCATACATGACCTATTGAGATCTATTATAGCTGATAAATAGCTGTTTGCAATGTAGCATTTCTGATGATCAATTAAGTTTGGTTACACTGAAACTCCACCACCTTTTGTATTAAAAAATGCATCCCTTCTAACATCAAAAGAGTAAATAGATGAATGAAATAAGAAACAGCAACATGGATTTAAGACAAGAGAAATTTGAGGTTTTTGGTATTTGATGAAAAGTAAATTATTGCCGTAAGGGGAAGATTTATATCATTTTTTATTCAGTTCTAACCTAGTGAATCTGCTTTCGAAATTGTTGACATGATTTAAGGCCCCCCTTTAAAAACATGGTATCAATACCTAAATAAAACCACATCAAGATCCAATGTTGAACAGACAAGGTAGCTTCCAGTGTAATTCTGTTTGGCAGATTGTTGACTTCTCCGCATGTATGCAGGCAGACGTTAAATTCTTGGATTTCATATTGAGACTGACATTTATGTGGCAATTTTCAGTATGTCACTAGTCAGCAGCCAGTTAATCTGGTTTTGGTGGCATTGGTTGAGGAATATTCATTAGAGTGGGGATTTCCCAAGGATACATGTAGAATCCTTTACACTTACCAGAACAGTTTGATGTGGCTTCAGTTTAACACTGCATTGGAAAGCAAGTGCTTTTACTATCATGGCTGTCCATCAATAATGCACTGAAGTCTCAGCTTAAATTTGTGCTGTCCACACTGGCTGCATTTTAAGTAAAGGATAAGACTGCTATGAGCTGAACTAGGCTGTCATTTCTGAAAAGCTACAGGCCAATTCAACATATTCAAATGCTCTGAATAAGGCTCATTAGACCCAAAATGTTAACTGTGTGTTCTCCACAGATGCTGCCAGGCCTGCTGAGTTTCTCCAGTAGTATGTTGTTGTTTCAAAATATAAGTTGGCTTGTATAAAATACAGGAGAAAGTGAGGTCTGCAGATGCTGGAGATCAGAGCTGGAAATGTGTTGCTGGAAAAGCGCAGCAGGTCAGGCAGCATCCAGGGAACAGGAGAATCGACGTTTCGGGCATAAGCCCTTCTTCAGGAATGAATGGCTTATGCCCGAAACGTCGATTCTCCTGTTCCCTGGATGCTGCCTGACCTGCTGCGCTTTTCCAGCAACACATTTCCAGCTTTGTATAAAATACAGTTTATATGTTTTGACGCATGACTTATTTTCTGAATGCTTAACACATCCGAAGATATTTAATAAATGCATTAATGTTGATTTCCAATGTAAAGATGGAGCTGGGAGAGTCATACAGAGTCATGGAGCTATATAGCATGGAAACAGACCCCTCAGTCCAGCTCATCCAAGCTGACCAGATATCCTCAATAAATTTGGTCTCATTTGCCAGCATTTGGACCATATTCTTCTAAACACTTACTATTCATATACTCATCCAGATGTCTTATAAATGTTATTATTGTACCAGCATTCACCACTTCTGCTAGCAACTCATTCCATACACACACCACTTTCTGTGTGAAAAAGTTGCCCCTTAGATCACTTTAATATCTTTCCCCTCTCACTTTAAACCTACACCATCTAGTTTTGGAGCCCCCCCCCTCCCCCCTATCCTGGGAAAAAGACCTTGGAAATTCACCCTATCATACGCCTCATGATTTTATAAACCTCTATAAGGTCACTCCTCAGCTTCTGACATTCCAGGGAAAATAGCCCAGTCTATTCAGGTTCCCCCTCTAGGTCAAACCCTCCACTCCCAACAACATCCTTGTAAATATTTTCTGCACCCTTTCAAATTTAACAAGAATCTGGAATCTATAGTAAGTGATATCCTGTGACTCTAATTTGAAATATTGAACCATTATTCATTTTAAACATGTAGTAATTTGCTGAGCAGCTGAAATTATAGGGTGATAGAGCAAGAAAGGAGAACATTCAGCCTATCAGGTATTTAATGTCCCTTTGGGAAGTTATCCAATTACAACCACTCCCCTTCTCTTGCTAACACCAGTTCAGATCACAACTTGCTATCCAAAAAATGATTGTAGCTGGCTTACCCCAGTAATCCTTCATATACAGAGGAACCTCGGTTATCCGGCATTCAATTATCTGAAATTCAAATTATCTGGACAAGATCGCCATCTCCCAATGCTTGGCTAAACTATGTTATCCAGCAGTCAATTATCCGGCATTCGATTAACCAAACAAAATACTGCCTGCACATGTCCTTCGGATAATCAAGGTTCCTCTGTAGTAAGACTCTAAGTTTTGAAACATTTTAGTCAGTGAAATGTCAGACTTCAAAAGCATTACAATCAAAGCACATTTTATCATTTGACATATTCAGCATTTTTCCAACAGTGCACACAGAATTTGTGCCAATGAGTTTACATTCTGAAAATTATTAATAGTAAAGGTACATTTTCATGGAATTTTGAGCATGTCAGTTTCTGTGAATTCAGATCTATACTCCTGTAAGTGAGCAGTAACAGACTTTATTGACCATATCCATAGACAAGTGATAGTATGAGAGGTCATCTTAGGATTGTACAGATTTAGCCTCCAGTTCCATGTGAACTGAGGTCACAGTGGCATATGTTCAGTGACTACTTTTAGTCTAGAGATATCATTAACCCTTTATATCACAGCCAGGTGAGAGATACTGCGAAAATAACTATTTCACTTCTGGAACATCTTATCACCTCGAGGTTAAAATCCATCTACTGAGCCTCAGTAATATGCCTGAACCCAAACTTCAAATAAGCATCTATTGGATCAATGGAAGCAAATCCATTTGTTGTACCAGCCATTCTCACACTCTTCTCAGCTGAAGACCTGTAGTACCCAGGCTGAGAAAGTCTACAAACTCATTTGAGCTAGAACTGTTGTGACTGTAAGAAAACAGAACTTATGTCCCATGGCTGGCAAAGTTCAGCTGCAGATATTTTGCTGCCTAATTCCAGTTATTATATTTGCATCATGTAGGTATAGGGTGGCACGGTGGCTCAGTGGTTCTCATTGCTGCCTCACAGTGCCAGGGACCCAGGTTCGATTCCAGCCTTGGGCAACTGTCTATGCGGAGTTTGTACATTCTCCCTGTGTCTGGGTGGGTTTTCTCCACGTGATTAGATTAGATTACTTACAGTGTGGAAACAGGCCCTTCGGCCCAATAAGTCCACACCGACCTGCCAAAGCGCAACCCACCCAGACCCATTCCCCTACACCTAACACTACGGGTAATTTAGCATGGCCAATTCACCTAACCTGCACATTTTTGGACTGTGGGAGGAAACCGGAGCGCCTGGAGGAAACCCACGCAGATACTGGGAGAATGTGCAAACTCCTCACAGAGAGTCTTCTGAGGTGGGAATTGAACCCAGGTCTCTGGTGCTGTGAGGCAGCGGTGCTAACCACTGTGCCACCATGCCGCCCGCTTTGGTTTCCTCCCACAATCCAAAGGATGTGTAGGTTAGGTGAATTGGCTACGCTAAATTGCCCATAGTGTTCAGGGATGTGTAGGTGAGATGCATTAGTTAGGAGTAAAGGTAGTGTAATAGCGGAAATGGGTTTGGGAAAAGGCCTGTCCCCACACTATGGAGATTCTATGATTCAGAGAAGGTTATATACCAAGAACATTGTAAATTGTCAATACAATGGGTGATACCTCCGAGGTAATGTGGACATTTTAAAATTATATTTCCAAAGTAGTTTTGTTCAAAAGTGGGCTGAATCTAAGTTAAGTGGCTGTTAAGAGAATGTTACACTTGTGAAGGGACTTCGAACAATGACCCTTCAAAATGGGGCAAGAGGCAAGGCAAAGCAGATTAAACTGTAACTTGTGTAACTGTTGTAACTGTAAAGATAACAAGGGGATGATCACCCCCACCCAACCCGATAAGAAGCCAGCCCCTGTGAATAATGCCCCAAACTGCGGACAGATTTTATATTTTTCCCTTTGTAGAAATAAAGTAAATAAAACATCAGTTTCAAATCTACTGGAATGTGCTAGTGGGATTGAAAATCTAAATATAAATCAGCCTGGGTTTGAGCATTAGTGTTCTGTGAAGAAGAAGAGCTATCTAGAAGAACTATCCCCTACTCAACTCTGTGTTGCAGGCAAAAACTCTATCACTCCAAGTGCTAAAAGTCAGCTAGCTAGCAGCCAGACAAAAGAAATGTGGACAATAAACGATCTCTCTTAGCCTGAATACTGGAATTCAAAGATGGAAATGTGTTGCTGGAAAAGCGCAGCAGGTCAGGCAGCATCTAGGGAACAGGAGAATCGACGTTTCGGGCATTAGCCCTTTTCCAGCAACACATTTCCATCTCTGATCTCCAGCATCTGCAGACCTCACTTTCTCCTACTGGAATTCAATCATGATTAAAAGAAATTGGAGCCGCAGAATCTCAACCAGTCTGTAAAACTAAGGATTATGAAACTGACTGCTTAACTATCAATGTTTACACTCCCAATAACCTCTGTTGCAATGGCCATAACTATGCACTCTTTGCAAACAATTCAGAAACTGCTTTTTTTTCACCTTTCTCTTTTTGGACTCACCTCTTATTTCTAATTAATGTTGCGTTACTAATTCTTTTCATCTTTAGCAATTAATAAATTCACTCTTTTTGTTAACTCAAGACAGCCCTGTTAACTTGGCTCTTTTTAAAACTTAACTTCATTTAAGTCTGAGAGCAAGACATCCCCAAACCACAAAGGTATCTTTTCTAAATTAATCTTGTTGCAACCAGCAAGGGGTGAGTGAGTAAAGAAAGGAGGTCAGTTCATCCCTCCCCATCCTCCTTAGCTGTTTGGGATGTCACAACTAGAATTCATTCATCTCATCTGGTTCAATTCTGGTTACTACATTACAGGAAAGACGTGGAGGCTTTGGAAACAATGCAGAAAAGGTTTACCATGATACTGCCTGGATTAAAGGGTATGAGTTAGAACATAGAACATAGAAGAATACAGCGCAGTACAGGCCCTTTGGCCCTCGATGTTGCGCCGATCCAAGCCCACCTAACCTACACTAGCCCACTATCCTCCATATGCCTATCCAATGCCCGCTTAAATGCCCATCAAGAGGGAGAGTCCACCACTGCTACTGGCAGTGCATTCCATGAACTCACGACTCGCTGAGTAAATAACCTACCCCTAACATCTGTCCTATACCTACCACCCCTTAATTTAAAGCTAAGGAGATGTTAGAAAAACTTGGGTTGTTTTCTCTGGAGTGGCAGAGACTGAGAGGAGACTAGATAGAAGTTTATAAAATTACATGTAGTTCAATAACACTAGTTGTGTTCCAGCGAAACCTTGCTTAATAGAAAATGGCTTAATATAAATAAAGAGGCCTATGGGAAAAGTGGGGTTCGAGACAGACTATCACAAAATATCACTCACGTGGCTCAAAAATTACCCAAAAGTCTAATACAAGGTGTAGCACAGCCTGAATGAAGATTCAAAACATTTTTATTAATGAAACAAAAATAAATTTAATACAGTACATTTAGAAAACGTAAAAAAGCTGCTCTCTGTATAGTACCTCTCACGGAAAGCTGCTCGTTATAGAGTCATGGAGATGCACAGCTGAAATCGCACATGTGCAGAACAGCATGAAGACTACCACCGACATTACGCATGCACGGACATCGGTGCACGTGCAGAATGGTACAGACATTGGCGTATGCGCAAAACGGCGTGGAGATTTCAACGTGCACATTGGCGTAGACACAGAACAAAGCATGCAAACCAATCCCTGCTGGCATTGCACTATTATCACCGGAGATAAATATTCTCTAAAACACCATTCCCTAATTCTTCAGTGATGTGAAAGACAAATCGTGCTGCCAAAACATGTGTCATCCCTGAACTACCTGTGTGAGATGCATAGATAGGGTTAACAGTCAGAATCTTCTTCCCGAGTTGAATTGTCTAATACTCAGGGGCATGCATTTAAGCTGAGAGGAAGATGTTCAAAGGAAATGTGAGGGGCATTTTTTTTACACAGGGCGTGGTAGGAGTCCGGGATATGGCTACCAGGGTGGTGGTAGAGGCAGATACGATAGGGCCGTTTAAAGGGCTTTTAGACAAACACAAGACATTTTGCATATATATTAATGATCTGGATGAAGGAACTGAGGGAATTCTGGCTAAGTTTGCAGATAATACAAAGATAGGTGGAGGAACAGGTAGTACTGAGGAGGCGGTGAGGCTGCAGGAGGATTTGGAAAGGTTAGGTGAGTGAGCAAAGAAGTGATAGATGGAATACAGTGTGGGAAAGTGTGAGATCATGCACTTTGATAGAAAGAATAGAGACATAGACTATTTTTTAAATGGGGAGAAAATTCAGAAATCTGAAGTGCAAAGGGACTTGGGAGTTCTAGTCCAGGATTCTCTTAAGGTAAACTTGTGGGTTGAGTCAGTAAATAGGAATGCAAATATAATGTTGGCATTTATTTCAAGTGGACTAGAATATAAAAGCAGGAATGTACAGCTGAGGCTTTATGAAGCTCTGGTCAGACCACATTTTGAGTATTGTGAGCAAATTTGGGCCCATACCTCAGGAAAGGCCCTGGAATGGGTCCGGAGGAGGTTCACAAGAACGATCCCAGGAATGAAAGGCTTAACATAGGAGAAACATTTGAGGACTCTAGATCTATACACGAAGGAGTTTAGACAGATGAGGTGGGATATCATTGAAAGTAACAGAGTACTGAATGGCCTGGACAGAGTGGACATTAGAGACATGTCTCTATTGGCAGGAGAGACTAGGACCCAAGGGCACAGCCTTAGAGTATAGGGAAAATGCTTTAGATCAGAGGTAAGGGAAGCTTCTTCAGCCAGATGGTGGTGAATCTGTGGAATTCATTGCCCAGAAGTGCTATGGAGTATATTTAAGACAGAGATAGACAAATTCTTGATTGTCAAGAGGATTAAGGCTTTGAGGGAAAATGCAGAAGAATGGGGTAGAGAAACAAATCAGCAATAATTGAATGCCATGCAGACTCGATAGGCTTAGTGGCCTAATTTCTGCTCCTATATCTTATGGTCTTATGAATAGAGGAATATGGACCAAGGGCAGACAGAAGGTATTCTTTTAAATTTGTGTCATGTTCAGCACAACCTTGTGGGCTGAAGTGCCTGTTTCTGTGCTGTACTGTTCTATGATCTATGTCCTAACTGTTTACCAAATCAGACTGGATTTGTTCAACATCTTTTCCATCTTTAGTAAACAGTGTAAACCATGTCTGTCAGATTGTGATCAATGAGTGTGCCTTAAGAATGTGACAGCATTCTGGATTATGTGAACTCAGTATGGTAGAGTGTTGGTTGGATGGACTTCATTGTTAATATCTACTCAAACCCTGGAGGATTGTGGTGTAACTAATGGGGAACGAGCTGTTTACTTTTGAGATCTCTGTAGTACCGAAGATGTAAAGTAAAGAAAGAGAGAAGGAAAGTGCATTCAAATCACTTATGACTACAGTTTGTCACAAAATGATTTACAGTCAATGAAAGTGCTTTAAAGTTTAGTCACAGTGGTCATGGAGAAAACAGAACAAACTGTTTGCAGACAGCAAGATTCCCAATGTGGCAAAATCATGAGTAGATAATCTACTTCAGTGATATTGGTGAAGAGGTAAACATTGGCCAGCGCTCCACTGGTTATTTCAAAATATTGCCATGAGATATTTTATCATCTGCTTTAGATAGATGGAAACTAAGGTTAATGTCGCATCCAAAGGACAGCATGTCAGACCTATTGTCATTTGCAACATGATGATGGGCTGATTGTACTGATGCTATTTTATAAATTGCACCATACAAGTGACAGGCAATGACCACCTCCAACAAGATCATAAAATCAGAAGATATAGGAGCAGAAGTAGGCTATTCAGCACATTGAGTTCACTCTACTGTTCAATCAGATCCCCAACCCACTTCTTTGCCTTTTGCTCAATATTCATTAATTCCTTACTGAGTAAAAATCTAACTCAGCTTTCAAGAATCATAATACTCCAGCCTCTACATCTCTCTGCAGTAATGAATTCCACAGATGCGCTACCTTCTGGGAGAAGAAATTCCTCCTTGTTTCTGCCTTAAATCTCTGTCATAAATAACAGAGAACCCACTCATTGCCCATTAGAATTCAATGCCATTACCAATGCTGAATAGTCCACTACAATCATCCTGGTTGTCACCAAGGACCAGAAACTGAACTGGACCAACCATATAACTATTGTTACCACAAGAGCAGATCCAAGACTAGGAATTTTGTGCCAATGATTTACCTCCTGTGCACCAACTACAACACAAGTCAGGAATGTGATATAGTATCGCCACTTGCCCAGATGAGTGTAGCTTCAACAGTTTGATACATCCAGGACAAAGTAGCCCAGTTGATTAAACCCCAGTCTTCAACATTCACTCCTTCCACTGCCAATGCACAATGGGAGCACTGTATAACCTGCAAGATGCACTGCAACAGCTCACCATGACTCCTTAGGCAACACCTTCCAACCTCAGGACTAATACCATCTCGAAGAACAAGATCCTTAGGAACACCACCACCTATAAGTTTCCCTTCAAGCCACACACTATCCTGACTTGGAACAATTTTGCTATTCCTTCATTGTCATTGGATCAAAATCCTAGAATTCCTTCCTACCACCATCTCTCAAGAGCAATTATAAATGGGTGTTAAATGTTGAACTAGACAGCAATGTCTACGTCCCAAGAATGAATATATTTTTAAAAACTCCCTCACCATGGCTCAGAGTCTTCAAATCTCCAGGAGTAGAAGTGAGGGCTGCTGGGGATAGGAAAGTTACAAGCTACCAAAATATGCTTTTAGTTCAAAGTGTTGCTGCTTTGGTAAGGAACATTTCATTGCTGATGGCTATTTCCTGTTAATCATTCAATATGATTTGATTGGTGGTCCAGTAAAGTGTTGAAAAGGATGTACAAAACTGGATTTCATATTTTAAGCAATCAACAACTGAGCAAAATTTTAATTAACCTTCTGGAAATAGTACAGGCACAGTGAGCCGAATGGATTCCTTAAATGTTGCATCTTTCTATGTAAACTTCATAATTTCCAACTACCAAATCTTTTCGCTACCTCAGATAATTACTCACAGAGCACAAAGATATCAACTGATTTGTTCATTATTCACAGCTGATTTTTCTATCATGAAATCCATTGCAAAATTCATTGCATGAATCACACCCTTATACGTGACATTAATTATATTGGGCTGTCTAAAATTAGTACTTTATAGCACGATGAATTAGCTGTGGTTAATTTAGCAAGAAACTAAAATGACATTTCTTTGGAATGTCTTTCCTTTTTATAAGTTATAAAATCTAACCACCATTGCTATAAAAATATGTGATGAGAAATAAAGCTGCTAACTATGATTGCTGTTCCTGCAATGTTGGTTGCATTTAGTGAAGATTCGTCTGTGAAAAGAATGGAGACGGTAAAAGGTTTAAGGGTCGAAATAGTTTTGATGTGCAGCCTTTGTATGGAATTCAGAGATGAATCTGCTCAATTTGGATTGTGGAGCGAATTGATCAAAGGATCTCACCATCAGTAAAATTGCTGTAATAATCAAGTTCCTCATCAGCTAAGATGCTCCTTTATGGGACTGAATCACAAAGAGCAAGAAGGTCCCTCAAATGAAACTCTGGCTTGCACTAAATTAGCAGACCTCAGAAATGGTGGCAACATAAAACTCAGGGCCAAGGTTAGTGGTCATTATTGTTAATCTATGATTCTAGATCAAAGTGCCATATGATGGCTCACCACATGATACCTCACACAGAAGACTAGCATACACTACCCAGGCTGTGATGGACACACATTCTATTGAATGATTGAATGGAGTGAGAAGTTAAACCCATTCCTAAGGAAGTATAGTCCATTAATGTGTCTTCAGACTAGGCGAGATTGAGAAGATCTATCATAGTTTTGTAAACTAATTTTAACTATATTAGTATGTTACAGCACTGCCAAAGATTTCTTGGATGTACCACCTTTTTTTTCTTAAACAGCACACTTTGCTTATTTTCTATAGCAGATTTTTATTGAAATATAAATCAAATGTGTGCCTTGTATGGAAGGGGTATGTATTAAAATATGCATTTGTTACATGTTATGCATTCTTCTCACTTATCCGTATGTAAAGTGTGTGTACAATATCAGTGATAGTGACAAAGGCAGTCTGAGATAACCTAAGAGATAACGTGACTTTGTGAGGAAAGTGCACTGGAGGAGTACAGACAGAGAGTATGGAAGGCATGCACAGAATGGAAAAGAACCAAAGAGATTGCTACATAAAGGTAGAGCTATTTTAATTTTTGCGCATGAGTCTCTGAATATGATAATAAAAAGGAATTGGTTTAGCTCAATTGGCTGGATTGTTGGTTTACAGAGCAGTGTATTGTTAACAACATGGGCTCAATTCCCATCACTGGTTTGAGATTACTATGAAGCACTCTCCTTCTCAACCTCTTCCCTCCCTGAGGTCTGGTGGCCCTCAGATTAAATCACCACCAGTTGCTTCTCTCTAATGAGAGAGCAGCTCCTATGGTCTGATAAGGCTCTGGTGACAATAGCAATGAAAAGGAATTGATCCCTATTTATATTCTCTTGTATTATGAGATTATATAATTATTTTATCTTACTTTTATTTATTTCAATGAATGATACTTCAGTAGGTTTTCAGTCTGATGTTGTACTCCATTAACTCCAGTAAGATGTTGTGATGTACAGATTTACTGTGTGATTGACAAGAGGTGAATCAATTAGCTGAGGCTGCTCATGAGGTATTTACTTCCCCTTTGCATTCTCTTTGCTGCCAGTTTTCCTCCATCATTCACTCTTCTGTGCAGAGGTATTTCGATTCTGGGTTTTTATATGTAGACTTTCCTTTTGTTGTGTTTGGAAACACAAACTCATGTTAGTTAATCTGAATCTGGAACCCAGACTGTGTCACCATCACATAAAATATGGACTATCAGTCTTTAAATCTCATTGATGAACATAAATCCTTTGGAATTTGGTTTGAGAGAAAACAGTAAAATTGAGTTGGGGCTCGTTAAAATGTCTACTAATGCCATACTCAGCAGGAATTTACAATGGTTAAAACTGTTTACCACACATTGGAAAACCAATCAAGGGGTAATTACGTGGACATTAAAATTCATTGCCAGGATTATGTAGCTCGCAATGAGACTTTTAGATATCTCTGGGGACAAGATTTCTACCCAACAGGGTATAAAGGCTTGAAGCTAAAATTTATTATTAAAAGAGGAGGTATGAAACTACATCAAATGTTGGCAGGGAATTCATACAACGAAACTCTTTATTAAAAATGAATTGTTCCCACTGTAGCCAACGACCAAGATTGACACATTGCTGTGACTGGGAGAAAAACACATCTGTTTAAAAATTCAGAAATCTCTTATCCCAACCTCAGAAGTGAAATGAAAGGAATTTACTTACCCCTTCAGATTTGGCCATTGCAACTGTCTTCACTTTTCTTTTCAATTATTCAAAGCCAACTTTGCCGTGAAGCAGAGTGACCTGTTCCAGATCATTAGGTTTGCTAACACGCTCCATCCCCTACCCACAATAGGAAAATGTAACCATTCTTCAACTTGTCTAGGAACAGTATTACATGGCTTTGCTGCAGCTTGGGCCTGCCAAGTTGAACAGCAAGATTTCCTTTAGCCATGCAACCTTAAATCCCAAGTGCTACAAAATCAAATTGTCCTCAATACAGAATCTGAATTGTGTGCTAATTCTTTTATTTGAGGACTTGTCCTTTCTATCAATAATCTGTAGTAATGTAACTTTGATTTCTGCCCTTGCTTGCTGGCAAGATCTCCATTTTGTCTCTAAATGCTCCTCCTTCTGCACTTCTGTTATCTGTACATTCTTTGTGTTAGCTATGGCGCAGTTGTTAGGCTTGTTTACTTCTGAGTTTAAAGTGTATTGGTTCAAGTCCTTGCCAAGGCTTGAGCACAAAATCTATGCTGGAAGCTCTGCCTAATACTGAGGGCGATCAGCACTGTCAGTGTGGCCAACTTTCTGGTGACAAATTAACCGGGCGCCTGTCTGCCTTCTCACATGGATATAAAAGATCCTATGGCACTATTTTGAAGAAGAATAGTGGAATTATCTGGTCTGGCCAACATTTATCACTTGATCAACATCATCAAAACAAATAAACGCGTTATTTTCTCTGCTTCGGGGTTTTGCTTTGTGAAAATTGGCTCCCCATGTTACAAAAGTGACAACACTGTAAAAGGTAGTTCATTAGCTGTAAGTATTTGGGACATCTGGTTGTATTAAAAGGCACTGCATGAATGCAAGTATATTTTTCCTTCAATTGATTCAGCTGTGTTGAGGTTTCTGTTTTTGGTTACGTGGGCCCAGTCCCATAGGTCCTTCCAAGAGTTAAAAATGTGCACCTCCTGAGCTGTGAGCACAAAACAGATTCATTAACTTAAACCTGTTCTGAGCTCATTGTTTGCACAATGTATTCAATAAACGCTGCAGTCTGTATGAATCACAATCTTTGGAAGAGATGTACTCGTGCTCAGCAGGGATGATGAAACTGGATGGGAATAATGGACAATGTCACTTGAATTGATCTTGTTCCTTCTCAGTTAGGGGGCTGCCTTCTTCTGTGATCCTGTCACTAGCCTTTTTGGTTCTGGAGATGCCTGGGAGAAGACATGTCCTGTCTCTTTTGGAACGTGTTTTCATTGACAGCACATTGGATTCTTTACTTATAGGGTTGTGAACCTTTGGATTTAGAGGGTTATGGATACTTTGTCATTGAATATGTTTAAGGCTGAGATATGTCAATGTTTAGTTGGCACAGGGCAGTATGGTGGCTCAGTGGTTAGCACTGCTGCGTCAGAGCATTAGGATCATTCCACCCTCGGGCAACTGTCTGTGTGGAGTTTGCATATTCTCCCCATGTCTGCGTGGGTTTCCTCCAGGTGCACCGGTTTCCTTCCACTGTCCTAAGATGTGCAGGTCAGGTGAATTGACCACACTATATTGTCCATAGTGTCCAGGGAAAGCCATGGGAACTATATAGAGTAGGGGGCAGATATAGGTGGGATGCTCTTCAGAGGGTCAGTATGGACTCGATGGGCCCAATGGCCTGCTTCCACAATGAAAGGATTCTCTGAGTCTAAGGTCCCTCAGCGAGTCAAGGAAATGGGGAGCAGACTGGAAATTGGAGTTGATAGGTCAGCCAGGAGCATATTAAGTAGTGAAGCAGGTTCAATGGGCTGTAGGGTCTATTGTTGCTGTGACTTCTTCTGTTTTTGTGAATATTACGTATCAACAGCAGAGATAAAACTGACAGTGAAAAGATGACAACACAGGCAATGAAGAAAAGTGGAAGATGAGTTTGACAACAAAACCAACAACAGAGCTATTTAATATCTTCATTTCTCACTGATGGAACTGTTTGTACTGCACAACCTGAATGCAATCAGTAAAGGTGAAATTTTGAAATTTTCGAAGGACCAAGATAACAATTTGAAATGTGCTTAGATAATTTTACTCAAACAAACTCAAAAATAAGGAACACTGGAAATCGTGCACTCCCTTTAATGTAAAGCAAATGAGCAATTTCATGATGTGTTTAATCATGCAAATTATCTGCATGTATCAAAAGAAGTGTGACTTCACTGTGGGGTATTGCTATCAATATAACTGAAACGTTAGCAGCAAGAGGCTTCAATCTCCAGAAAACTAGACCTTCTTCTACTCTATGCACCCCCAGATAATCATTAGGGAATTCCACCTCTGTGTCCCATTCGCTTCTAAAATTTGAAGAGTTGGAAAATGTCTAGTTCACTAAACTAAGGAAAAAGTGTGGGGATCTTTTATTAGATTTTACAAATTCTTGCAAGGTTCATTGTTCCTTGAAAGTGGAGTCACAGGTAGACCAATGTTTGGTATGCCTGTCTTTATTGGTCAGTTCATTGAGTATAGTAGTTGGGATGTTATATTGCAGCTGAACAAGATATTGGTTAGGTCACTTTTGGAATAACATGTTCAATTCTGGTCTTCCTGCTATAAGAAAAAGATTGTGAAACTTGTAAGAGTGTTACCAGGGTTGGAGAGTTTGAGCTATAGGGAGAGGCTGAATAGGCTCGGGTTATTTTCCCTGGAGTGTCGGAGGCTGAGGGGTGACCTTACAGAGATTTATAAAATCATGAGGATGGATAGGGTGAACAGCAAATGTCTTTTTCACAGAGTCGGGGAGTGCAAAACCAGAGGGCACAGATTTAAGGCGAGAGGGGGAAGATTTAAAAAGAACCTAAGAGGCAACATTTTCATGCAGAGGGTGGTGCGTGTGTGGAATGAGATGCCAGAGGAAGTGGTGGAGGCTGGTACAATTACAACATTTAAAAGGCATCTGGATGGGTACATGAATAGGAAGGTTTTAGAGAGTTATGGGCCACGCACTGGCAAATGAGACTAGATTAATTTAGGATATCTGGTCGACATGGACAAGTTGGGCCAAATCACCTGTTTCTATGATCTATGGCTCTAAGTCCATTTTTCTGTCTTAAACTGTTTGGTTATAGAGTATCTAACTTTGGTACATCTAACAAAATAATGTCAATTGGAAAAGAGCTTAAAAATTAGGAATGCATTAACCATCTAATAGCTGAACTGCACACACTTGGAAAGTTTGTAATTTGCTGGATGTCCTGAATGACCTGCTCTTCATTGGAGTGCAAAGCAATCTTACAACGACCCCCAGCACCCAAATTCAGACCAGAAAATCAGCTTGTGCATAGCCTTCTGACTCCTGTTTTCAATGTATCATTCCAAAGACTGAGTTAAAAGCTTCTTCCTGGTCAGATCTGTTTCAAATTTATCTTTCATTATTATCTTTCATTAATTTGTGCCCTCTGATCCTTCCTGGCTGCCTTAATTTGAAGTAATAATCTGGGTTTACCCAATCTATTACGTTCACCACTGCTTAATCTCCAAGAGGCCAGCCCTCTACAAATCTCTATCCTTGTTACTCACTGTAGTACTCTAATATTGCACAGAGTGATTACTGGGCACATATTTTGTTCAATATAAACTGAGACAGTTCTTTAAATAAAAACGGTGAAGTCATCAGAGTCCTGTTTTGTCAATAGGGAGAGACAACCATTGGTGATTTAATTGAGCACCAGCTAACCTTAAACAAGGGAGACAAGAGTCCTTCATAGTAACCTCAGTTGGTGCAGAAATTGAACCCATGCCATTGGCATCACTCTGCAAAACAGCAATTCAGCCAACTAGTATAACTGACTCCATCTTTAAATAATAAATATGCTTACAATAAGAAGTCCTTACCCTATTAAGATCTAGTCATAGCGGAGTGTCTATCATTCATTCAGCTGGATTCACTTCAAACCCAAACTCAAGTGAGCTTTGTAGTGATTGTAACAAGGTCAGCCAGGTGGATCTCATAGAATATGAGTTCCCTGATTGTGGCTATTAATCTGGTCCAATCAGGGAGGCCGCACTGACACATATAAACAGGAGGGTCAGAGGTTCTGCTCACTCTGAGAGCTGGCTCTGATGAAGCTAGACTAATGTCAAGGACTATGCACACGTAAATAAAGGGTGACTTGGTGACAGGATACCAACATCTACGGAGTTATTTCAGGGTTATTTTTGGACGTTGGTCTGTCCTGCTGACAGTAACAACAAGCATCTGAAACAAAACAAAGTGTTCTTTTAATCTACATGGCTGTGAAATTTGGATTCTTAGAGTCTGAGGTACGGGACTTGCCATATGCTGTGGAATTCAAAGGAGTTAGTTTTCTCCAACAGACAGACATCTAGACGTAATAATCTGCAAGTTCAAGTCAACAGATATGGCCAGAAATTCCAGTTTGTTTATAAGTGAACAATTACTTGTTCCTGTTAGCCTTATCTCTAAATATCTGGAACCCTATAAACTGTACTGTACGTGTACCTAGTCCCACACAGCCTTCTCAAGTTCTCAGCCATCTCCAGCAATTCCATCAGGATCAGGAGGTTGGCACAGAAGGTGACTCTTACAGCCACAGTGAGTACTCGGACAATATTTTCATTCCTGGCTTACTGAGCAGCTGCCACAAAGATCATGGATTCTGAAAAGGACCAGTTTTTGAGGGCTCTTGTGATGCAGTGGAAGTGTCCTTAGCTCTGAGCCAAGAGTCCCAGGTTCAAGTTGCACCTACTCCAGAGGTGTGTAATACTATCTTTGATCAGGCTGAATTAAAGATATATAATGCATAAAATAAAGGTGCAAGTTAAAGTAATACAAAGCAAACTGCAGTGAGAATCAGAGACCATTGACAGTGGTCCCAATACTCTTTCCCCTATTTTGACAGGGAGAAGATTGCTGGGGTAGTAGGGTACAATTAAAATTGAAATGCATTCATACCATTTTTACACCCGCAAATATTGAGATATCTGAATTTCCACTGTGGAGAGGTGGGATGCTTCACTAACTGTACATTGGGCCTCCAATGTTAAACTTATTGTTGCTGAAAGGGTCCACACGGATCACTGAGAATGAAAAGGAGGTAGGGGCTATTCTAGGATAGGATTCTTAAAGGACTTGTTAAGGTAAATACTGAGAGGATGTTTCCCCTCATGGGAGAGTGTAGGACCAGAGTGCATAGTCACAATAAAGCAGAGGCAATTTAAGACTGAGATGAGGAGGATTTTCTTCTCTCACAGAACTCCTTGCCACAGAGAGCTATGGGGGCAGAGTCCTTGTGTATATCTAAGGCTGAGATAGATTATTACTCAGTCAGGGAGTTACGATTTATGGAAAATGGATAGGAAAGTGGGCTTAAGAAGTATCAGATTAGCCATGATCCAATGGAAGAGTGGAGCAGGCTTGAGAGGCTGAATGGCCTACGCCTGTTCCTATTTCTGTGGTCTTATGGCTCTAGTAGGTGGCTCTGTAGACCAGGAGGAGCAGGATATTGCTGCCCAGTTCCTCCAGGAAGCCTTTGGCCATACTCAAGCCCAATGAGAAGCTTCCTCATTCTCAAGAGCTGACGTCTTCATGTACCCATTCTACTCTCCCCTCCTGACTGCTGACCACTCACTCATCACTCAGTTGGACCTTTGCTCACTCTCTGCCTCTGCAAACCTGATGGCACACCTTATCCATCCTGATCCATGCTCCTCCCAAATTCTGGGGACAGCTCCCAATCATCCTTTTGTTAGTGGTGTTCCTCCACCCTATACCAATCAGACCATTCATTTGGTGGTCGCTGGGTGGAAGTTTGAGCCATGAGACGCTAATAAGGTGGTAATGTGGAGATTAGCACCACCTCTTGCATCTTGCTGAAGTCTTTGACAGATTTTAGCCTCACCCTATCTCCCCATAAACATTAGGACACATGAGATTGTGAGAAAATTAACATGTACAAAGACTAGTGTCACTCTCATTTGCTACTGGCTCATGCTTTCTCTCTCATTGTACCCCAATCGTTGACCATTCATTTTACACTGTGCAGATTGGGAGGACAGTGGCCTTTTGGTCTCTTCAGTCACCTCAGTGAATTACTCCTTATGTATACCTGCCAGTTTAAGTCCAAGTCATCAGATCTTGAAAACATGGAGTTAAATAAGCAAACCTCTAGAACATATAAGATTATCAGAGGGTTAGATAGGTTGGACAGTGAGAGCCTTTTTCCTTGGATGGTGATGGCCAGCACAAGGAGACATGGCTTTAAATTGAGGGGTGATAGATATGGGACAGATGTCAGAGGTAGTTTCTTTACTCTAGTACGGGCTTGGAAAGTACTGCCTGCAACAGTAGTAGATTCAGTGACTTTAAGGGCATTGAAATGGTCAGTGGATAGACATATGGATGAGAATGGAATAATATAGGTCAGAAAGGCTTCAGATTGGTTTCACAGGTCGGCCCAACACCGAGGGCTGAAGGGCCTGTACTGTGCTGTAATGTTCAATGTTCTATATTTCAAAATGCTGATGAAAGCAAAAAATGATTACCATAGACATTTCAGTTTTTTAACCTGCTGGAGACTTCTTGTTCACAATTAGGACCAATGAATATCATGTATGTATCAGAAGATGCACCAGGTTCAGCAAACTCAATACAAGGTGTTTTACACCACATTTTAAATTGTCCCTTGCAGCTGACCCAAACGATTATTGCCCCTAAATATTACACTGGCAGTGTTGGCATATCCGTCAGTATGGTAAGCACTGTGCCAGACAAACAAATGTGTTCTGTTTGATTAGTCCGATATTGGAACTGCAAACAGTGCTTATTGACAATATTAGACCGACAGGGATCACAATTCTATTCTCCAGAATGGCATTCTTTTAACTTGGATACAGAGAAATAAAATAACAAAGCATGGAAACTCCATGATTAAAAAAACAATGTCCACGCGATAAGCAGATGAGTCAGAGTGGGCAAATGTGCTCTGTACTTTGGGAAGGATAAAATCCTGCATGTGACTGTACTCTTGCTTTTATTTTCCCTCTGTTTACCTTTATCATCATTAGCCTTTATCTCCAAGGTTACTTTTTCTTCCTCACTCTGAGCTGATTATTAAAATTTTCTATCTGTTTCTCATTAGCAGTGAGAGGAGAGGGATCTTCAGAGTGTCAATCTCCCATATATCAGTGAGGCAGCTGACTGACATAGCTCTCAGAGCCCACTAGAACATCACTTCCTACCAAACCTCTCTGCCCTTCCCAACAAATGGCACAAATATTATGGAACCAGAAGAGAATGTGCTGACAGAGACCAGGGCAGAACGCATTGCCAGGTACAAGGCTGAGCGACACCGCGAGTCAGCTGAAAAAATTAACAACCTCGGAGAAAAAACAAGCGACAATTCCAAAAGCTTGAGAAAGGAAAAGGAAAATGAACCTTTGGAAAATCGATATTCTCTTCCAAAAAGATCTGAAGCATTGGAGAGCCTTGTAAGCAAGTCGACTCTGCATGTACCTTTCAAACTGTGGGGAGTAAAGGAACTGCCAAAAGAAATTGTTCCACATAAAACCAAAGAGAACACCATGGAAAAGAAGAGTTCTTTCTACGTCCAAAGTTTAAACACTAGGAATGAGGGATGGAAATCAGGGTATAAGCTTGGTGATTCTCACTTTCACAGGATAGATGTCTGCAGGAAAGAAAAGGTGATGGATGGTTTGGAGAAATCTTTGCCTCTCCCACAGCGAGCCTCTATCCTTGAGACCCAAATCACTGGACTACCTCCACGGGCAAGGTTAGTATTTGTGCTTTTAATTAACACGAGTAGTTTTTGAAGCTGATGCAAAGGAATCATGTGTCTCAGAGCAGATTAAAGTTCTTGGAGAATGTTATCATGTGGTCTTTGTAGTTCCTTCTTGCTCCATATCTGAAAAAGAATATGCCATTCTAATTCAGTATACTGTTAGCTCCATTAGTTGAATACTGAACTGGAGATTAGTAAACTGGTGGCTTGTTCAGCATGTTATCCTGAGACAGTTAAGCAACACTGAGGAGAACGGGAGGTTGTAAAGGATTGCCTAGATTGCATAGTCCTCCTGTCACAGTGGGATAGGAATATCGTCATCATCATCAAGTCAACAGACCACCTTGTTTTGAATCCTTCGTTGTTTCTGGGTTAAAATCCTTCAACAATATTCCTCACAGCATTGATGAAGTGCCGTTGCTACATGGAGTCCAATTGTTCAAACAGATCATTTCCATCTCAACTGGGCAATTACATCAGGGAAGTACATTTCCATTGATGCTCACATCCCAAAGAATGCTTCAATAACAATAACATATGTCATTGGGAATTCTTGACAAATTTTAAATGTCCCATGCTACTCTGGTAAATGAGATGGGTGACTTTTGTTCTGTTTATCTCTTTGCTCTCACTGTTTCTCCTTCTCTCTCCCTCTCTTAATCTCTGTCAGTCTTTATTTCTCTTATTCTTTCTGCCTCCCAGTTCTTCTCTGAATCTATTTTTCTCTCTTTCTGTCTTCCCCTCCATATCTCTGCCTCTGCTTCTCCTTTCTTCTATATATTCCTCTCTTAGTTTAACACTGTCTGTCTCTCCCTGACTTTCCTGCCTCTGCCTCTCTTGTACTTCTTTCTTTCTCTTTAGCCTTTGACCCTGTCCCTCATTTCGTTTTGTGCTCTCTTTCCTTTCATTTTTTATCTTTGACTCTATGTCCTTCTCCTTCCACTGTTTTTCCTTTGCACTCTCCTCTTTGTCTTGTTCTGTTTCTACTTTAAGCTCTCATTCTCCTGCCTCTCATGTTGTCTTTCCCTGTATCTCAAACAGAACTTTCTGTTAACACTTGTAATTTATGTGACAATGTGCCCAAAGACAAAAATAAAGCTTTCTATCATATGGTTAACTAAACGCCTGTTACATTCAGCAAGACTTATACAATATAGACATCAATCAAAGGAATATAAACCCAGTGTGATGTAAATCTATATACATTAATCACGGTAACATTTTTAGTCATGCTACAATATTTAATATCATGCAGCTTTGCTTTCTATTCGTAAATGCAAACTGCATCACTTGGAGTTTAATCATAAAGGACATGTGATATAATTTATTGGAATGTTAATCTTTCATTTCTACCAGTGCTAGGTTAATACTTTACAACGACGTTATTCCAGCCATGTGTAATGTCTGTGCAGTTTGAGCTGTTGGGCAGGTGCCACAGGTGATTAATGCCCCAATGGTTTTATATTTCTCCTTCTAATTCAGAACTCAATGAGGTGGGGGAGAGAACTGTGTGGAAATTTACCCTTGGCATTCACACTCCATTTCGAAAACTCTGGGATGAAAAACATTGAAAAGGGAAGGAGGGTTGGTAGAGACAGTTGTGAAACAAACCATTGGGCTCAGGTTGTTTATTTGTGTCTACGTAACAAATCCCATTTGTTTTGTGTGGGGCCTGATGCAGTTTATCACTGTCAGGCAATGGAAAATGATATATTACACTGGCATCAAGCAATCGTTAGCGAACTAGCTCCACGTAAGTTCATTTCCTGATGTTAAACAATATGCCCTCTCACTGAAAAGTTGATTGTCCAAATAAATGATACTTTCTAAAAAAAAAGTGAATCTGGGTTTGGGGACACAAGGTACAAAAAGCAGATACTGATCTCAAAGTTGCCAGGCTGGAACCTATTCCTGTTACATTCTATCACCTGTAATACTTTTTTACTTTAATACTTTGGTAAACGATAAATTCCTTATCAAAAAATTGACTATGGTCAACTTGAAGAGTTCTACAGAGCAGTGACTAAGGGGGATCTGCAGTGTTTCTGACTGGCATGGCTGACAATAAATTCACCATCCATACCTAGTGGTTAGCACTGCTGCCTCACAGCGCCAGAGACACGGGTTCAATTCCCGCCTCGGGCAACTGTCTGTGTGGAGTTTGCACATTCTCCCCGTGTCTGCGTGGGTTTCCTCCGGGTGCCCCGGTGTCCTCCCACAGTCCAAAGATGTGCAGGTTAGGTGCATAGGCCATGCTAAATTGCCCGTAGTGTTAGGTGAAGGGGTAAATGTACGGGAATGGGTCTGTGTGGGTTGATCTTCGGCGGGTCGGTGTGGACTTATTGGGCCGAAGGGCCTGTTTCCACACTGTAAGTAATCTGATCTAATCTAACATTTGCCCAATTTTCCCAGACTTCTTACTTTAGTTCTTTCTTTATTTGTTTGATAACCTTAAAAATAAAGTTAGTTTATCATTCCCAGCAGAAGGATTGGGTTACAATTCCCAGCAGGGAGCACTGGGTTACAGTTTCCAGCAAGGAGAATAGGGTTATAATTCCCAGCAGGGAGAATAGGGTTACAATTCCCAGCAGAGAGGATAGGGTTACAATTCCTAGCAGGGAGCACTGGGTTCTAATTCCCCGGAGGGAGAATAGGGTTACAATTCCCAGCAGACACATTGGGCTACAATTCCCAGAGGCACTGAATTATAATGCTCAGCAGGGAGAACTGGATTACAATTCCCATCAGGGAGCACTGGGTTACAATTCCTAGCAGAAGCATTGAGCTACAATTCCTAGCAGAGACGCTGAGTTACAATGTTCAGCAGTGAGCACTGGTTTACAATTCCTAACAGAGGCATTGAGTTCCACTTCACAGCAGGGAGCACTGGGTTACAATTCCCAACAGAGGCATTGAGTTCCACCTCACACCAGGGCGCATTGGGTTACAATTCCGAGCAGGGAGCACTGGGTTACAATTCCAAGCAGGGAGCACTGGGTTACAATTCTGAGCAAAGGCACTGAGCTACAATTTGCAGCAGGGAGCACTGGATTACAATTCTCAGCAGAGGCACTGGGTTCGAAATCCCAGCAGAGCCATTGAGTTACAATTTTCAGCAGGGTGCATTGAGTTATAATTCCCATCAGGGAGCACTGAGTTATAATTCCCAGCAGGAAGCACTGGGTTACAATTCACAGCAGGGAGCACTGGGTTACAATTTCCAGCAGAGAGCACTGGGTTACAATTTCGTGCAGGGAGCAGTGGGATGTAATTTCCAGTGGAGCACACTTAGTTCTAATTCCCAGCAGAGAGAATTACAGTATCCAGCCGAGAGCATGAGGTTTACTGTTCCCAGCAAAAAGTACTGGGATAGAATTCCCAGCAGAGTGCATGGGATTTACAATTCCCAGCAGAAAGTACTAGGATAGAATACCCAGCAGAGAGCATGGGAGTTTATAATTCGCAGCAGAATGTACTGGGAAATAATTCCCAGCAGAGAGCATGGCATTTACAATTCGTAGCAGAGATCTTCTGGTTACAGTTCCCAGCAGAGAGCACTGAGATGCAATTCTCAGCAGGAGGCCTATTGGGCTGCAATTCCCAGCAGGGAGCATTAGATTGTGACCAAGTGATGAGAACCATGCCTGATTTCCCTTCACCCCTGCCCCTTCCTAACTCAATATTTCAAGTGTTTTGATCCGCTAAATATGTTGTTATGTGAAGATTTGGTCTAGGGAAGTCAATGCATAAGATATACAAATATAATAACTAATATAAGAAAATAACTAACAAATCCCAAAGGGAAATTAGGGGAAGTTGTATTGACTCAGACAGTGATTAGGATGTGGAGTATATTACAAGGAGGACTGAGGGAAACAACACTGATGTATGAGGGATAATCTCAATAAACACAGGGAGCAGAAGAACTGTGTTGATTGAGTTACAATGTGGAGATGCCGGTGTTGGACTGGGGTGGACAAAGTTAAAAATCACACAACGCCAGGTTATAGTCCAACAGGTTTATTTGGAAGCACTAGCTTTCGGAGCACTGCCTGATGAAGGAGCGGTGCTCCGAAAGCTAATGCTTCCAATTAAACCTTTTGGACTATAACCTGGTGTTGTGTGATTTTTAACCCTTGATTGAGTTAGGTGGTTTGGGTGAGGGTTCATGTGGAGCATGAATATTTGCAAAGTCCTATTGCCCTAAAATGCCTGTTTCTGTGCTAAATGTATTTTGCAACTCCCCAGCAGGGTCCCAGTATAGCTCTGACAGGAATCTTTTTCCTCTGGTAGCTGCAATCCCCAGGCATCGGTTCACAAGCTACAGGCAGTCCGGAAGGTCACCTTTAACAGCAGCAATGGCACACAGCATCCTGTGGTGGGAACGGTGGACACACGAGTCTCTGTGGGTTGTCTCCGCAGCAGTTTCCTGGAGAAAAGCAGCAGTTGCAGTGAGCAGAAAGTGTAGGTGCTGAGGTTTGCTGCGCTGTTCCCTTTGACTTACCCATTGCTACATTTCAATTGCAAGCATTAATCGCAAGGAGCTTTGCTGGTTTGTTTGGTCAGCATTAGAAGCCATGTAGAACATTGTTTAGTTCACCCTTCGAGTCTTTCAACACACCGCCACGATTAATAATGATCGAGGAGTTATGTGTTTTTCTAAGTATGTAATCACTGAGGATAAATTCCTGAGCACAATAATTGAGTAACTAAATCCCAGTTTGCAGCCTAACTTCTGTTGCCAATTTAGGTAACATAGCAAGCTTACAGCCAGCAAGTATTGCCATGTCTGGCTTATAACTGCATTACATCGTGTAATCTTGTCTGTTACAGAGGCAGAATGCAATTGCGCAGTGTTGTTCAACATATTAACTATTAGCAATATGTAGATAAGCAAAACTCATGGCTAATTGCTTTTCAGATTAACATTCAAAAATTGACTTCTAGACATCTTGGTTGGGCATGTGACCTTGATTTTCAGCTTATGGCATTTGATTGTGAACTCCAATTTTTTGGGGTGATTGTCAATACAGCAATATTTTGTCAGTATATTGTCAGTATTTTTTATTGATTCATTGCTTTGAGTGCCGTAGTTCCTCTGTTATTGAACAATAACAGATACTTCTTAGGTAAACGTGTTTGAAGTATATTTTCCTGTTTTGTATAGATTGCCTTTTCTACTAAAACTGCTGCAAGTTGTTAAAACAGTATCAAGACGTGGCTAATATTTAGGGACTCAACTTCATTTGCTCAAAGTAACGTGTAACAATGGAACACATTTGGAATTGTTAAAGACACTAGCACATGCGCATCTTTAAACATGAACACAGTCACTGGCCAACTTCTACTCAGAGATCCCTGACTGACTGGAGCTCACTGATGCTGGCTCCAGGCTCTGCTCCCTTTTGGAGGAGGCATTAATCCGCTGGGACTTTTGGGAGAGTTGGTGAACTGCTGATCCAAGCTCTTATAACAGATTCCAGAATCCCTAGTCACTGGCTTTACTGATCTGCAGTGGCTTTGAAAAATAGATTATGAAGACTGGTGTAAGGGAAGACTGCATCAGTGTGACCTTTTTTAACAGGGAATTTTTGCAATCAAAGTGTTTGCTTTATGCCTCATGGATCTTGATTTAATAGGGACTGAAGTGTGACTTGATCCTAATTCTCATTCTACAGCTCAAGTAGAGAAACGTGGTGATCTTTTACTGATGCCAATTAATGATGCAGCAAGTTCCCTTTCTCATTCCCTCCCTCCCCAATGCCATGAAGATGCATGGCCAAAATAAGGTCAGTTTGCTGTCTGGTTCTATATAGTAAATTATACTACATGTCCCTGACTGGTTGCTGTCATCTAAGGCCCAGATCACACAATAATTTACATTCTTTCACCACAACAAGCATCACCCAGACCTGTTCACAAGTGGGCCCCATGCTCCAGATCACCAGACTTTCTCTGCCAACTATCAGGAGGGAAAGCTAATTGAAGGTATAGCTTATAGTTGCTACTCTACTAAATCTCAGGCTCCACAGTGGCTCAGACCTCACTGCTGAAACCATGGGTAGGCAGCTCGTTCATCAACCAAATCTCTAAATGCGCGCCAGGGATTATAAAATAATCACTAATAATTCCAATAATGAAATGTCTTTAGCCAGAAAGTGGTCAGTATGTGAAATCTATCACTGCAGCAATTATCTGACAGGAACAGCAGAGATGTCTTAGTGTCCTTGTGTTTAAGCCAGGTAGGCCCAGGATCAAGTCCCACCTGTTCCAAATAGAGTGGGGAAGTTACACATCGGAAGAGGTTGATTTAAAAATATCAACAAGGAAAGGGCTAAATACAATTTGTCCCTGCCCTATATTAAAGGCTCAGGTGTTGCGGTTGTAGTGTCCCTACCTCTGAGGCAGGAGACCTGGGCTTAAGTCCCACTTACTACAGAGGTGTGTAATCCCACTTCTGAGCAGGTTGATTAGGGTGGGGGATAAAATATTTCAATGCCTTTAAAGGGAATTCAGGTAAAGCCTTGATGGAGAATAGAATAGAAGATTATGTTGATGGGATTAGATGAAGTAGGAAGGGAGTAGACACAGAAAAAGCATAAAGACATTGAAATGTTGCTCTGGGTGCCTTGTTTTGGTGTAAATTCCACATGATTGCTCCAACCAAGTTGGATTACCCATGTATTATAATCAACACTTAGTGTACAGGATTAATCCAATTAAAAAGCCCAGTTTACTCTTATACTTTACATTGCTATGGTTTCTATTAGGGTCCCTTCATTAACCCTTCAGTTTCATTTTCTCTTCCTATTTTCTGCTCCATCCCCATTAATCATTTCCCTTACACACACACACACACACAAACATGCCCCCCCGCCCTGTGTTGGTTTCTGTATGACAACCATGAGGAAGTCACAGACTATATACCAAAGTTTGACAAAAAGCTATTCAGATTAAGTTCACTAAGGATCTAACTACTTGAGAAGTGATCTCTAAACTAAGCAAAGCTCTCTTCAGTGCGATACACATCTGTTTTGAGGGCAAGCCAAAAACTGCTGAGTGATGCAGAAGGAAAATTAAAGGGAGGAAAAAAGAGGATTAAAGGGAGTAGATTGTGACAAAATCTCCAAATGATGGGGCACGAAGCCATTAAACCTCCTTAGGCCATTTAACTGAGAAAAGCGATGTGTAAAGAGCAAGGAGCAGTGGGACAATTGATGGTGATTGACCCAGCATTGACTTCACCCTCACAATTTGTGTTCAAGAGCTTTAGGTTAACTTACAGTGAAGTGACAAAAGGGAATGAGTAGGAATCTTCACATGATGTCCCTTTGCCGAGGATCACACTGGCAGATAGTTTTGTAGATATTTATTAACCCAGATTTTCTTACTCAGAGGCAGAGACACTATCAATGTGCCACAAAAGCCTTTATATAACCAGCAACATATGGTCACCTTTAGACTAGTATTTGTTTTTAATTGAATTCAAATTTCACCATCTAACCTGATGGGAAATTGAGCGCATGTCTCAAGAACATTAACTTTGGGTTGCAAACCACTAGGCCAGTGACAACATCACAACCTCCCTCTAAATTGTAATTGAAATATCACTGTGGGTGAATTTGAACCTATACCTTCAGAATATTAGCCTGAGGTACTTGACTGCAAGTAAAGTAGTATTACCACTAAACCACCACTGTGTGTGTGGATGGGGTTATGTAATGCAATCAATTGCTTCCAAACATGACTTGGCTCCCTTACCCCATCGAATTCTATTCTACCACCTGATGCTGAATCAGTATAGATACTGAACTGACAGAGCAAGGGGTATTCGGATGCTGTACTTTGTTCATGTTGATTTTATTTCAAAAATATAGTTTATTCACAAAAAATATCTTTATTATATATACATAGTCACAAATGCAATTTGGTTCTGTATAGTAGCATATCAGTGAAACAAAAACATTGGAATTTGACTCTGTTCAACAAACCAAACACATTACTTACTATATTTACAAGACTATATTTACATGCATTTGAGGCACGAGGAAGGCCCAGTAACTGAACAGACCCCCATTCAACTTTGACAGAAAGACTTCAGATAGTGATCTTTTCTCACTGTGACTTGGCAGCAGTTGCCCCAAGCTTTAGTGCATCCCTCAGCACATAATCCTGGACCTTGAAATGTGCCAGTCTGCAACACTCAGTCCCGGTCAGCTCCTTGTTCTGTCAGACCAACAGGTTTCGGGCAAAGCAAAGAGAGTCTTTCCCTGAGTTGATGATCCTCCAGGCTCACGTTTCTTCCATGCAGCAAATCTCAATGGTTTAATCCGTTGTTTCCTTCTGTCTTTTACTTTCCTCGCTCAATGAATTGCTTTTCCCTTCACATTCATGCTGTCTCGCTTTTGCTGTCTCTGTCTTTCTCTCCTCCTCCTTTACTAGTGATGATGAAGGTAGCATAACACAGAGCCTTGACTTAGCAGCAGCGCCTAGCTCAGAGGTACGGCGGAGGCCCAGACGATATTTTGGCACTGGCGTGAATCGCAAAACATCTGATCGCTTCAAGACACAGCCCCTTACAGTGATTGAACGGTGAGATACAATTGGGCACAAGGCTCCTAAACACATTAAACTTCAATAATTCAATTAAGTGGAAAGAGGTTTTAACCCAGGTTTCCTTCCTATGCTCAATAATATTTGAAGCAGAAAACATTTGAACTGATTGTCAAGGCATCACAGTCATGCCTCATTCTTACTTCGATGCAGAGATGGTTATTTATTGATTTATGGGCAATGACTATGATCAGGAACATGGGATTGTTGCTCCCCATCCTGCTCAAGGGACTTTGAGCCCAGTTATCAAACCCAATCTCCAACCACAACCACAGTCAGCATGCATAAGATGTTACAATGAGGGAATTTCCAGTCTCAGAAGTGCTACACTGAGCTATTCAGGGATTGAATCAAATCTTGCTGTAACATGCTACCGAGCTAATCGATCCAGCTGTTTGCAATGGAACAAACCCTAGAGAGCGTGATTATGTGTTGGAACGACTGTGCGTCAGAGTTTTTTTTATAATATCTGTTACAAAAATGTAAAGTAGTAGTAAAACGGCCATTTGCCTCCCCAAACCTACACTGTCATTAAATAAGATCATGGCTGGTGTGATAACCCACATTCCCAACTATGCCAGCAACCTTTCACCATAAAAATTTGTAAGGACTTTGCTTCCATCTCAATGACTCATTAAATGACAGTCCTGAAATAATAATGTGACAGAATTTATACGGCAATACATCAAGCTTAATTTTAAACCAATCCTCTGGCAAATACCAGACCTGATATTTCAAACGGGTGTCTTTATGTTTTCAAAATATTAATTAAGAAAGAAAACACATTATTCAACCAACTCCTGTCTTTTGTTGTTGAAATGTTGACAGCCTATTCAACTGCGAAGGCATCACAGTTATGCCTTATTCTTACCTGAATGCAGATATGAACATTATTGGTTAGCGTGCAGTGGCCATCAGCTGGAACTTTCATTCTTAAAATTACAACTAGTCTAATCAGGAATAAAATCAAAGCACATTTTTCATACACAGGACTTGGAAACATGGAACTCTGTTCTCAAGAAACAATCCTGGATTCACAGATACTTTCAAAACCGAGATCGATAGCTTTTGGTTGAGGATGGAGATTAAGAGATATGCAAAAATGTCCTGCAAATGGGACTGAGACATATCAGCTAAAATGTCACTAAATATTGAAGAAATATTGGCCCCGTATTATTATTGGTTGTTAAAGTTTCAGTGAACTTTCAACAACAACAAAAAATGGAAATTGAGTGAGATCATCCATTTTTAATTCTAAGTTTGGTGAATTGTGTAAAAACACATGGGACACCCTGTTCCCCTCCTGCCAAGAAATCTCACTCAGTCTTAAACCAAAAGATCGTAAGACTTAGGAGCAGAATTAGGACATTCAGCCTGTTGAGTCTATTCCATCATTCAATCATGGCTGCTTTGTTTCTCAACCCTACTCTCCTGCCTCTACCCCTGATCCCCTTTCCAATCAAGAACTGACCTATCTCTGTCTCATGTACTCAATGACTAGGCCTCCACAATCTTCTGTGGTAAGGAGTTCCACCCATTAGCTGAAGAAATTCATCCTCATCTCAGTTATAAAAGGGTCACCCCTTCACTCTGAGACTGTGCTCTTGGCTCTGTGCTCTCCTACTGGTAGAAACATGTTCTCCATGTCCATGCGATCCAGGTGTCTTAGTATTCTGTAAGTTTCAATCAGATTTACCATCATGCTTCTAAACTTCATCGAATACAGATCCAGAGTCCTCAACTGCTCCTCAAATGACAAGCCCTTCATCCCCAGAATGGTTCTCGTAAACGTCCTTTGGACCCCCTCATTATTCTTTAGATACGGGACCCAAAACTGCCTGCAATATTCCAAATGTGGTCAGACCAGAGCCTTATACAGCCTCAGCAGTGCATCTCTGCTTTTGCATTCTAGATCTCTGAAAATAAATGCTAACATTGCATTTGCCTTCCTAACTGCCAGCTGAACCTGTATGTTAACCCAAAAAGAATCCTAAACTGTTAATCCCAAGTCTCTTTGTGCTTCTGATTTCTGATTTCACCAGCTAAAATCCTGAAAAAGACTCCTTTATCCTCATTCTCTGCCTTCTGACAATGAGGAACCCTCTATCCATTCCAGTACCATACCCGTAATACCATGAGCTCTTATCAAATTTAGCAGCCTCTTGTGCAGCACCTTGTCAAATGCCTTGATCACATACACTGGCTATCTTTTGTCTGACCTGCTAGTTACCTCCTCAAAGATGTTTAACAGACTTGTCTAACATGATCTCCCTTTGATGAAGCCAACTTGATTCAGCCCTATTCCAAGTACTCTGTAATCTAATGATTAGATTAGATTAGATTAGTTACAGTGTGGAAACAGGCCCTTCGGCCCAACAAGTCCACACCGACCCGCCGAAGCGCAAACCACCCAGACCCCTTCCCCTACATTTACCCCTTCATCTAACACTACGGGCAATTTAGCATGGCCAAATCACCTAACCTGCACATTTTTGGACTGTGGGAGGAAACCGGAGCACCCGGAGGAAACCCAAACAGACACAGGGAGAATGTGCAAACTCCACGCAGTCAGTCGTCTGAGGTGGGAATTGAACCCGGGTCTCTGGCGCTATGAGGCAGCAGTGCCAACCACTGTGCCACCGTACCGCCCACAAATAATGCTTATTAATGGAATCTAAAATCTTATCAAGAACCGAGGTCAGGCCAACTAGGCTATAGTATCCTATCTTCTGCCTCCCTCCCTTCTTAAACAGGGTATTGCATTAATCATTTTCTAGTCCTCTGGCACCCTCCCTGACTCGAGTGATTCCTGAAAGATCACAACCAATGCCTCTACAATCCCCTCAATTATCTCTTTCAGAACCCTGAGGTGCAGTGCATTTGTTCCAGATTATTGATCCATCTTCAAACTTCCAGCTTTCCCAACTCCTTCTCTTTAGTGATTGTCACTACACTCACCTCTGCCCCAGACTCTCTTGAAGTTCTGATATGCTGCTGGTGTCTTCCACTGCGAAGACTGATGCAGAGTATCTATTCAGTTCCTCCACCATTTGTTTGTTTCCTTTATTACTTCTCTAGCATCATTTTGCAGGAGTCCAATGTTTACTCTGTTTTAATTATCCTCTGCTGGCTTTTAAAGGCTTCCCAATCTGCTGTCTTCCCATTAATTTTCACCGCATTGTATGCTTTTTCTGTTTTTTATGCTGTCCCTGACTTTCATTGTCAGCCATGGTTATCTCATCCTCTCCTTAGTATGTGTCTCCTTCCTTGGGATGGATTTCTGCTGTGCCTCCCAAATTATTCCCAAAAATTCCAGCCATTGCTGCTCCACTGTCTTCCCTGCAGTGCTCCCATTCCAAACAAGTCTGGCCAGCTCCTCCCTCATATGTCTTTGTAGTTACTTTTACTCATTTGTAATACTGTTAACATCTGATTCCAGTAGATCCCTTTCAAACTGTAGGCTGAGTTCTATGATGTTATGGTCACTGCCCCTTAGGGCTTCCTTCACCTTACACTCCCTAATCATTAAGCTGGCTCATTACACATCCTCAAACCCAGAATTGCCTCTTCCCTTGTGGGCTCTAACAATTTTATAGCAAACATTTTATAGCAAAAATTCTAAAAGATGAGAGACTAAACAAACAGGTATTTTTCAATATATAATTTCAGTTGCATTCTACTGTAAACTTTTGCTAGAAATTCTGTGTATTACGATCTTATACTCTACAACCACCTGATGAAGGAGCAGTGCTCCAAACACTAGTGCTTCCAAATAAACCTGTTGGACTATAACCCGGTGTTATGTGATTTTTAACCTCTTTAATCTGGTTGACCCTGTGTCAATTTTCTTGTGGCTTTGGTAGTAATCCAGAGATTATTATCATTTTGGCTCCTAATTTAGCCTCTAGCTGCACATATTCCTTCAGCAGAACCTGTGTTGTCGTTACCTACGTTGACCACGAGAACTGGACCTTTCCCCTCCCATTCCAAGTTCCTCTGCAGCCCTGATAAAAGATCCTGAACACAGGCACCAGGCAGGCAATGCAGCCTTTGGGATTGTCAATCCTGGCCACAGAGAACTGTCTATACCCTTGACTATATTATCCCCAATTACATTTCTCTTTTTTCCGTCCTCTCGAATGTGGTTCCCTATTCCAAGGTGCTATGATCAATTTGGTTGTCCTCCCTGAAACCCTGATTTTCATCCACACAGAGAACAATAAACCATTAAAGGGTCTCAATTAGCCCGGCAAGCCTTCCAACTCAGAACAGAATCCCTGTGGTAATGGGAGCACAGAACAGGACAGGGGAAGATGGTGGGAATCTCCCCAACAGCAACCCATCAGATCATCTTCCCCTCCCACCATCTTTTTCTCCATTTCTCAGGAGGGGGGGATTTCACATGCAATCTCTAATCCCTACCCTTCCTTCCTATCTGTGAATAAGCACTAGTGAAAGACAGGACGCTCAGTGGCCAGTTGCATTGTGATTGAGCTGACCTAGATCATATCTTGTTTTATATATGAAATGTGGTTTTCATTTGGTGTCTGTGAAAAGCTTATAACATACAAGATTGATGTATAATACTGAGTCAGCCGTGTGTGATAGCATCGTCTGGAAGCACTATTGAAATTGCCATCAGCAATGTGAGAGTACAGTACTATTGCTCAGAGTCACCTTCTGACGTATAGTTTGTAAAGATTTTGTAATTAAAACTTATATAGTTACAATGGAGAAAATATGAATTTTGTTTTGTTCCTCAACATCTTCCAGGTTATATCAGTAACTGATGTTCAATATATCTTCTCAATATTACAGAGAGTTAGTGCTGAACACAAGCAAGTCAAACACTGATGGTGAGTACTATATCTGCATTTCCACACATGGTTAATCGAATTGAAATATTGTGTTGTTTAAGATGTCGTGGTTCTGCTAGGGTCTTTTTTGGTTAGATTTGTCTCCACCACCCCTTCTTGTAATGCTGGTCTATGGAGCTCCTTGACATTAAGCAGTGAAGGTTTAAACATTAAAAAGTCTTTGGAGTATTATATAATAAGAAGATAACAGGCTACATTAGCTTAAGGCTGGTTAACTGCATTAATACTAGGTACGAGGTGTTGTGATTCCCTACAGAATAGCAACTAGGTTTAGGTATCTTCTAATCAGAGATGATATTACACAATAGGAAGGGGTTGGAGGGATATGGGCCGGGTGCTGGCAGGTGGGACTAGATTGGGTTGGGATACCTGGTCGGCATGGACAGGTTGGACCGAAGGGTCTGTTTCCATGCTGTACATCTCTATGACTCTGTGACCTCTGGAGTAGGTGGGACTTGAACCCAGGTCTGTCTGACTTAGAGGCAGGGACAGAACTACTGCAGTAACCTGTAGAAGGTATTTTCTATTCAACCTATTACACACAAGGGCTCAGTTATTCTCATTGACAAAAGAGTGAAATTTCATCTTGTTGCAAAAAAAACCATCAGTCTGCTATGTTTGAAAGCAGGCTTTCAGAAATGCATTGCACTCTCTCCCTTTCACATAGTGCCAACTCCTGACAGTTGCAAATCATTTTCAAAAAGGCTTTAAATAATGTACCATGTCACAGATTTATTCAAAAGGTCAGTACATGTGCACACCTGTCCCAGTCTGCACTTTGATCAGTGTATAAGCTTGAATAAGGAAATCAGTGATATTAACACATCACAGCCAAACATACTTAAAATGTCTGAATTACAGAATTGTTGCAAGTTGTAACAGTGCAGAAAGAAGCCATTTGGTCTATCAGGTCTACACTGGCCATCCAAATGAACAGTTCACTGATCATCCTCTCCCCATAACTCTGCAGATCTCTTTTTTCAGAAGATTTCCCTTTTAATACTTCAATTGAACCTACCTCCACCACAGTCTTGGGCAGTGCATTCCAGACCCTAATCGTTCACTGAATGAAAACATTTTCCTGATATTGCGTTTGCTTCTTTTCCCAATAATTTTAAAGCTATGCCCTCTCATTTTTGATTGTTTTATGATTGGAAAGCGTTTCTCCCTATCTACATTGTCCAGACCTTTCCTGATTTTGAATCTTCTGTCAGCCTTCTTTTTTCCAATGGAAACAGCCCCAACGTTTTCAATCTATCTTCATAACTGAAATTGCTAATCCCTGGAACCATTCCCATGAATCCTATCAGCATTCTGCTCAATGTCTTCACATCTTCCCTTATGTGTTGAGCCCCAGACTGGCTGCAATATTTCAAATGAGGCCAAAATAGGGTTTCACACAAATTCAACAAGGCAACATAGCAACAGCATTTGCTCTTATACTCAAAGCCTGCATTAAGAAGGTGTAGCACACTGTGTGCTTTACTAACCATGCTTTCAATCTTTCCAGCCCCTTCAATAACTCATGCTCATTTACCCCTTACTCCTGTACTCCCTGTGAAATTGTGCCCTTTATCTAGCCTTAACTTAATACAGAAATGAATGAGTTCTCCAAAATCAACATCTTCTTTCTTTTATTTCCTCTCATGTAAAACAACATGCTTCACCTAGGGTTGCAGTGTCTCTGTCCCTTCAATAACCCTGCTGTTGGTTTTTTTTTTACAGAGGATGACAAGATGGATGCAAAATCAAAGCTGAGTGTAGCTGCAAAGATGACACTGTTCAAAGTAAGTGCTGGTTTGTAAAATATTCACGATAATTCAAGGAGAGTTTAGTATCTTATCCCCTGTTTTTACCTAACGTTGGGGTGTGGGCTAGGTTTAATCCTTGTTACAGTTTTTTTCTTCTATGAAGTCTCACTGCTATAGTTGGGGTTGAGGTGAAAAACGTTGTTGTAAAATAGTGAAACATATGAGCATTTAGTTAAACACCACCTTCAAAAGGGGTTAAACTCAGTGCTCAGCAGAAGGATTTTTAAAGCAGCATATTTCAGACATTGTAAAGTTGCTTTGGACCATTCAATGATTGTTCCTGTCAATTTTGATTGAGTCATTTGCTTTGAGTACAGCAGGGACATTTACCAGTCAGTTTGTCTGGTAAAATTCCATTGCTTGGTGTCAGAAATGCCAAAAAGATTAGACCAGAAAGTGTCGGGTCAGTCAAATACAATGCCACCTCCTAAAATATAAACATTGGCCTGAGCTGCAAATGAGATGGGTCAGGGTGCTTTACCCAGCTGAAAGTTTACTCGAAAGGAACCACAACGAGAAGCTACGCAAGCTGTCACTGGGACAATGTTTTGGCAGGAAATCCACAGCTAGAATTAGCCAAGTTATGTAGAATTATTCTGTTTCTTCTCATTGTGCTCTCTCTCTCTCTCTCTCACTCTCTCTTTCATATTTTCATTAGGAACTGGAGAAAGGGTCTCCTGCAGAGTCTGCTGCAAAGTTGCGTCCTCGCAGCAGCAATGCAGCCGTGGAGCGCAGGCTGCGACGTTCCCACGACCGTTCTCGGACTCAGCCAGTGACCACAGAGGAAATGGTGGTGGCAAACAGGTATGGGAAAGCACTGTATTGTTTAGCAGGCAATCTACCGAGCCCACTGTAGAGTCGAGAACATCTTGTCTTTCCCACATTGTGTGAGATGTGAGATGGAGAGAGACAACTGCGGCTCTGTGCTACCAATGTGATCCTCACTAAAGTGTTTACAATAGACCAGATGTTGTGGCCAAAGTAAGAGCTCAATGACACATGCCACTATTAGTGTGTAAACCATCTAGCAACATTGTAATGTGGAAAATACAGCCTGTAGGTTGTGAATAGCCATGAGTTGCTGTCAGATTTAAGTTACTGCACTGTTAGCCCCATGTAAACAGCAGCTTTTTTTTATAGACCTGCCACCTATTAGACAGAAGATTATAGGATAAAGTCCCATTCCAGTTCTCAGTACATAAGGTTGGCTACCTCTCCAGCCTCGTGCAGTGAGAGTGCCACATTATTAGAAATGCTGCTTTTTAGATAAAACTGAAACTGAAACTAATATTTAAATTGCACTTTTTGCTAATATCAAAAAAATTTAACCCACATGAGGAAATATTAGGTCAGATGATTCGAGGCTTGGTCAGAAAGGTAGGTTTTAAGGAGTATCTTAAAGAAGGAAAGTGGGCGAGAGAAGCTGGGAGAAGTTAGGTGGGAGGCCACCAATGATTGAGCAAATAAATTTAGGTTATGTATGAGGCCAGAATTAATGGAGTGCCGATTCCCTTTGAAGCTTGTAGAGCTAGAGGAGATTGTTAGAGGGAGGCATGAGACCATGGGGGCTTTGAAAACAACAATCAGAATTTTAAAATAAAGGCAGAAAGTAGTGTATGTCAGAGAGCACAGGAAGTAAAAGGGCAATGGAACTTGCTACGAGTTAGACAAGGGCAGCAACTAAGGCCTTATCAACTTTAAAATAACAATGGATTGGTTAAAAATGAGGAACAAATCCTCCTCACACCAGGTAACCTTATTCCAGCAGATCAACTCTACCAAAAGAGTAGTTAACTTGTCTTTCATGTACTTTTGTGAGATCTTGCTATGCACAAGTCGGCTGCTACATTTACCTAAATAACAATTATTGCACTTAAATTATCCATTGATAGTAATGTAATTTATGACATAATGAAGGCATGATAAGGTGCTAAATATAACACCAAGATAAGCAAATGAGATGGGGAAAGGGATAGAAGGATATGCTCATGGGGTTAGATGCAGTGGGGTATGAGGAACTTCCTGTGGTGGATCATGGCCAGATTGAAACTCTTGGGCTAAATGAGTTATTTCTCTGCTGCAAGCATTGCAACACATATCTTTATTTGCAATATTTGATAGTGTTTGTGCCCTCCTCACACTTTACTTTTCCACCTCACTTTATATTGACAGTAAATTCAGATAGGTTATACTTGGTCTCCTTATCTGTCTCATTGATGTACATTATAAATAGCTGACATCCAAGTGCTGATCAATGAGGCACTCCACTAGCATCATCCAACCATCTTGGAATTAACCCATTTATTCCTATTCTCTATTTGTTGACCATTAACCAATTTCCTATACATTTCCAACATATATTCTCATACCCATGACCTATAACCTTGTGCGGAGAAAGTGAGGTCTGCAGATGCTGGAGATCAGAGCTGGAAATGTGTTGCTGGAAAAGCGCAGCAGGTCAGGCAGCATCCAGGGAACAGGAGAATCGACGTTTCGGGCATAAGCCCTTCTTTCCTGAAGAAGGGCTTATGCCCGAAACGTCGATTCTCCTGTTCCCTGGATGCTGCCTGACCTGCTGCGCTTTTCCAGCAACACATTTCCAGCTATAACCTTGTGCAACAATCTCTGTGAGACACTTTACTCATGCCTTCCTAAAATGCATCTACATTACATGCATTGCCTCCCCTTCAGCATCCCAACTAGTCAAAACCACAAAAACTCTAATAGATCTATCAAATGCCATTCCTGTTCAATAAAATCATGTTAAAAGGCCAGTTTCTGGTCCTAATTTCCTAAAATATGCTGCCTGATTTTGCTCTTGAATGGCTGACCTCTCATTTTAACTTTGCGTCTTCTTTTACATCGATGATCTCCCACAAGATGAAAGATTTTCTCCTTACCTATCCAATCAAATCCTTTGATTAATTTAAACAACTCGATTGTCAAGTGACATCGCTCCAGTATTGCCCTCTGAGACCTTGTCAGTCTTTATTTTCAAATGTGGCTTGGGATAGTAGATATTGGGAGGAAATTTGATCATGGATAGCATCACATCCAAACACAATTCCATTCTAATGAGCGACTGGAAGCAAGAGTTTTCCAGAAGGTGTCACTTCATGGCTAATAGTAATGGGAGGTCCAACAGATATGTGTCCATTTATGGTTGATAGCAAATTGTAGGATGTAGTTAATACTCAGGAGGGCTGGAACAAATTAAAGAAAACATTTTTAAATGAGTAGAATGGCCATGTATTTGGTAATTGAACATTAAACAGATAAATGCAAGTTAGGTACTTTGGTAGAAGAAATTAGCAGACAAAATAGTCCTTGGAAAAGAATGCCTAAGTGACGTGAAGAAGCAAAGGGATCTCAGGGTAGAGATTCACCAATCAGTACAAGTAATGCACAGGTTAACAAGTTTGTAAACAAAAGAACAAAAGCACTGATATTTAATTCTCAATATGAAAACCAGAGAAATATGTTAACTTTATTTGAACCTTAGTATGTATGTATATGGCACACATTGTACAGTTCTACTCCACATGTTGCAAGGAAGATGGAGAAAAAGCATAAAGAATGAAGTCCAGATGAAGATCAAACCAGAGCTAATTGAGTGATGAAGTAGGGTAGAAAGTGAGGTCTGCAGATGCTGGAGATCAGAGCTGAAAAATGTGTTGCTGGAAAAAGCACAGCAGGTCAGGCAGCATCCAGGGAACAGGAGAATCGACGTTTCGGGCATAAGCCCTTCCTGAAGAAGGGCTTATGCCCGAAACGTCGATTCTCCTGTTCCCTGGATGCTGCCTGACCTGCTGCGCTGTTCCAGCAACACATTTTCAGAGCTGATGAAGTAGAGTCAAGGGGATGAATGGTCCAATGTTGTTCCTAACCCAAAAGACAAACAGCTTCTCCCAAGTGAAGGAAAGGATTAAATTTGAAGAATAGTTTTCTTCACATTGTTCAACTTCTCCTCCAACTGACAAAAACTCTGCTGTTAGCATCCCTAAGGCACAGTCACCAAAGGAGCAAGATACAGATGGAAAAAAGAGCAGTGCAGTTGAACAGGAGGTTGAAGAGAGAGGCGATGAGAATTCAAAGCTGAGTCTGAACCAGAAGATGGCCTTGTTCAACAGTCTGTGTCAGCCCATGCCAAAGAAGATGCCTGCAATGGAAGGACGTAATGGACGCAGACAGAAAGGGGCTCGGTATCGCACCCAACCTGTCACCATCGGTGAGGTCCAGCTGGTAAATATTATTTTTATTTCAATGTTCCTAAGATAGCAAAGCAGAATAGTTTCCTTCCTGTGATCCATGACGTGAAATAATCCCCAACTGTTTGTGCAATAATTAATGACTACTGAAAGGTTTAAGGCCTTCCTTGAAAGTTTTGCATTTGATCAGAAAACTAGGAGCAGATGTAGGCCATTCGGGCCCTCAAGCCTGCTGTGCCATTCAATAAGACCCTGGCTAGTCTGATTACATCACATTCTCAACTACTGCTGATAACCTTTCACTCTGATCAAGAATCTGCCTCTTGCTTTAAATATTCCAACCCTCTGCTTCCACTGCCTTTTGAGGAAGAGACCATCTGAGAATGAACTTCTGCTCATCTCTGCTTTAAATGGATGTCTCCTTAATTTTAAACAGTGAATCTGGGTTTTAGAATCTCCAACAGGATGTGATAGGGAAACTCAGCATGTCTGACATCATTTGGATCTTTCTGTACAGAGAGATGCATTTCTCTGTTTTTGTTTCAGGCTTTCAGTTCTTTGCTTTATAATACCCTCTCCATATGCAGTCCCACAACACTAGGATCTTACATGTTTTAATTAAATTGTCATTGATTGTACTGTACTCCAGCAGCTATGAACCTGACTGGTTTAACCTTTCCTCATAAACCAACCCTCCCCTCTCCAAACATCGTAGCTATTCCAGGTAGTCGAATAATCCTTCACTAAACTGCTTCCAAACAAGTTGCATCCTTCCGCAAATAAGGATAGCAATTCTGCACACTGTAAACAATTGCCCTCGCAATGAACAGTAACATTCTGTTAGCTTTCTAATTAATTGCTCTACCTGCATATTAGCCTTTGTGATACATGCGCCCATACACCTAAGATTTTAAACATTACAGTTGATTGTCCAGTCTAAAATGTTCACTGAGGCATGAAGACTGTGCAAACCTAATATCTAATTTATGCTAGTTCTGTGGCAGCACAGTGGCTCAGTGGCTAGCCACACAGCACCAGGGACCTTGGCTTGATCCCACTCTTGGGACTGTCTGTGTGGGGTTTGCACATTCTCCCTGTGTCTGTATGGGTTTCCTCCGGATGCTCCAATTTCATCCCACAGTACAATAATGTACAGGTTAGGTGGATTGACTATGCTAATTTGCCCATTGTGTCCAGCCAGGAATGTGCAAGCTAGTGGGTTAGCCATGGGAAATGCAGGGTTAAAAGGATGGGGGTGGGTCTGGATGAGATGTTCTTTGAGGGTCGGTGTGGACTTGAGCAGCCAAATGGCCTGCGTTCACAGTGTAGAAATTCTATAAATGTCGTTAGGGGTAATATGGCTAACTACCTTGTACGTGGAGGGAAAAAATAGCCAATATTCCGATTGAGACTTACTATCTAATGATTCCTACTGAAAAATGCATGGGCATTGAATGAGAGTGAAATGAGTGTTAACCTGTGATGCACTCAATTGTCAAATAGCCTACTGGCGCCATACAGGGTCACACTCAATGAGCATGGATTGTAGCATTGCCATCCCATGTGGAATTAAACCCCTGCATTGGTCCATGTGCTAGAGGGGGTAAGAAAAGATATTAGTGTGAAATACTAAATTGATTGGAAAATCTATCTGTAAAAGAACTGCTGTGCTTTCAATTGAGCAAGCTGTCCTTTAATCAACACTTGTTTGCAAGATATTTACACAGTGTCTCTGAGGGGAACTCACTAATACGTTGTAGTGGTAAACCATAGAGACTGCAGTGGGATTGGGAACTGCAAACTCTTGAGAATGGCCCATTGCCAGTTTGTAATTTCTGTTTATTCAACTGGAACAAATATACAGTGACCATTTGGTAATATAGGAAAGAGCACGTCACAAAGCAAGTTAAAAATATAAATTTATTCAAATTAACCAAATCAGGGTACAAAATTCCAAATACTTCAACCTCATTGTCAGTATGTATTTTAACAAAATGTGGTTCTGGCGTATCAGGCTGTGCTCATGTTTAAAAATATATCCAGTGTCAACATGGCACAGTTGCCGGCATTTAACTCAACAGATTGAAGGTCCAAAGCCCACTGGAGTATGAGCACACACCCTATACTGATACAATTAATGTAGTACTGACGGACTATTACACACTCCTACTGCCTGTAAAGGAACTCTTAGATGATTTTTGGAGGAGAGGTGTGCCAATGTTCAGGTCAACATGCCTATCATAATCCTATCACCAGGAACACCATCACTGGTCATTTGTTCCTTTACTGCTTATGTGATCCTCCTGTGCACTTGTTGATTCTGCATTGGTATAGAATCCCTAGACTGTGGAAACTGGCCCTTTGGCCCATCCAGTCCACACCAACCTCCAAGAGCATCCCATCTAGACCCACCCCTTTACCCTATCCCTGTAACCCTGCATTCCCCATGGTTAATCCACCTAGCCTGCATATCCCTAGATGCTACAGGCAACTTAGCATGACCAATCTACCTAAGCTGCACATCTTTGGATTGTGGGAGGGAATCAGACGAAACCCACACAGACACATGGAGAATGTGCAAACTCCACATAGATAGTTGCCTGAGGTTGGAATCGAACCCAGGTCTCTCGTGCAGTGAGGCTGCTGTACTAACCACTGAGCCACCATGCTGCCCCTTTTATTGAGGCAATTTCACTTTAAAATGATGAATTGACAATGAAATGTTTTGGAAATGTGTTGCTGGAAAAGCGCAGCAGGTCAGGCAGCATCCAGAGAACAGGAGAATCGACGTTTCGGGCATAGGCCCTTCTTCAGGAATGGGGAAAGTTTGTCCAGCAGGCTAAGATAAAAGGTAGGGAGGAGGGACTTGGGGGAGGGGCGTCGGAAATGTGATAGGTGGAAAGAGGTCAAGGTGAGGGTGATAGGTCAGACTGGGGTGGGGGCGGAGAGGTCGGGAAGAAGACTGCAGGTTAGGAAGGCGGTGCTGAATTTGATGGATTTGACTGAGACAGGGTGGGGGGAGGGGAAATGAGGAAACTGGTGAAATCAGAGTTCATCACTTGTGGTTGGAGGGTTCCTAGCCGGAAGATGAGGCGTTCTTCCTCCAACCGTCGTTTTGTTGTGGTCTGACGATGGAGGAGTCCAAAGACCTGCATATCCTTGGTGGAGTGGGAGGGGGAATTGAAATGTTGAGCTACAGGGTGGTTGGGTTGGTTGGTCCGGGTGTCCCAGAGGTGTTCTCTGAAACGCTCCGCAAGTAGCCGGCCTGTCTCCCCAATATAGAGGAGGTCACATCGGGTGCAGAGGATGCAATAGATGATATGTGTGGAGGTGCAGGTGAATCTGTGGCGGATATGGAAGTTTCCTTTGGGGCCTTGGAGGGAGGTGAGGGGGGAGGTATGGGCGCAAGTCTTGCACCTCCTGCGGTTGCAGGGGAAGGTGCCGGGAGTGGAGGTTGGGTTGGTGGGGGGTGTGGATCTGACGAGGGAGTCACGGAGGGAGTGGTCTTTACGGAATGCTGATAGGGGAGGGGAGGGAAATATATATTTCCCTCCCCTCCCCTATCAGCTATATTTCCCTCCCCTCCCCTATCAGCTATATTTCCCTCCCCTCCTCTATCAGCTATATTTCCCTCCCCTCCCCTATCAGCTATATTTCCCTCCCCTCCCCTATCAGCTATATTTCCCTCCCCTCCTCTATCAGCTATATTTCCCTCCCCTCCCCTATCAGCTATATTTCCCTCCCCTCCCCTATCAGCATTCCGTAAAGACCACTCCCTCCGTGACTCCCTCGTCAGATCCACACCCCCCACCAACCCAACCTCCACTCCCGGCACCTTCCCCTGCAACCGCAGGAGGTGCAAGACGTGCGCCCACATCTCCCCCCTCACCTCCCTCCAAGGCCCCAAAGGAAACTTCCATATCCGCCACAGATTCACCTGCACCTCCACACATATCATCTATTGCATCCTCTGCACCCGATGTGGCCTCCTCTATATTGGGGAGACAGGCCGGCTACTTGCGGAGCGTTTCAGAGAACACCTCTGGGACACCCGGACCAACCAACCCAACCACCCTGTAGCTCAACATTTCAATTCCCCCTCCCACTCCACCAAGGATATGCAGGTCTTTGGACTCCTCCATCGTCAGACCACAACAAAACGACGGTTGGAGGAAGAACGCCTCATCTTCCGGCTAGGAACCCTCCAACCACAAGTGATGAACTCGGATTTCACCAGTTTCCTCATTTCCCCACCCCCAACCTTTCTCAGTCAAATACATCAAATTCAGCACCGCCTTCCTAACCTGAGATCTTCTTCCCGACCTCTCCGCCCCCACCCCAGTCTGACCTATCACCCTCACCTTGACCTCTTTCCACCTATCACATTTCCGACGCCCTTCCCCCAAGTCTCTCCTCCCTACCTTTTATCTTAGCCTGCTGGACAAACTTTCCCCATTCCTGAAGAAGGGCCTATGCCCGAAACGTCGATTCTCCTGTTCCCTGGATGCTGCCTGACCTGCTGCGCTTTTCCAGCAACACATTTCCAGCTCTGATCTCCAGCATCTGCAGACCTCACTTTCTCCTCAATGAAATGTTTTGGGACATTGAGGGTGCAATAAGTTATGTTCTAAATACAGAATAGTGTCATAGAGTCAGACAGCATGGAAACAGACCCTTTGGACCTACTCATCCATGCCAACCAAGTTTCCCAGACCAAATTAGTTCCATTTGATTTTATTTGTCCCATATTCCGCGAATCTTTTCTATTCATGTATTCATCCAAATGTCTCTTAAATGTCGCAGATGTACTCGTTTCCACCACTTTCTCTGGCATTTTGTTCCATACCCACACCACACTCTGTGTGACAAAGTTGCCGCTCAGATCCCTTTAAATTCTTCGACTCTCACCTTAAATCCACGCCTTTTAGTTTTGGAGTTCCCTACCCTGGGGAAAAGACCTTGGCTATTCGTCCTATCCATACCCCTCACGATTTTATAAACCTCTATAAGGTCACCCCTCAACCTCCTACACTCCTTATCCACCCTGTCATTATGAATCAATCGCTCTATTCCACCCTTTTTTCATAACATCTGTCCTGTACTTGAGAAATCTGAATAAAAACAGTATAGCTAAAAGGACAATCACATACTATCACTTCAGAATCCTTCATTTCCAAGAATTTTGAAATTACATTATCAATATATGCAGAATATCCTTCTTATACTACCGTTAAATGATGATCAGCCCTCAAATTCTCACAACACCAAGTCTCAGTTAAGGAAAAGCTGACATAAACCTAGTCAGAAATGAAGGTTTGGGGATACTTTTCAAGGCAGAGAGTGTGACAAGGAAAGAATTGCAGAGAGTGAGATGGCCGTTACTGAGTGGAGTGAAGAGCAAACAGGTCGAGGTGGTGTGGGATATGATAGGACAGGATGGAGCAGGATAGGACAGGCTGAAACCATGCAGTTAGTCAGACTCAGGACAGGCAGAGTGACTTGGTACATACAATGAGGTGAGGGTGCAGAACTGAAAGAGACAAGACAATGAAATGAAGATTTTAATACCAGAACCTGAGGAATGGGGAGTGTGACTCAGAAATCAGGGGTGAATTTTGGGATGGGGGATATTGAGTTTGGGATGGGGAGTGATATTGTATTAGAAGGAATCTATTTTGAGATGAGAGGATGGAATGGGGTTTAGAAAGGTGGAGTGTGGTTTGAAAGAGTAGAATGAGATTTAGGTTGGGTGATTGGGGGCTTGAGTTGGAAGGAGTAGGATTTGGGATGAAGAGTGAAGTTTGGGATGGAGTGCCGGGTTTTAGAATAGGGAGTGGAGTTTGGGATGGAGTGCTGGGTTTTAGAACGGGGAAGTGGAGTTGGGATGGAGTGCTGGGTTTGAGAATGAGGAGTGGCATTTGGGATGGAGTGCTGGGGTTTAGAATGGGGAGTGGCATTTGGAATGGAGTGCTGGGATTTAGAATGGGGAAGTGGAGTTTGGGATGGAGTGCTGGGGTTTAGAATGGGGAGTGGAGTTTGGGATGGAGTGCTGGGGTTTAGAATGGGGAAGTGGAGTTTGGGATGGACTGCTGGGTTTTAGAATGGGGAGTGGAGTTTGGGATGGAGTGTTGGGTTTTAGAATGTGGAAGTGGAGTTTGGGATGGAGTACCGGGTTTTAGAATGGGGAAGTGGAGTTTGGGATAGAATGCTAGGTTTTAGAATGGGGTAGTAGAGTTTGGGATGGAGTACTGGGTTTAGAATGAGGAAGTGGAGTTTGGGATGGAGTATTGGGTTTTAGAATGGGGAGTGGAGTTTGGAATGGAGTGCTGGGTTTTAGAATGGGGAAGAGGAGTTTGGGATAGAGTGCTGGGTTTTAGAATGGAGAGTGGAGTTTGGGATAGAGTGCTGGGTTTTAGAATGAGGAAGTGGAGTTTGGGATGGAGTACTGGGTTTAGAATGAGGAAGTGGAGTTTGGGATGGAGTATTGGGTTTTAGAATGGGGAGTGGAGTTTGGGATGGAGTGCTGGGTTTTAGAATTGGGAAGTGGAGTTTGGGATAGAGTGCTGTGTTTTAGAATGGGGAAGTGGAGTTTGGGATAGAATGCTAGCTTTTAGAATGGGGTAGTGGAGTTTGGGATGGAGTGCTGGGTTTTAGAATTGGGAAGTGGAGTTTGGGATAGAGTGCTGTGTTTTTGAATGGGGATGTGGAGTTTGGGATGGAGTGCTGGGTTTTAGAATGGGGAGTGTCATTTGGGATGGAGTGCTGGGTTTAGAATGGGGAAGTGGAGTTGGGGATGGAGTGCTGGGTTTAGAATGGGGAAGTGGAGTTGGGGATGGAGTGCTGGGGTTTAGAATGGGGAAGTGGAATTTGGGATGGAGTGCTGGATTTTAGATTGAGGAAGTGGAGTTTGCGATGGGGTACTGGGTTTAGAATGAGGAAGAAGGGCTTATACCCGAAAGGTCGATTCTCCTGTTCCCTGGATGCTGCCTGACCTGCTGCGCTTTACCAGCAACACATTTTCAGCTCTGATCTCCAGCATCTGCAGACCTCACTTTCTCCTTTAGAATGGGGAAGTGGAGTTGGGATGGAGTACTGGGTTTTAGAATGGGGAAGTGGAGTTTGGGATGGAGTGCTGGACGTTAGAATGAGGAAGTGGAGTTTGGGATGGAGTGCTGGGCTTTAGAATGAGGAGGTGGAGTTTGGGATAGAGTGCTGTGTTTTTGAATGGGGAAGTGGAATTTGGGATGGAGTACTGGGTTTTAGAATGTGGAGTGGAGTTGGGGATGGAGTGCTGGGTTTTAGAATGGGGAAGTGGAGTTTGGGATAGAGTGCTGGATTTTAGAATGAGGAGTGGAGTTGGGGATGGAGTGTTGGGTTTAGAATGGGGAAGCAGAGTTCGGGGTGGAGAGATGGGTTTTAGAATGTAGAGTTGTGTTTGGGATGGAGTGCTGGGTTTTAGAATGGGGATGTGGAGTTTGGGATGGCGTGCTGGGTATTCGAATGGGGAGTAGAGTTGGGGATGGAGTACTGGGTTTTAGAATGGGGAAGTGGAGTTTAGGATGAAGTGCTGGGTTTTAGAATGGGGAGTGTCATTTGGGATGGAGTGCTGGGGTTTAGAATTGGGGAGTGGCATTTGGGATGGAGTGCTGGGGTTTAGAATGTCTAGTGGAGTTTGGGATGGAGTGCTGGATTTTAGAATGTGGAAGTGGAGTTTGGGATGGAGTATTGGGTTTTAGAATGGGGAGTGGAGTTTGGAATGGAGTGCTGGGTTTTAGAATGGGGAAGTGGAGTTCAGGATGGAGTATTGGGTTTTAGAATGGGGAGTGGAGTTTGGAATGGAGTGCTGGGTTTTAGAATGGGGAAGTGGAGTTTGGCATGGACTATCGGGTTTTAGAATGGGGAAATAGAGTTTGGCATGGAGTACTGGGTTTTAGAATGGGGAAGTGGAGTTTGGGATAGAATGCTAGCTTTAAGAATGGGGTAGTGGAGTTTGGGATGGAGTGCTGGGTTTTAGAATTGGGAAGTGGAGTTTGGGATAGAGTGCTGTGTTTTAGAATGGGGATTTGGAGTTTGGGATGGAGTGCTGGGTTTTAGAATGGGGAGTGTCATTTGGGTTGGAGTGCTGGGTTTAGAATGGGGAAGTGGAGTTGGGGATGGAGTGCTGGGTTTAGAATGGGGAAGTGAAGTTTGGGATGGAGTGCTGGATTTTAGATTGAGGAAGTGGAGTTTGCGATGGAGTACTGGGTTTAGAATGGGGAAGAAGGGCTTATACCCGAAACGTCGATTCTCCTGTTCCCTGGATGCTGCCTGACCTGCTGCGCTTTACCAGCAACACATTTTCAGCTCTGATCTCCAGCATCTGCAGACCTCACTTTCTCCTTTAGAATGGGGAAGTGGAGTTGGGATGGAGTACTGGGTTTTAGAATGGGGAAGTGGAGTTTGGGATGGAGTGCTGGGCGTTAGAATGAGGAAGTGGAGTTGGGGATGGAGTGCTGGGCTTTAGAATGAGGAAGTGGAGTTTTGGATAGAGTGCTGTGTTTTTGAATGGGGAAGTGGAATTTGGGATGGAGTACTGGGTTTTAGAAGGGGGAAGTGGAGTTTGGGATGGAGTGCTGGGTTTTAGAATGGGGAAGTGGAGTTTGGGTTAGAGTGCTGGATTTTAGAATGAGGAGTGGAGTTGGGGATGGAGTGTTGGGTTTAGAATGGGGAAGCGGAGTTCGGGGTGGAGAGTTGGGTTTTAGAATGTGGAGTTGTGTTTGGGATGGAGTGCTGAGTTTTAGAATGGGGAGTGGAGTTGGGGATGGAGTGTTGGGTTTAGGAATGTGGAGTGGAGTTTGGGATGGAGTGCTAGGTTTTAGAATGGGGAAGTGGAGTTTGGGATGGAGTACTGGGTTTTACAATATGGAGTGGAATTTGGGATGGAGTTCTGGGTTTTAGAATGAGGAGGTTCAGTTTGGGATAGAATGCTAGGTTTTAGAATGGAGAAGTGGAGTTTGGAATGGAGTTCTGGGTTTTAGAATGAGGAGTGGAGTTTGGGATGGAGTGTTGGGTTTTAGAATGGGGAGTGGAGTTTGGGATGGAATGCTGGTGTTTAGAATGGGGAAGTGGAGTTTGGGATAGAGTGCAGGGATTTAGAATGGGGAGGGGCATTTGGGATGGAGTGCTGGGCTTTAGAATGGAGAGTGGCATTTGGGATGGAGTACTGGGTTTTAGAATGGGGAGTGGAGTTTGGGTTGGAGTGCTGGGGTTTAGAATGGGGAAGTGGAGTTTGGGATGGAGTGTTGGGTTTTAGAATGGGGAAGTGGAGTTTGGGTTAGAGTGCTGGATTTTAGAATGGGGAGTGGAGTTGGGGATGGAGTGCTGGGTTTTAGAATGGGGAAGTGGAGTTTGGGTTAGAGTGCTGGATTTTAGAATGAGGAGTGGAGTTGGGGATAGAGTGTTGGGTTTAGAATGGGGAAGCGGAGTTCGGGGTGGAGAGTTGGGTTTTAGAATGTGGAGTTGTGTTTGGGATGGAGTGCTGAGTTTTAGAATGGGGAGTGGAGTTGGGGATGGAGTGTTGGGTTTAGGAATGTGGAGTGGAGTTTGGGATGGAGTGCTAGGTTTTAGAATGGGGAAGTGGAGTTTGGGATGGAGTACTGGGTTTTACAATATGGAGTGGAATTTGGGATGGAGTTCTGGGTTTTAGAATGAGGAGGTTCAGTTTGGGATAGAATGCTAGGTTTAAGAATGGAGAAGTGGAGTTTGGAATGGAGTTCTGGGTTTTAGAATGAGGAGTGGAGTTTGGGTTGGAGTGTTGGGTTTTAGAATGGGGAGTGGAGTTTGGGATGGAATGCTGGTGTTTAGAATGGGGAAGTGGAGTTTGGGATAGAGTGCAGGGGTTTAGAATGGGGAGGGGCATTTGGGATGGAGTGCTGGGCTTTAGAATGGAGAGTGGCATTTGGGATGGAGTACTGGGTTTTAGAATGGGGAGTGGAGTTTGGGTTGGAGTGCTGGGGTTTAGAATGGGGAAGTGGAGTTTGGGATGGAGTGGTGGGTTTTAGAATAGGGAGTGGAGTTGGGGATGGAGTGTTGGGTTTTAGAATGGGGAAGTGGAGTTTGGGATGGAGTACTGGGTTTTTAGAATGTGGAGTGGAGTTTGGGATGGAGTGCTGGTTTTAGAATGGGGAGTGGCATTTGGGATGGAGTGCTGGGGTTTAGAATGGGGAGTGGCATTTGGGATGGAGTGCTGGGGTTTAGAATGGGGAGTGGCATTTGGGATGGAGTACTGGGTTTTAGAATGGGGAGTGGAGTTTGGGTTGGAGTGCTGGGGTTTAGAATGGGGAAGTGGAGTTTGGGATGGAGTGGTGGGTTTTAGAATAGGGAGTGGAGTTGGGGATGGAGTGTTGGGTTTTAGAATGGGGAAGTGGAGTTTGGGATGGAGTACTGGGTTTTTAGAATGTGGAGTGGAGTTTGGGATGGAGTGCTGGTTTTAGAATGGGGAGTGGCATTTGGGATGGAGTGCTGGGGTTTAGAATGGGGAGTGGCATTTGGGATGGAGTGCTGGGGTTTAGAATGGGGAGTTGAAACTTTATTGCTGGAACAGCACAGCAGGTCAGGCAGCATCCAGGGAACAGGAGATTCGACGTTTCGGGCACAGGCCCTTCTTCAGGAGGGCCTGAAGAAGGGCCTGTGCCCGAAACGTCGAATCTCCTGTTCCCTGGATGCTGCCTGACCTGCTGTGCTGTTCCAGCAATAAAGTTTCAACTTTGATCTCCAGCATCTGCAGACCTCACTTTCTCCTTTTAGAATGGGGAGTGGCATTTGGGATGGAGTGCTGGGTTTAGAATGGGGAAGTGGATTTTGGGATGGAGTACTGGGTTTTAGAATGGGGAGTGGAGTTTGGGATGGAGTGCTGGTTTTAGAATGGGGAGTGGCATTTGGGATGGAGTGCTGGGGTTTAGAATGGGGAGTGGCATTTGGGATGGAGTGCTAGGGTTTAGAATGGGGAGTGGAGTTCGGGATGCAATGTTGAGTTTTAGAATGGGGAAGTGGAGTTTGGGATCGAGTACTGGGTTTTAGAATGGGGAAATAGAGTTTGGCATGGAGTACTGGGTTTTAGACTGAGGAAGTGGAGTTTGGGATAGAATGCTAGCTTTTAGAATGGGGAAGTGGAATTTGGGATGGAGTGCTGAGTTTTAGAATGGGGAGTGGAGTTCGGGATGCAATGTTGGGTTTTAGAATGGGGAAGTGGAGTTTGGGATGGAGTGCTGGGTTTTAGAATGGAGTGAAGTTTGGGATGAAATGCTGGGTTTTAGACTGGGGATGTGGAGTTTGGGATAGAGTGCTGTGTTTTAGAATGGGGAAGTGGAGTTTGGGATGGAGTGCTGGGTTTTAGTATGGCGAGTGGTGTTTGGGATTGAGCGCTGGAGTTTAGAATGGGGACGTGGAGTTTGGGATGGAGTGCTGGGTTTTAGAATGGGGAGTGGAGTTTGGGATGTAGTGCTGGATTTTAGAATGGGGAAATGGAGTTTGGGATGGAGTGCTGGGGTTTAGAATGGGGAAGTGGAGTTTGGGATGGAGTGCTGGGTTTTAGAATGGGGAAGTGGAGGTTGGGATAGAATGCTAGGATTTAGAATGGGGAAGTGCAGTTTGGGATGGAGTGCTGGGGTTTAGAATTGGGAAGTGGTGTTTGGGATAGAGTGTTAGGTTTTAGAATGGGGAGTGGAGTTTGGGATGTAGTGCTGGGTTTTAGAATGGGGAAATGGAGTTTGGGATGGAGTGCTGGGGTTTAGAATGGGGAAGTGGAGTTTGGGATGGAGTGCAAGAGTTTAGATTGGGGAAGTAGAGTTTGGGATGGAGTGCTGGTCTTTAGAATGGGGATATGGAGTTTGGGATGGAGTGCTCGGTGTTAGAATGGGGAAGAGGAATTTGGGATAGAGTGCTGGGGTTTAGAATGGGGAAGTGGAGTTTGGGATAGAATGCTAGGTTTTAGAATGGAGGAATAGGGTTTGTATTGAAGGGAGTAGGATTTGGGATTGGGTCTATGATTGGGATGGGGAATGGGGTTTGAGCAGAGGAAGTAGGGATTTGGATTTAACAAAGTAGGATTTAGAATGAGGGAGTGGAGTTTGGGATTAGAGGGTGTGGGTATTAGGAGAGTGGAGTGGGGTTTGGGACCATGGGTTATGTTTGGTATTTGGGAGTGTGGTTTGGGATGGGTGTGAATGTGGTTTGGGATGGGGGTGGGTGGGGTGTGGGATTGGGTTGCTTGGGGTTTGGGATGGGGGTGAGTGGGATTGGGATAGGAGTATGAGGAGTTTTGGATGGGGGTGAGTGGAGTTTGGGATGGAGGGTGAAGTTTGGGATGGGGTGAATGGAGTTAGGGATGGGGTGAGTTGGGTTTGAGATGGGGGAGTGGGGCATGCGATCACGATGTGGGGTTTGGGATGTGGGGTGTGGGGTTTGGGATGGGGGTGTGGGGCTTGTGATCATGATGTGGGGTTTGGGATGTGGGGTGTGGGGTTTGGGATGGGGGTGTGGGGCTTGTGATCATGATGTGGGGTTTGGGATGGGGTGAGTGGGGTTTGGGATGGAGTTGAGTGGGATTTGGGATCGTGTGAATGGGGCTGGGGAATGGGGTAATGGGGTTTGGGATGGGGCGAATGGGGTTTGTGATGGGGCAGTGGGTTTTGGGATGGGGTGAGTGGTGTTTGGGGTAGAGGTGAGTGGGGTTAGGGATGGGGTGAATGGGTTTTGGGATGGGGGTGAGTGGGGTTTGGGATAGAAGTGAGTGGAGTTTGGGATGGGGATGAGTGGGGCTTGGGATGGGGGTGAGTGGAGTTTGGGATGGGGGTGAATGGGGTTTGGGATGAAGTGAGCGGGGTTTGAGATGGGGGTGAGTGATGTTTGGGGTAGGGGTGAGTGGAGTTTGGGATGGGGCGAATGGGTTTTGGGATGGGGTGAGTGGGGTTTGGCATGGGGGTGAATGGGATGGGATGGGGGTGAGTGGGGTTTGGGATAGAAGTGAGTGGAGTTTGGGATGGGGATGAGTGGGGTTTGGGATGGGAGTGAGTGGAGTTTGGGATGGGGGTTAGTGGGGTTTGGGGTGGGGTGAGTGAGGTTTGGGATTGGGGTGAGTGGGATTTGGGATGGGTTTGAGTGGGGTTTGGGATGGAGTTGAGTGGGGTTGGGGATAGGGGTGAATGGAGCGTGGGAATGGGGTTAATGGGGTTTGGGATAGGGGTGAATGGAGTTTGGGATAGGGGTGAGTGTGGTTTAGGATGGGGGCAGTGGGGCTTGGGATGGGGGTGAGTGGGATTTGGAATGCGTGTGAGTGGGGTTTGGGATGTGGTGAATGGGGTTTGGGATGGGAGTGAGTGGGGTTTTGGATGTGGGTGAGTGGAGTTTGGGATGGGGTAAGTGGGGTTAGGGATGGGGCAGTGAGTTTTGGGTTCGGGTGAGTGGGGTTTGGGCTGTGGGTGAGTGGAGGTTGGGATGGGGCAATGGGTTTGGGGTGGGGGTGCATGTGGTTTGGGATGGGGATGAGTGGGGCTTGGGATGGGGGTGAGTGGAGTTTGGGATGGGGGTGAATGGGGTTTGGGATGGGGTGAGTGGGGTTTGAGATGGGGATGAGTGATGTTTGGGGTAGGGGTGAGTGGAGTTTGGGATAGGTGTGAATGGGTCTGGGATGGGGGTGAGTGGGGTTTGGCATGGGGGCAGTGGCGTTTGGGATGGGGTGAGTGGGGTTTGGGCTGTGGGTGAGTGGGTTTTGGGATCATGTGGTGGGGATTGGGATGGGGCAGTGGGTTTGGGGATGGGGTGAGTGGGGTTTGGGGTGAGGGTATGTGGAGTTTGGGATGGGGGTGAGTGGAGTTTGGGATGGGGGTGAGTGGGGTTGGGATGGGAGTGAGTGGGGTTTGGGATGGGGGTGAGTGGGGTTTGGGATGGGCGTGAGTGGGGTTTGGGATGGGGGGGTGAGTGAAGTTTGGGATGGGGTGAGTGTGGTTTAGGATGGAGGCAGTGGGGCTTGGGATGAGAGTGAGTGGGGTTTGGGATGGGGGTGAGTGGGGTTTGGGATAGGGGTGAGTGAGGTTTGGGTTGGGGTTGAGTGAGGTTTGGGATAGGGGTGAGTGTGGTTTAAGATGGGGGCAGTGGGGCTTGGGATGGGAGTGAGTGAGGTTTGGAATGCGGGTGAGTGGGGTTTGGGATGGGAGTGGGGCTTTGGATGTGGGTGAGTGGAGTTTGCGATGGGGGTGAGTGGGGTTTGGGATAGAGGTGAGTGAGGTTTGGGATGGGGGTGAGTGGGGTTTGGCATGGGGGTGAATGGGATGGGATGGGGGTGAGTGGGGTTTGGGATGGGGGTGAGTGGGGTTTGGGATGGGCGTGAGTGGGGTTTGGGATGGGGGGGTGAGTGAAGTTTGGGATGGGGGTGAGTGGGGTTTGGGATGGGAGTGAGTGGGGTTTGGGACAGAGGTCAGTGGTGTTTGGAATGGGGGTGAGTGGGCTTTGGGTTTGGGATAGAGGTCAGTGGGTTTGGGATGGAGGTCAGTGGGGTTTGGGATGGAGGTGAGTGGGGTTTGGGATGGAGGTGAGTGGGGTTTGGGATGGGGGTGATTGGGGTTTGGGATAGAGATGAGTGGGGTTTGGGATGTGGGTCAGTGGGGTTTGGGATGGGGGTGAGTGGTGTTTGGGATGTAGGTGAGTGGGGTTTGGGATGGGGGTGAGTTGGGTTTGGGATAGGGGTGAGTGTGGTTTAAGATGGGGGCAGTGGGGTTTGGGATGGGAGTGAGTGGGGTTTGGGATGTGGGTGAGTGGGGTTTGGGATGGGGGTGAGTGGTGTTTGGGATGTAGGTGAGTGGGGTTTGGGATGGGGGTGAGTTGGGTTTGGGATAGGGGTGAGTGTGGTTTAAGATGGGGGCAGTGGGGTTTGGGATGGGAGTGAGTGGGGTTTGGAATGCGGGTGAGTGGGGTTTGGGATGGGAGTGAGTGGGGTTTTGGATGTAGGTGAGTGGGGTTTGGGATGGGGGTGAGTGGGGTTTGGGATGGGGGTGAGTGGGGTTTGGGATAGAGGTGAGTGGGGTTTGGGATAGAGGTGAGTGGGGTTTGGGATGGGGTTGAGTGGGGTTTGGGATGGGGGTGAGTGGGGTTTGGGATAGAGGTGAGTGGGGTTTGGGATAGAGGTGAGTGGGGTTTGGGATGGGGGTGTGTGTGGTTTGGGATGGAAGTGAGTGGGGTTTGGGATAGTGGTAAGTGGGGTTTGGGATGGGGGTGAGTGGGGTTTGGGATGTGGGTGAGTGGGGTTTGGGATGGGTGAGTGGGGTTTGGGATAGAGGTGAGTGGGGTTTTGGGATGGGGGTGAGTGGGGTTTGGGATAGAGGTGAGTGGGGTTTGGGATGCGGGTGAATGGGGTTTGGGATAGAGGTGCGTGGGGTTTGGGATGGGGGTGAGTGGGGTTTGCGATGGGAGTGAGTGGGGTTTGGGCTAGAGGTGAGTGGGGTTTTGGATGGGGTGAGTGTGGTTTGGGATAGAGGTGAGTGGGGTTTGGGATAGAGGTGAGTGAGGTTTGGGATAGAGGTGAGTGGGGCTTGGGATAGAGGTGAGTGGGGTTTGAGATAGTGGTGAGTGGGGTTTGGGAAGGGGGTGAGTGGGCTTTGGGATGGGGGTGAGTGGAGTTTGGGATGGGGGAGTCGGGTTGGGTTGGGGGCAGTCGGTTTTGGAATGGGGGCAGTGGGTTTTGGGATGTAGCGTGGGTGGGTTTGGGATGGGAGCAGTGGGGTTTGAGCTGGTGACAGTGGTGTTTGGTGTAGAGGCAATGGGATTTGGGGTGGGGACAGTGGGGTTTGGGATGGGGTGTTTGGGTTTGAGATGGGGACAATGGGGTTTAGGATAGAGAAGTGGACCTTTGGACAGGATAACTGGCATGTAATGTGTCGAGGATAATCTGGTGCTAGTTTTAAAGGGATTTCAGGAGGGGTTGCTTGGTCTTAGAGAGTGTTTCTGTGTATTGGGCAGGTCAGAAATTAAACGGTCTATTTTCTTTGTGGTGCTTCAATTTCTGGTTATACAAACATTCAGTCATAAATAAATCTTGCCTTTAAATGTTGAAGTATTGCCTCTGTCTGGACATTACTCATGTGAAATAAATTGGAACAGGGTGGGGCATAGAGCTTTAAAAAAACTGTTTTGCTGCAATGAATCATTTTTGTTCGCTGTAACAAGAAAAGTCAGGTGTGAGGAATTGGCACTGGATCACAAATTTAACTTCAAGTCTAAACAACGACTTAGAGAAATATTGGAATTTGTAAAGCACTGCAGGGTTCTCCTCCAGGTAGGTGCCAGATCATCTGTCTTTAAACAAATAGCTGATTTCAAAAGCTTAGATCATTCAGTTTGATGTAAACTGCTCAACTGATAAAGAACATGTTGGTGTTACTATTAGATAATTTTAAAGTGATCAGACTCCCTAGGATGAACTTTGTCAAGAAGATATACATGTGCAGGGTCAGATTTTATTTGCTACCCATGGAATCCTGGCTCGTGAAAGGCAAATATAATTTCTCGGAACTAAAAGCTCTCTCCAGTTCTGGTAGCTTTCATTCATCAGTAACATGCAGGAATGGATATATTTCTTTACCTAATGCAAAATTGTGTTGTACTCCCCAATTATATTAATTAACTTGATGAGTTAAAATCCTTGAACTTCCAACCTTTAATCCCTGAGGCAAGAGGCTACCAACTGATCCAAGGCTGCACATTTAGACATTTGCTAATGATGTTGGTGTATAGACAGGAAATGCTTAACATTCTCAATACAGCTTGCCTGACAAACTGGGAGAAATAAAGTACATAATGAGTTAAGTGTTTAGCTGGTGTGCATGTTTAAGCTCTGTGGTCGATTGACACATTACGCTGCTGGCTTCACTTGGATCTAGGTTTAATATTTCTCAGCTGAGCTGCCAGGTAAAATGTTGTGTTCATAGAAGTCTTTTTCAGTTCAGGGAGGGGAAAGTGGACACTGTCCAGTAAAAGAATCACAAGTGTACTTTCCATGAACCAATTGCAGAAGGCAGTCTTCGAGGCATTTCTGATTGCAACAGCGTTTTACTTTGGACTGAATCAGTGCAGGTAGAGTGAGGGGACAGAACACGGAGAGCTGGAGGAAATTTAAAATTCTTATAAGGAAGTTTGGATTGGGTTGTTAGAATTGCTAATGTGGTTACAGATTGTACAGAATGTTTCCTGCAAATACAGCTCTGTTAGAACTGTGAATTGTTTCCTAATTTTTTCCAAGCACTGCACTCATCAATGGTCAGAATCATAGCCAGTTAGTTCAGTTGCTGCTAATCCAGACTCCCTCAAGCAGAACCTTACTGTATTTGCGCTCTGATCAGTGGACCCAGGTTGCTGTCATTCCTACTTTCCTCCTGAATTCTTCATTGGTGAGTATGCCATTGTTTTGAACTTGTGTCGGCCTCTCATTGCCACTTGCCATCTGTGGCACCTGACAACTCAAAGTCAACACAGTCTGCCCCACTGATGCTGAGGGCTCCGGTTTTCACGAGATCTCATCGATGCTGTTCGCAGGAAAACAAAAACACGAACCCCCATCCGATTAGCTGCAAGTGGTCTAACTCCCTGCTGGCACGATTAGAGATGTTGGCATGCCAAAATTCAAGAATTTCTGTTGGATCACTACCCTCTACATTGTGAAGGGTGTTGCTCATGTTTTGCATCAGATAAAGTGGCCCAAGTATTATCAGGGGCAGGTAAAGTAGATGACAGGGGAAAGGTTTCAAATGGGAAGCCCCAGCGTGGAGTGAGGCAAAGCTTTATTGGGGATATCGTCTCTGATGCCTGATCTTGGGGTCTTTCCATGTGAGGGATATCGGATCGTGGAGAGGATTTCAGGGGAGACACGGGAAAGTTCTCTCTTCCTTTAAGCCCACATGCAGTGCTGTAAAGGCATTTAACATCTCCTCAAAGCGATCTTCATGTTCTGCGGCGTGGCAAGACCAGCTGACCACAGTTAAACCTGCAAAATCGGAGGTTGCCAGCTTCACTAAAATTACCGAGCGGTTCGATGCCTGTGGTTAGCACTGCTGCCTCACAGCTCCAAGGACCTGAGTTCATTTCCATCCTTGGGCAACTGTCTGTGTGGAATTTGCATGTCCTCCCTGTGTCTGTGTGAGTTCTCTCTGGGTGCTCTGGTTTCCTCCAACAGTCCGAGGATGTGCAGGTTAGGTGGGTTAGCCATGGGAAATGCAGGGGTAGGGTATGGGGGTGAGTCTAGGAGTGATGCTGTTCAGAGGGTCGGTGTGGACTCAGTGAGCTGAATGGCCTCTTTGCACTGCAGGGATTCTATGGAAACAGTTCAGCTGCTTGACCCTAGTCGACCTTTGTTAAATACTAAAAACTGGTTGGGTTTCAAGCAAACATGAGGAGGGGCTGCAGAATTAAAAGTAACTGTCACATCTATCAAGATCTTAGCAAATCCATTCTTAGCTGTCAAGATAACACCTAATGTTTCCTCTGGATTTGACCTGAATTTCAGGTCTCAATTCAAAAGCTGAAACCCTGAAAAAACCATTTAATTCTCTCTTGAGGTCATCTTGCTCTCCTCAGCCTCCGCCAGATGCAAACTAAGCCAATCGAGTTAATCATTTTCAAATGGTTGCGTATTAAAGGCTGAGATTGTCGGCTCTCATCCCCCATTAACAAATCCCTGAAAAGCTTGTGTGTATTAGTAATTAAAATATGTATCACATTTTCAGCTCCAGGATTTACCAGAGCAACGGCATCACCTTCTGGCCAACTTGTCAGGACAGCCTTCTGTTGGGAAGACAGCGTTGGATGGTTTAGGTTTGCCCCCAGCGCGGAAGGAGATTGTAAAGCTGGAGGTAATGTCAGCTACATCAATCCCCAGCTTTGAGGGCAGCAGAAAGACAGAGACTCTGGGAAGTGGGGAGACACCGAAGGAAATCAAAGGAATATTGAAAACACAGGGAGTCAGCGAGGAGAATAACAATGATGCTGAGAGTCACATCCTGCAGGAACAGCCTAGGAGATCTGAGGCGAGCAATGCAGCTGGTATACTAGCGGAGAGCAACTCTATTCCAAGTGCCCTGGTTGAAGAGTACAGCACAGAAACAGCAGACGTAACCCAGGGGCCGGACAAGAGTGGAAATGAAGTGAGACCAACTGAGAATGATACTTCAGACAAACCAAACTCCAGTGAAGTACAAAAGGGTGACCAGAGAGAAACAGCAGGTAAATATAATGCTTATCGCTCATTTCTTTAAAATCCTAATGTTGAGCTTTGCTTGTCATGCAATTTATCCTTAATAGTAGTTACATTGCTTGGATCGCGTCTAGTGGTATTATTGCTGCTCTGTAACCCAGAGATTCAGATAATGTTCTGGGGGCCCTGGTTTGAATCCACCAGAGCAAATAGTGGAATTTGAATTCAATAAATATCTAGAATTAAGTGTGCAATGATGACCATGAATCCACTGCTGATTGTGGGGAAAAACCCCTCTGATTCCCTCATGCCCTTTAGGGAAGGATGTTACCGTCCTTACCTGGTCTGGCCTATGTGTGATTCCAGACCCACAGCAATATGGATGACTCTTAACAACCCTGTGTGCAATTAGGGATGGGTAATAAATGCTGGTCTAGCCAGAGATGCCCTTATCCTGTAAATGAATTTTAAAAAGTCCTCTAATTATTTTCCTTATATGCAATAAGTGCTTCTTAATTTTCCCTCAGAATGTGGCAAGGCCAGTTTTTATTGCCCATCCTTTAGAAGGTGGTGAACAATCTTATGAAATGTCTGCTGTCCATGTGCTGAACACTTTTCCATAATGCTGTTAGATAGAGTTCCAGAGTTTGACAATGAAGGAATAATGATAAATAACCAAGGGGTGTGACTTGAGGGGGAATCTCAGAAGTGGCGATATTTCAAACTACATCCTGCTGAAATAACTCCACAGAGGCCAGTATTCTGTCACCACCTCACCCTTTATTTACACATGCGTAGTATTTGACACTGGGCCAGCTTCCTCAGAGACAGCTCTGAGTGAACAGAACCTCCTCTTTATATCTGTCAGCCAGGGGGTCCCGGATTGAACCCCAGATTAACAGCCCCAATCAGGGAATTCATATTCCATGAAGTCCACAGGCCGGCCTAATTACAATCACTGCCTTTGTCCTTTTATCTGGGCCATGGGTTGCTGATTTAGTGCACTGAGACTTTTACAGGTGGCTTTATTCTGACTAGGGACTGCAGTTGACTCTCCATGCACAGTGTTTATTGGCTTCTCTCCATAATAAGAAACAGCCTAGGTTCCAGGAATCAAGGGCCTCATAAGATGTTGATGAGACAAGATTGGAATCCTACTCTAAAAATCTGAACACACTTGTGGAGGACTGATGTCTGGGGATCAATCTCTGCAAAATGAATGCAGTGGTATTAAATAAAAAGCTCAGACAATCTGCCACTAGCCTTCGACAACTTCAGCCACATTCCAGGCCTGGCCATGCCCTACGGATTGTGGATTTGTAGTTAACCATTGACAAGCTTCTATCAATAACTGAAACATCGTCATACTAGCACATAAGTCAGTTCCACAGTCTCTCGAAATGCATCACAATCAAGTGTCAGGAATTATTAACAAGCTACCCTATTGAATTCATTCAGTGGCGATATTGGCAGGGATTTTCTACTTCGGTTCTCCCTGGTCCATAACATTCTGCCAACAATGAGTGAAGAAAGGGAAAACCGTATTCATTAGTTGACAAGGCCATACTTTTTCATTGCATTTTCAGTGCGAGCAAAGTAAACATTGCAACATAGGAATGGAAGGAAGAGAATCTCCATACACATTCCTGAAGTTGGTCATGAAGCTGAGAGAGGCCAAGTAATGAAGTCAGTCAGTGCGGAGCAACATTCAAGAATGGCAATAGTCGTGTACTAAAGCAGTAGAATTTAAGACAGTTTGGAGGGGGTGGTCGATTGGGATTATCACTGGACTAGTGATCCAGAGATCTGGGCTAAAACCGTGAAGGCATATCCCAGCAGAGCAGATAGTGAAATTTGAATTCAGTTAATATATCTGAATATAATAAAAATTAGACTAATGGTGACCACGTAACCACTCATTGTTTGTAAAAGCCCATCTTGTTTTGCTACTATCCTTCATGAAATCTGTCATCTTGCCCTGATTGGGCCTGCGTGTGACTCCAGACCCACAGCAATGTGATTGACTCTTAACTGCCCTCTGGACATGGCCAGGTTAAATTACTCAGTTCAAGGGCAATAAATGTGGGCGTTGCCAGTGGCACTCACTGCCCATCAAAAATAAATCAGTAAATGGATCGTAGGGTTGTTGTGCCTCAAGTTTTAGTCTCTGAAAAACGAGAAAACATTCAAGAGAAGGGAATGTTTCTGAGTATCAAAACTCTAAGTTATGAGGAGAAACCAATGAAAATATAATTTGCCAAACTAAAAAGGGAGCACCTGAAAATTGAATTTATTTGAAGCAATAAAGCTAGTTAATTAGTATTTAAGGTAGTAACTGCAATGAAAAAGCAAAATCTGGAATACTATTTTAGGTTGCTAGGGATCACATCTGTAAAAGTCTAACTTAGGACCGCTGTAAAGAATTCCTTCATAGAGAAAATGATTAAGCTGTGAAAATGAACTGCCAGATAGTGGAGGTGAAAAAAAACTGACATCATCTAAAATAAGAAGTAGGTACAGCAAAGGCAGGACATTAAGGTCATTCTGAATGGCTGAATTAAAATGACTCTTCATCATTTTCTTAAGAATTCAAGACTAGAGAAATGGAAAGTCAGTCTGGGTTCCTGTTCATGGTGCTGACTTAGTGATTGCTGTTGTGAAATACTTGGCTGGGGACGAAAACTAGATTTGCCTGTGTGCTCACTGTCTAGATCTCACTCCCTGGTGACAAGTTAATGGGGGAAACCTAAAATATTTGCAAGACAAGATTTAATTTTAAATCTAATTGTAATAGTAAATGTGGAGCTTTGATATTTTCAGTTAATGCGGTTAGAACCAGTGTAAGTATTGTTACTCCTTTTGCTGAGAGGTTAGTTTGAACATATTTCTGTTCCATTAATTCAGACACTGAAGGATCTGAAGAGCCAGAACAGGACAATTTCTCAACACCGCCTTCCTCACCACCATGGCACCAGAAAGACAACTGTTCCCTCCCGCAGTGGCAACCAGCTGATAACCTCTGCACATCGCAGGGGAAAGAGCAAGGCGAGGGCTACCTGAAACAGTTACTTGATGACGACAATGTGGAGCAATCCCTAACTCCAATTAACGTAGGAACGTCTGTCAAGGACAGGTACAGAGATTGAGAAGAAATCTTCCCTACCTTTCAGGTTCACTGCAATCCCTCCTGCTTTCCTCTCCTCCATTTATCTGTCTATCTCTGACTGGTTTGGTCAAATAGACCAGGTAACTCCTGTATTTCATGTCCACTCAGCCATGTTTGATATATGCCAGATCAGCAGCATGCTGTTTGACTGTGGGAGGTAGCACTGCTGAAGGTGGTTCTCTTCCTAACCAAATCTCATATAGGTGAGACTTATACAACAGGTAATTGGCAGCAATGATGGTTAGTTACCTTCAACGGGGCAACTGAGCAAATGTAGTGCCTGTGTGCCAGAGAATAGTGAGGCCACATTTGTTTAATCAGCCCAGCCTTTTCTTCAGGTACAGCCCTGAGCCTTTCTATTGCACAAGATACAGTGACATCAGTGAACATCAAATCATGAATGTAAAAAGAATTTAACATCCATCATCCGCTAACATCCACTATGTCACTCGCCAGCCTATGTCTTCCCAAACATGCACAAACAGATTCACAAAATTATTTTCGGATGCCATTCTCATTTATTCTGATTTAGATTAGATTAGATTACTTACAGTGTGGAAACATTTGTTTTGCTTCATGTAAAATGGCTGCTTTATATGTTAGAGATACTCATTAGCAAGAAATGAGTGTGAGTCCATTTCTATTTCCAGTTTGTTCCTCACTGAGTCATTGACTGATTTCTACAATTGTATGTACAATTCTATTTCACCCTCTGGAACACCACCTAATATTATCTCAGTCTCAACCTCTCTGCTACAGGATCCCTCCCCACCCCCACCTCCCTCTCATTTATCTCTCCACTCTGCAGGCACCCTGCCTCTATTCCTGATGAAGGGCTTTTGCCTGAAACGTCGATTTTCCTGCTCCTCGGATGCTGCCTGACCTGCTCTGCTTTTCCAGCACCACTATAATCTACATGCTGTTATTAACTCAACCTGTGACTATTCAAATGCACATCCAGCTGGGCTTCAACCTTCTGTAATCTTGGCTTCATCTCCTAATTCATACCAAATCTCAATTCACTCATCAAATCCCTCCATATTTCACCCCTCCCTATCTCTGTAACCTTGTCTGGCTGCATAATTCCCCAAGATATCTGTGTTCCTCTAATACTGGCTTCCTGAACATCTCCATTTTCATCCCACCCCCGTCCATCACTGGTGGCTGTGCCTTCACCTGCTAGCACTCCATGATCTGGAATTCTCTTCCTAAACTCTCCCTCTCCCTATTTTCCTTCAAACTCACACATAACAGAACTGTTGCAATATATGTTAGCCTACTATGTCTACACTGGCTCTCTGTGCCATTCTCCTGCCTCTTCCTACTGTTTCTGTTTAACTTATAATCCAATGCCCTCTGTGAAGGCCTCAGTTCACCATATTTCCAGGCTGTGCCCAACTACTCAATGTGACAATAAGGTCTTTTTCTGATGTCTCATTTTATCTTGCCCTCTCATCTTGATCCTTGTATGAGTGGGAACAGTTTATCCCTGTCTATGCTGTCCCCTGACGATTTTAAAAACTTGTTTTAATTTTTTTTATTCTTTCATGGGATGATGCCATCACTGGCTAGGCCAGTATTTATTACCCATCCCAGAGGGCAGTTAAGAGTCAACCACATTGCTGTGGGTCTGGAGTCACATGCCAGCCAGACAAGGAAGGCAGTCTCGTTCCTAAAGGAGATTAGTGAACCAGATGGGTTTCTTTTCCCCTGACAATCAACAATGGATTTATGGTCATCATTAGATTCTTTAATTCCAGATTTTCACTGAATTAAAATCCCACCATCTGCTGTGGTGGGATTTGAACTCTGATCCGCTGAATGTTATCTGGGTCTCTGGATTAACAGGTCAGTGATAATACTACTCAGCCAACACCTCCCCAAATTCATCTTAGCCTTCTCCTTGTCCGAGGAAAACAGACCTAATGTCTCCAATCTATCTTTATGACTGAAGTTTCTCACCCTGGAAACATTCTCATGCACCTCCTCTGCACAGTATCCAATGTGTTCACATCTTCCCTGAAGTGTAGTGCCCAGAACTGTACAGAATACTCCAGCTGAGGTCCAAACACTGTCCTATGCAAGCTCAGCATAAAATGCTCCTTAAACCTACCCCTCTGAATACACTTTTGATTACATTTGCTAATATCTCCTCATCTGGCTTTGTATCAGAATTTTTTGTGCTCCCCTGAAAACACCTTGGAACATTTTACATTGCATTACAGATGAACAGAAGTCACTGTTAATATTATTGTATCTCATGAGTGTCCTCCACACCAGGTTGCAGAAACTGAAAGACGGGGAAGAGCAGTGGAAGAATAAAATGAACAAGAGACAGAGTGATGTTCATGTCCCACTGACTGAACGCTACAGTCAGCTCCAACAAGTCGAAGGTGCCTGGAAGAAAAAGGTAACAGAGTGATGACAGGTTGGAGTTGAAATGTGAGAGTGCTCAGTCATGCTGATAATGTAGAGCCAATCCCCTGCTTTCTTGAGGAATATTCATAAGGAAATTAAACTTGGGCTTGGAGGTACCAGCAGATTTTACTGGTCAGTGAAACACTCTATAATGTGATTCATAAATAGCAGAAGAACTGAATCAGGATCTTTATAATTAATCTTCTATTAACAGGAACTGTAGAAGATATTACATATCAACCCAAATATATCACAGAACCTAGTTGGTAACACCACCCTGCAGATATCTCTGGTTTAAATTTATATCTCAGTCAAGTTTATTTTCCCAGCAGTTACAAAATCATAGAATGGTTACAGTGTAGATGCAGGTCATTCAGTCCACCATGTCTGCACTGGCTCTCTGAATGAACTTCTCACTCCATGCCATGCTCCTGTTTCTTCCCTCTAACTAAGGATAATATTACTTTTCAAAATAACCAGCTAGCTCCCTTTTGAGTGACTCTTTGGTGGTGCATTCCAAACCCTTACAACTCAATGTCTGAGAGTGTTCCAAACCCTTACAACTCAATGTCTGAGAGTGTTCCAAACCCTTACAACTCAATGTCTGAGAGTGTTCCAAACCCTTACAACTCAATGTCTGAGAGTGAGTTGTAAGGGTTTGGAACACTCTCAGACATTGAGTTGTAAGGGTTTGGAACAATGTCTGAAACTCAATGTCTAAGAGTGTTCCACAGGAGTGAAAGATATTTATGATTTCTTCTTGTCAATGTTTAAAAGTGTGTCTGTGTGTGTGTGTCTGTGTCTGTGTGTGTCTGTGTGTGTGTCTGTGTGTGTGTCTGTGTGTGTCTGTGTGTGTGTCTGTGTGTGTGTGTGTCTGTGTGTGTGTGTGTGTGTCTGTGTCTGTGTGTGTAAACAGATTCTGTGATTAAATCATTCATTTTATAATGTGTATCAATTGTTAATGTTTATGATATCACTGCTTGCATGTATGTCTGTGTAGAAGTAGACAGATTCTCTAATTAAATCATTTATTTCACAATGTGTATTTATTGTTAATGTTTAAAATGTTACTCTGTGTATGTATCTGTGTTTATGTCTATGTGTCTAGAGATTCTGTAATTAAGTCATTGATTTTATGACGTGCAATATTTACCAGAAACCAGAGCTTGTAAAATTCAGAAAATGTCAAATGATGGAGTTTGCCTCTTTCAAGTTGTGACTGCAGTATTAATGCATTAAGCCCAAGTCGACCGATAGCTCAGCTTTTTATAGCAGTGCACTGCTGAATTGTGAACTCCAAGACCGCTCCTAGTCTGATCCCAGGTCTGTGCTGAGTTAACTGATTGATGTCGCTGGCAGAGGTATTCCATTTTGGCTTCTGTATCCGTCGGCTTGGAAAGGAACAATTGATAAGGATTAAACTTAGCAAAGTATTCAAATTTTTGATGCTCATGTATCAAACAAATCTATTCATCAATCCTGATCCTATTTGAAGCAAAGCATCCAGACAACTGCAGTACGCAGACACGTCACAAACTGCGAACTTCCCTCCCAGGTGGGTTCCTTTCGAAGACTGTCAAAATTGTCCTTCTCATGAGAGTGAAATAGCTGGCGAAAACCAGTGCTTAAACTTTGAATCATTGCCTCAGTCTTCCTTGTTTGGAATCTGATCACTATTCATCATCAACACAAAGCCCCGGGGTAGCTGACAGATGAAAATGGAAGTTTAATTCAAGAATTCCATTGCTGTTGAGGAAACATGCAGGGTAGAGGGCAGAGGGCACACAGATTTCAGGGCAGAGGGCACACAGGGTAGAGGACAGAGGGTACACAGGGTAGAGGACAGAGGGCACGCAAGGTTCAGGGCAGAGGGCACACAGGGTAGAGGGCAGAGGCCACACAGGGAACAAGGTAGAGGGCACACAGGGTTCAGGGCAGAGGACATTCTGGAAGTGTGGTCTCTGGGACTGGCCAAAAGGACAATGTTGCCATTGACTCCTGCATGACAATTTCACAAACACGTGATTGAATGCAAAGTGCTTGGGACATCTTGAGGTCATATAAATGCTCCTCCTTTTAGTTATTCTGTGGCTTGCTATTCACCTGAGGCTACATTCTGTTCCAGTGATGTTTGTGGTACAATTGTGAAAGGAAATCGAGGGTCATTCATTTTCACTGTCTCTGAAAGGAATGTTGCAAACATCCTGGAGTCCTTTTCCACCCGTATAATATTAGTAGACTCAGTTCTGATCCCTCAGCAATTGCGAACATTTGAAGACTGATTTACCAGTTAAGGAACTCAACTGAAAGCCAGGCCAAGAGAAAACTTACTTCCTTCATCCTTAGCTCCCATTGTATCCACCCTTCCCCCAAATCTGTCTCAACATCCAGTGTGCTTCGCTAATTTGATGTATATGTTCACTACCTCATCTGAGAACTCTTTCCTTTCGATATATCTCTGCCTCTATCTTTTTTTCCTTTTCGTCTTGAATATAGGGAGAAGATGGGTATCTGAGTGATGCAGAGCAGCCTCAGTACTGGGTAAGAGCACAAGTCAAAGATAAGGCCATGGGGGGGGGAGCAGAATGACACCATGTAAACCAGGAATAAAGTATGTTGCATGACTGAGGAAAATGCTTTTCAGTTGGTCAAGCCCATCATAACCCCTCTGCCACTAAACATCACATCTCCTGTATGGAACACCCCTCTCTGAAACTGTGAGTTACAGGAACAGGCAGGATTGGTTCTCCTTGCCAATCATGGAATTTCAATCATTGATTTATTTTTTGTGTGCATTACTCCTTACATTACCCGTGGGTTGGTATCTCCCTCAACCTGACTGGTGTTCTCTTGCTGGTTACTGCATAGGAACAAGTGCATAAACAAACAAACCTGTCATTTCGGTTACAAGGAATGAACCCTGCAGTTGGAGTTCAAACAGACTCACCGTCCAAGGGACACTACAGTTGTACATAGCAAAATCCGAAGCAAACTTCAAAATCTCAGTACAGCTTGTAAAATAAAATTCACCATCACTTCAATTAACTCCCTATCCAATTTAATGGCAGTTAAGTGTGAGATGTACAACTTCTTGAAAGAACAAAGAGTGAATTAAGTAAATCTGAGTCTCCGAGTTATTCTACAGTCTGCACCCAACACTGGGAAGACAGAACTGTGTGGTTTGTACCCTATAGTCCCAATACTCTGCATCTTATCTTTCAGCTGATCTATTTGGGGTGGCTCAGTGGCTCGCACTGCTACCTCACAGAGCTAGGGACCCGGGTTCAATCCCTGCCTCGGGCAACTGTCTGTGTGGAGTTTGCACATTCTCCCCATGTCTGTGTGGGTTTCCTCCGGTTTCCTTCCACCATCCAAAGATGTCAGGTGAATTAGCTATGCCAAATTGCCTGTAGTGTTAGGTGTATTAGTCAGAGGTAAATGTAGGGGAATGGGTCTGGGTGTGTTGCTCTTCAGGGGGTTGGTGTGGACTTGTTGGGCTGAAGGGCCTGTTCCTAGACTGTAGGGAATCTAATCTAATCAATAGTGACTGCCTGCAGTTCAGATGGAAACAAAATTGTGTCTACTTGTGGAGCACTAACAAGCTGAAACATTTACTTCACAGTTTAAAGACTAACTTCACATGGATGCATTCCTTGGTCCTTTCATTTCAATTCTCACCCATCATGCTGCATATATGGCTGCATGATTAGTTAGTTTCTGATCATTTCATATCATTCCATCTCTGCTGAGAATCACTCTTCATTATCCCAATGAAATCAAATCTATCCTTTAATTTATTTATCTATTTTTCCCAAACAGCCATATACTATGCAGGTGACAGGGGATATGTTAAAGGAGTCACTGGAAAAAGTTAAAAGCTGCTGGAGTACACTTCTGTGGGATTGTTTTTGTTATTGCTTAACTTTACATCTGTGGAGCTGTAGCTCTGTGACAGGCAACACCTTCAGGAGAATTGGGGAAGAAATCCAGAGGGACGGGATGGAAAGTCAAAGGTGAAAGGTTTTTTGTTTAAATTCAATCATGGGATGTGAGCTTCTTAGGCCATTTATTGCCCATCCCTAATTGCTCAGAGAGCATGTAAGAGTCAACTACATTGCTGAGGGTCTGGAGTCACATGTAGGCCTGATCAGGTAAGGATGACAGGTTTCCTTCCCTGAAGAGCTTGCCTGATACAGCAGCTTCTTTTACTGACTCCCCGTGAAAACCACTAGATCCGGTCAGTGACTCCCCACTGAAACCAGCAGCTCTTGTTACTGATTCCCCACTGAGACCAGCAGCTCCTGTTACTGACTCTCCACTGAGACCAGCTGCTCCTGTTACTGACTCCCCAATGAGACCAACACCTTCTGTTACTGATTCCCCACTGAGACCAGCAGCTCCTGTTACTGATTCCCCACTGAGACCAGCAGCTCCTGTTACTGACTCTCCACTGAGACGAGCTGCTCCTGTTACTGACTCCCCAATGAGACCAACACCTTCTGTTACTGATTCCCCACTGAGACCAGCAGCTCCTGTTACTGACTCTCCACTGAGACGAGCTGCTCCTGTTACTGACTCCCCAATGAGACCAACACCTTCTGTTACTGATTCCCCACTGAGACCAGCAGCTCCTGTTACTGACTCCCCACTGAGACCAGCACCTTCTGTTATTGATTCCCCACTGAGACGAGCTGCTCCTGATATTGATTCCCCACTGAGACCAGCTGCTCCTGTCAGTGACTCCCCATTGAGACCAGCAGCTCCTGTTACTGATTCCCCAGTGAAACCAGCAGCTCCTGTCAGTGACTCCCCACTGAGACCAGCAGCTCCTGTCAGTCACTCCCCACTGAGACCAACAGCTCCTGTTACTGACTCCCCACTGAGACCAGCAGCTCCTGTTACTGATTCCCCACTGAGACCAGCAGCTCCTGTTCCTGTACATTAGTGGCCCAGATGGATTCTTCCCCCAACAATCATTTCATAGTCATTAGTAGACCCCTAATTCCAGATTCTTTATTGAATTCTTTCAACCATCTGTTATGGCAGGATTTGAACCCAGGTCCGCAGAACATTAGCTGAATTTCCAGATTAATAGTTTTGCAATAATACCACAAGGACATCACAACTATTGATGCTCCTGCGTTCCATCTCATGGTTTAACAATAGGAATAACAGCTGCCCAACACCCTGGGAAATTGGTCATTGGCTAGAATCCTTTATGGTGTAATTTTATTTACAAGATATTTCCTGCAGAGTGACACAATCTTGCTTTCATCTGTAATTAGTATTAGTAGTAGTGATTCAATAATCCTAGTGATTCAAACTTTGGTTTTCCACCTTTAACTATTCATTGCCTTGCTTTTACGTTTAATTTCTGAGGTCATACAAGATGTTGCTTGGATACTGCTGCATAAATGGATTTTTGAGACAAGCTCCTTCTATTATTTAAATAAATTAAGGAATTGTGTATTTGTGTTGGCTTTGCACTTGTCCCTGGCTGCCCTGTCATATCCTGTTCTAACTTTTCTCCATTCTGTCTCTCCTGGCACCTGTAGGACCCAGTCTATTCCTCTATCTATCCCCCTGCTAATAGACCATGCCAGTACATCATGTATGACCAGGTGAGCTCCTTCCCTATCCATCATTCATGCCTGTTAACGTATAAGCTGAGATACTCAACGCATGCTGCTGAGTGACATCTCAGCACTAACCGTGGCTGTGGGTTTCCGATCTGGCCCAATGTTTACTCTGTCAGTGGACCAGTCACAAAGTTACAATTGAGCTGATGCAGTTTTCACATCTACTTTCAGTTTTTCTTTATCATTCTTCTGTCTCTTTCTTTCTCTTCTTGAAGGAAGCATTTTCTCACAAGCTCAGAGAAGCGACGTTCAGTCAGAGTGGCCCTGAGTGTCTGTGGAGACGAAAGGTGACAGTTTATCTATTTCCTGTGTTTGGTTTGAGTGTATAGAGAATAATGGATATCTAGGAATAACCCCCTCCCCTTTACCTGTATAATCTGTTCCCCAGACAGCCTCCTTTTACAATTCCCACTGGAGAAAGACATGACGACTTGGGAACTTGGGGAAAATAGTGGTGATATCTTGGGGACAGTCCATGTCACAGTAGAGGAGGTGTTGGATGGATTAGAATGTATGAAGGTGATAAATCTCCTGGCCCTGACCAAATATATCGAAGGACGCTGCAAGAGGCTAGAGAAGAAATTGCTGGCTGATATTTTTACATCATTGTTAGCTGTGGTTGAGGTCGCTGAAGTCTGGAGGATAGCGAATGTTGTGTCCTTATTCAAGAAGGGCTGCAAAGTAACACCTGGGAACTATAGACCAGTAAGCCTAACATCTGTGATGGGTAACTTATTTGAGAAGATTCTGAGGGATAAGATATACATGTATTTGGAAAGACAGGGTTTGATTAGGAATAGTCAGCATGGCTTTGTGTGTGGGAGATCATGCCTCACAAATTTGTTAGAGTTCTTTGATGAAATTACCAGGAAGGTTGATGAAGGTAGGGCAGTCAGTGTAGTCTATGTGGATGTCAGTAAGACCTTTCATAAGTTTCCACATGGTAGGATGCTCTGGAAGGTTAGATCGCATGGAATCCAGGGGGAACTGGCTAATTGGATACACAGTTGGCTTGATGTAGAAAACAGAGGGTAATAATGGAAGGATGCTTGTCGGACTGGAGGCCTGTGATTAATGGTGTACCTCAGGGGACGGTGCTGGGCCCATTGCTGTGTGTTATTTATATCACTGATTTGGATGAGAATGTACAAATCATGATTAGTAAGTTTGCAGATGACGGGAAAATAGACAGTGAGGAAGATGATCAGAAATTGCAGCAGGACCTTGATCAGCTTGGGAAGTGGGCTGAGAAGTGGTCAATGGAGTTTAATACAGATAAGTGTGAGGTTTTGCATTTTGGGAAGTCAAATCAAGGTAGAAGTTTCATGGTGAATGGTAAGGCCTTAGGAGTGTAATGGAATAGAGGGACCCTGGAGTTCAGGTGCAGCGTTCTCTGAAAGTGGAGTCCCAGGTAGACAGGGCAGTGAAGGCAGCTTTTGGCACACTGGCCTTCATCAGTCAGGGCATTGAGTATAGAAGCTGGGAAGTAATGTTGCTGTTTTACAGAATGTTGGTAAGGCTGCACTTGGAGTATTGTGTTCAGTTTTGGTCACCTTGCTATAGGAAGGATGTTATTAAACTGGAAAGACTGCAAAGAAATTTATAATGATGCTGCCAGTACTCAAAGGTCTGAGTTATAGGGGAGAGTTTGGACAAGCTAGGACCTTTTCTTTTAGAGCATAGGAGATTGAGGGGAAATCGTACGTAAGTTATAGGTGTATAAGTGTATAAGATCAAGGGATGCATGGATAGGTGAATGCACTCAGCCTTTTTCCCAGGGTTGGGGAATCGAGGACTAGAGGGCATCAGTTTAAGGTTAGTGAGGGAAGAATAAAAGGGAATCTGAGGGGCAACTTTTTTACACAGAAGGGGGTACGCATATGGAATGAGCTGCCAGTGGAAGTGGTTGAAGCGGGTACATTAACAAAATTCAAAAGGCATTTGGATAAATACATGGATAGGAAAAATTTAGAAGGATATGGGCCAAGTGCAGGGAAATAGGGTTAGCGTAGATGGACATTTTGGTCGGCATGGACCAGTTTGGGCTGAAGGGTCTGTCTCCGTGCTATAGGACTCTAAAACTTTATAACACTGAGAATAAAGTATAATTTGTAAAATCCTCGAGATTTATTCCTGAGCACAAGCATGCAGTGTCCTCCATTCTGCATGTGGGTGACCCTGTGTTCAGGGTGTTCCAGAGTGTGCAGTGTCCAATCAGTTCTGTCTGGTGTCACTATACCACTCTACCTCCTGCTGGAAATAATTCAGTTTGGCAAGGCGGAAGATGTGGCGGTGTTTTTGCTCCTATAGTTGTGCCAACATTGATTAGAATCCCCACCGTGTGGAAATAGGCCATTTGGCCCAACAAGTCCGTACCGACCCTCCGAAGAGTAACCCACCCAGACCCATTCCCCTACCCTCCATTTACCCCTGACTAATGCACCTAGCCTACACATCCCTGAACACTAAGGGCAATTTAGCATGGCCACCATATCTTTGGATTGAATTGTGAGAAGAAACCCATGTAGACGTGGGGAGAATGTGCAAACTCCACACAGACAGTTGCCCAAGGCTGGAATTGAACCCGGTTCCCTGGCACTGTGAGGCAGTAGTGCTAACCACTGAGCCACCGTGCCACCTTGATTCGCCAGAGAACCTGCCATTGGGATACATATCCATTAATATCAGGAGAACAGGCATCAGCAATTAGTAACATTCCCTCAGAAGTCTTTTTACATTATTTGTTTATGGGATGTGGGCATTGCTGGCATGGTCTGTAGCATTTGTTGTTCATCCTTGGGAGCAGTTAAGAGTCAACCACATTGCTGTCGGTCTGGAGTTACATGTAGACCACAGCAGGTAATGTTTGATTCCCTCAAGGACATTAATGAATCAGATAGGTTTTACAGCAATCAATAATATTTTCTTGGCCAGTGTCATTGATACTACCTTTCAACTGCACATTACTATTAACTGAATTAAAATGTCACCAGCTGCCCTTTTGGGATTTGAGCCTGTCCCTCTCAGAGCACTGCTTTAGGTCTCTGCATTACTGCCTTACATATACCTCTGTCTAAAAGGACTGCAATCTAATCAAAACGTTGGAAAAGTACAGTTCACAACATTGAAACTTGTCACCCTGCATTTGCATTATAATGGTGATTATTGGACTTTGCGTTGCTGCTCTGTCCTGCAATACGTAAATTTGATCTGTAAGCAACACAGGTCATTGTTTTGCAATGTGCCTTCCAAGCGATTCAAGATCCCCCACCTGGAGTTTACTCAAAAATTACACCACATCGCCTTATAATCACTCCCTGGTATCCAATTATCTGCTTGTGTGTGAGGTAGATACACAGATATGTGTGCAGAATAGAAGATTGTGGGTGATCTGGTTGAGCTGTTTAATAGGATTTGGCAGGGCAGATTACAGAGAAATTCCTCTAGTGGGCAAATCAAGAAGCATAGTACATAATCTTAAAATTGCTAGAAAGAGTGACATGTTGCTGAATCTTTTCACCTTGCACCCACTAGGACAAACACAAAAATGCCAAATTTCAAACAATCACAACAAAGTATACCATTGGAGAAGTTTGGTTGGCAACTCCTTTCAGACCCCACCCCTCCAATCGTAACAAGAACAGAACGCCCTTGGTGCTCACCTTCCACCCTACCAACCTTTGCATAAACCAAATCATCCGCCGACATTTCCGCCACCTCCAAACAGACCCCACGGCCAGGGATATAATTCCCTCCCCATCTCTTTCTGCCTTCCGCAAAGACCGTTCCCTCTGTGACTACCTGGTCAGGTCCACGCCCCCCTACAACCCACCCTCCCATCCTGGCACCTTCCCCTGCCATCGCAGGAACTGCAAACCCTGTGCCCACACCTCCCCCCTCACCTCCATCCAAGGCCCTAAAGGAGCCTTCCACATCCATCAAAGTTTTACCTGCACATCCACCAATATCATTTATTGTATTCATTGCTACCGATGCGGTCTCCTCTACATTTGGGAGACTGGATGCCTCCTAGCAGAGCATTTTAGGGAACATCTCTGAGTCACCTGCACCAATCAACCACACCGTCCTGTGGCCCAACATTTCAACTCCCCCTCCCACTCTGCCAAGGACATGGAGGTCCTGGGCCTCCTTCACCACCGCTCCCTCACCATCAGACGCCTGGAGGAAGAACGCCTCATCTTCCGCCTCGGAACACTTCAACCCCAGGGCATCAATGTGGACTTCAACAGTCTCCTCATTTCCCCTTCCCCCACTGCATCCTAGTTCCAAACTCCAGCTCAGCACTGTCCCCATGACTTGTCCTACCTGCCTATCTTCTTTTCCACCTATCCACTCCACCCTCCCCCCCGACCTATCACCTTCATCCCCTCCCCCACTCACCTATTGTACTCCATGCTACTTTCTCCCCACTCCCACCCCCCCCCCCCCCCCCCCCCCCCCACCCCCCCTCTAGCTTATCTCTCCACTCTTCAGGCTCTCTGCCTGTATTCCTGATGAAGAGCTTTTGCCCGAAACGTGGATTTTACTGCTCCTCGGACGCTGCCTGAAATGCTGTGCTTTTCCAGCACCACTCTAATCTAAACTCCTTTCTGATTAGCCAAGGCATTGCCATGGAGAAAGCAGTGCGGTGCTGACAGCTCCCTAACCTCATGGGTGAATAAAGAAAAACAAGGTTTGAAGAGGTTCAAATTTTATAGACAACAGGTTCCTGTTGATAAATGTTACAGCTTCAGCTGCTTCATCAATGCCCTTCCCTCCATCATAAGGTCAGAATGTGGGATGTTCACTGATGATTGTACAATGTTCAGCATAATTTGTGACTCCTTAGATAATGAAGCAGTCTATGTCCAAATATAACAAGACCTGAATGATATCTAGCTTGGGTTGAGAAGTGGAAATATTTTAGCTCCCCCTTCTCAATGCAGGAATGACCATTTCCAACAAGAAAGAATCTAACCATTGCCTCTTGACATTCAATGGCATTACCGCTGCCGAATCCTCCACTATAAACATCCTGTAGATTACTATTGGTCGGAAACTGAACTGGACCAGCCATATAAATACTATGGCTACAAGTGCAGGCAGAAGACTGGGATTTCAGTGGTGAATAACTCATCTTCTGACTCCCTAAAGCCTGTACACTATCTGTGAGGTACAAGTTAGGAGTGTGATAGAACAATTGCCATTTGCTTGGATGGATGCAGCTCCAATAATACTAATTGCAGCTCAGGCATGTCCTGAACCATGTCCAGGAGTTGAGATGATTTACTTGCAACAACCACAATCATCATCCTCGTGCCAGTGGTGATCTTTCTTTCCCCAGATTCCCATTGACTCCAGTTTTACTACAGCAGCTTGATACCACTTACAGTCAAAAAGCTGCCTTGATGTCAAAGGCAGCCATTCTCACCTCATCTCTAGTGTTCAGTTCTTTTTATGTTAGGGTGGCATAGTGGCTCAGTGGCTAGCACTGCTGCCTCACAGCACCAGGGACCCAGGTTTGGTTCCAGCCTCGGGCGACTGTCTGTGTGGAGTTTACACATTCTCACTGTGTCTGCGTGGACTTCCTCCTGCAGGTCAGGTGAATTGGCCGTACTAAATTGCCCATAGTGTCAGGTGCATTAGTCAGAGGTAAATGGGTCTGGGTGGGTTACTCTTCAGAAGGTTGGTGTGGACTTGTTGGGCCGAAGGGCCTGCTTCCACACAGTAGGGAATCTAATCTAAAACAATAGAGGCTATATTGCAGTCAGGAGCTGAGTGACCCTGGCAGAATCATTGCTGAGCAAGTGTCATTTGAAACCTCCGTTGACAACCTCTACTATTACTTTGCTGGTGATCAAGAATAGACCGATAGGGGGTAATTGGCTAAATGGATTTGACCTGCTTATTGTGGACAGGACATATCTCAAACATTTTCCATATTGTTGGGTTGATGCCAGTGTTGCAGCTGTACTGGAAGAATTTGACTGAGGGCTTGACTAATTCGGGAGCATAAGATTTTAGAAGTGTTGCCGGAATGTTGTCAGGCTTTACACTGTCCTTCAGCTGTTATTGGATAGCTCATAGAGTGAATCAAATTGGTCAAAAGCTAGCAACTGCAGAGAAGGCCGTGATGAATTAACCACAAGGCATTTTTAGCTGATGTTAGTACAAATGCTTCTGCTTTATCATTTCTACCAATGTGCTTGGCTCACCAGCATTGAGGATGGGGGTATTTGTGGGACCTCCTCCTCTTGTTAGTTGTTTAATTGCCCACCACCATTCATGTGGCAAAATTGCAGAGCTTTGAACTGATCCTTTGATTATGCTGTCTATTGGATGCTTCTTCCACTGTTTGGCATGCACATAGCCGAGTGTTGCTCCTGGCCTTCTCTCCTGCACTCTTCATTGTTCAGAGTTGATCTCCTGGTTTGAAGGTAATGATTGATTGAGGGATCTGCCGGGCCACTAAGTAATAGATTGTGGATAACTACAATTTTGTCGCTGCTGATGGCCCACAGCATGGCCTGGAGTCTGAAATAAGAACAAAGTACTGGAGAAACTCAGCAAGTATGGCAGCATCTGTGGAGAGAGAAACAGAGTTGATGCTTCAAATCCAATGTGACTTCTTGAGGACACTTGGAGTCTGTCCCATTGAGCACTGTGGTATGACCACACAAAAGAGTGAAGGGTTTCCACATTGTGAAGTCAGGCCTTTGTCTCACAAGGATTTTGCTATGGTCACTCCTACCAATACAGTCATGGGCAGATGCCAGGTAGATTGGCAAGGATGAGTTCAAGTACGTTTTTCCTTTCTGTTGCTTCTCTTACAATTGCCATAGACCAAGTCTAACAGTTAGTTCCTTTGGGAATCAACAAGTGTGGTCAGTACTGATACTGTCAAGCTTGTCTGGCAATGGACACTGACATCCTTGCTATCTTCAATGCTTTCTCCAAGTGATATTCAATTGAACTGATTCATCAGCTAAAAGGGTTGCGCTGGCAGTAAGCACTACAAAGTTTCTTTGCCCATGCATGACCTGTTGCCCAGAACAGATTCCATGGGAGTCTGGAGTTGATGTTGAGGACTCCCAGAGCAATTCCCTCTCAACTGTCTACCACTATGCTGCCACCTCAGTTGGGTATGTCCTGCTGTGAGACAATACATGTCCAGGGATAGTGGTACCGTTTTCTGAGACATTTTAAGGTATGATTCCTAGAGTATTATTGTATGAGTTTGTTGCTTGAATATTATGTGGGACAGCTCTTTCCATTTTTGACACAAGCCCCTAAATATTTGTAAGGGGCTTGTGTCAAATGAGGCTATATTTGCCATTCTTGCTTCTAATACCTAGGTTAATGCTTGCTGGTCTACCCTGTTGCAATCCTTTCTTTCGAATATGTAGTGATGTTGATATAACTAGTATCTGATTGGCCACTTCAGGGAGCAGTTAAGATTCAGCTACATCACTGTGAGGTTCACGTCATATGTAGGCCTGATCAGTAAAGGATGGCAGGTTGGCCTTCGTAAAAGGCATTGCTGGGTTTTTATGACAATTGGCAGTGGCTACATGATCCCCAATAAATAGCATTTTTAAAAAAATTCTATATATATTTTCTGAATTTAAATTTTACCACTTACCTTGATGGGATTCAAGCCCATATATGCAGAGCAGTTCTGAAGAAAGGTCATTGGACCTGAAATATTGACTCTGTTTTCTTTCCGACAGATAGAGTCATAGAGTCATAGAGCTGTACAGCATGGAAACAGACCCTTCGGTCCAACCCGTCCATGTCGACCAGATATCCCAACCCAATCTAGTCCCACCTGCCAGCACCCGGCCCATATCCCTCCAAACCCTTCCTATTCATATACCCATCCAAATGCCTCTTAAATGTTGCAATTGTACCAGTCTCCACCACATCCTCTGGCAGCTCATTCCATACATGTACCACCCTCTGCATAAAACGTTGCCCCTTAGGTCTCTTTTGTATCTTTCCCCTCTCACCCTAAACCTATGCCCTCTAGTTTTGGACACCCTGACCCCAGGGAAGAAGCTTTGTCTATTTATCCTATCCATGCCCCTCATAATTTTGTAAACCTCCATAAGGTCACCCCTCAGCCTCTGACGCTCCAGGGTAAACAGCCCCAGCCTGTTCAGCCTCTCCCTATAGCTCAGATCCTCCAACGCTGGCAACATCGTTATAAGTCTTTTCTGAACCGTTTCAAGTTTCACAACATCTTTCCGATAGGAAGGAGACCAGAATTGCACGCAATATTCCAACAGTGGCCTAACCAATGTCCTGTACAGCCGCAACATGACCTCCCAGCTCCTGTACTCAATACTCTGACCAATAAAGGAAAGCATACCAAACGCCTTCTTCACTATCCTACCTACCTGTGACTCCACTTTCAAGGAACTATGAACCTGCACTCCAAGGTCTCTTTGTTCAGCAATACTCCCTAGGAACTTACCATTAAGTGTATAAGTCCTGCTAAGATTTGCTTTCCCAAAATGCAGCACCTCGCATTTATCTGAAGTAAACTCCATCTGCCACGTCTCAGCCCATTGGCCCATCTGGTCCAGAGCCTGTTGTAATCTGAGGTAACCCTCTTCGCTGTCCACTACACCTCCAATTTTGGTGTCATCTGCAAACTTACTAACTGTACCTCTTATGCTCGCATCCAAAAAAAAGTAAGTGACAAAAAAGTAGAGGACCCAGCACCAATCTTTGTGGCACTCCACTGGTCACAGGCCTCCAGTCTGAAAAATAACCTTCCACCACTACCCTCTGTCTTCTACCATTGAGCCAGTTCTGTATCCAAATGGCTAGTTCTCCCTGTATTCCATGAAATCTAACCTTGCTAATCAGTCTCCCATGGGGAACCTTGTCGAACGCCTTACTGAAGTCCATATAGATCACATCTATGCTCTGCCCGCATCAATCATCTTTGTTACTTCTTCAAGAAACTCAATCAAATTTGTGAGACATGATTTCCCATGCATAAAGCCATGTTGACTATCCCGAATCAGTCCTTGCCTTTCCAAATACATGTACATCCTGTCCCTCAGGATTCCCTCCAACAACTCGCTCACCACCGAGGTCAGGCTCACTGGTCTATAGTTCCCTGGCTTGTCCTTACCACCCTTCTTAAACAGTGACACCACGTTTGCCAACCTCCAGTCTTCCGGCACCTCACCTGTGACTATTGATACAAACATCTCAGCAAGAGGCCCAGCAATCACTTCTCTAGCTTCCCATAGAGTTCTCAGGTACACCTGATCAGGTCCTGGGGATTTATCCACCTTTAACCATTTCAAGAATCCAGCACTTCGTCCTCTGTAACCTGAACATTTTGCAACGTGTCACCATCTATTTCCCTACAGTCTATATCTTCCATATCCTTTTCCACAGTAAATACTGATGCAAAATATTCATTTAGTATCTCCCCCATTTTCTGCGGCTCCACACAAAGGCTGTCTTGCTGATCTTTGAGGGGCCCTATGCTCTCCCTAGTTACCCTTTTGTCCTTAATATATTTGTAAAAACCCTTTGGATTCTCCTTAATTCTATTTGCAAAAGCTGTCTCATGTCCCCTTTTTGACCTCCTGATTTCCCTCTTAAGTATACTCCTACTTTCTTTATATTCTTCTGAGGATTCACTCGATCTATCCTATCTGTACCTGACATATGCTTCCTTCTTTTTCTTAACCAAATCCTCAATCTCTTTAGTCATCCAGCATTCCCTATACCTACCAGCCTTCCCTTTCACCCTGACAGGAATATACTTTCTCTGGATTCTTGTTATCTCATTTCTGAAGGCTTCCCATTTTCCAGCCGTCCCTTTACCTGCGAACATCTGCCTCCAATCAGCTTTCGAAAGTTCTTGCCTAATACCGTCAAAATTGGCCTTTCTCCAATTTAGAACTTCAACTTTTAGATCTGGTCTATCCTTTTCCATCACAATTTTAAAACCAATAGAATTATGGTCGCTGGCCCCAAAGTGCGCCCCTACTGACACCTCAATCATTCGCCCTGCCTTATTTCCCAAGAGTAGGTCAAGTTTTGCACCTTCTCGAGTAGGTACATCCACATACTGAATCAGAAAATTGTCTTGTACACACTTAAGAAATTCTTCTCCATCTAAACCTTTAACACTATGGCAGTCCCCGTCGATGTTTGGAAAGTTAAAATCCCCTACCATAACTACTCTATTATTCTTACAGTTAGCTGAGATCTTCTTACACGTTTGTTTCTCAATTTCCCTCTGACGATTGGGGGGTCTATAATACAATCCCAATAGGGTGATCATCCCTTTCTTATTTCTCAGTTCCACCCAAATAACTTCCCTGGATGTATTTCCAGGAATATCCTCCCTCAGCACAGTTGTAATGCTATCCCTTATCAAAAATGCCACTCCCCCTCCTCTCTTGCCTCCCTTTCTATCCTTCCTGTCGCATTTGTATCCTGCAACATTAAGCTGCCAGTCCTGCCCATCCCTGAGCCATGTTTCCATAATTGCTATGGTATCCCAGTCCCATGTTCCTAACCATGCCCTGAGTTCATCTGCCTTCCCTGTTAGGCCCCTTGCATTGAAAGAAATGCAGTTTAATTTATTAGTCCTACTTGTCCCTGCCTGCCCTGACTGTTTGACTCACTTCTGTTCTCAGCTGTACCCGTCTCAGATCGATCTCTTTCCTCACTATCTCCCTGGGTCCCACCCACCACCACTCCCCCCCACCACCACTCCCCCCCACCCCCACCTTGCTAGTTTAAATCCTCCCAAGCAGTTCTAGCAAATTTCCCTGCCTGTATATTAGTCCCCTTCCAATTTAGGTGCAATCCATCCTTCTTGTACAGGTCACTTCTACCCAAAAGAGATTCCAATGATCCAAAAATGTGAATCCTTCTCCCATACACCAGCTCCTCAGCCATGCATTCATCTGCTCTATCCTCCTATTCCTGCCCTCACTAGCTTGTAGCACTGGGAGTAATCCAAATATTACTACCCTTGAGGACCTCCTTTTTAAATTTCTGCCTAACTCTCTGTTATCTCCCTTCAGAGTCTCAACCTTTTCCCTTCCAATGTCGTTGGTTCCAATGTGGACAATGACCTCCTGCTGGCCCCTCTACCCCATGAGAACATTCTGCATCCTCTCTGAAACACCCTTGATCCTGGCACCAGGGAAACAACACACCATTCTGCTTTTTCTCTGCTGGCCACAGAAACGTCTGTCTGTACCTCGGACTACAGAATCCCCTAACACAATTGATCTCTTGGAAGCTGACGTACCCCTTGTTGCATTAGAGCCAGCCCTGAGAATCCATCACCCCCTACATTTTCCAAAACAGCATACCTATTTGAAATGGGTACATCCACAAAAGACTCCTGCACTAGCTGCCTACCTCTCTTAACCTTCATGGAGATAATCCATCTATGTGACTGTATCTGAGACGTTCCCCCCTTCCTATAACTGCCATCCATCACATATTTTTGCTGTTGCTAATTCCTCATCGTTTCTATCTGTCTCTCCAACCGATCCACTCGATCTGATAAGATTCGCATCCAACAACATTTATGGCAGATATAATCCGCAGTAACCCTTAAATTCTGTTTAAACTCCCACATCTGACAAGAAGTACATATCACTGCAAAGGCCATTTTTGCTCCTTCACAACCTACAGACCCAGAAAATAACACCGTCTTATTCCTCTACAAACACTGCCCCAGGTTAAATTAATAGCTATGGCTTATATTTTAAGTTTAATCAAGAGACTTATCTCCAAAAACATATAACCAAGAAAGAATGTCGTGGTTCTGTTCGCCGAGCTTAGAATTTGTGTTGCAGACGTTGCGTCCCCTGTCTAGGTGACATCCTCAGTGCTTGGGAGCCTCCTGTGAAGCGCTTCTGTGATCTTTCCTCCGGCATTTATGGTGGTTTGCCTCTGCCGCTTCCGGTTGTCAGTTCCAGCTGTCCGTTGCAGTGATCGGTATATTCGGTCCAGGTCGATGTGCTTATTGATTGAATCTGTGGATGAGTGCCATGTATCACTACATTCCACTACATTCTTTAAGGTTTTTTGGGAACTAATTATACCATTAAAATAGCTTTGTAACCCTCAGGCTGTAGTTTCTATCTTGAGCCTGTGGGTATGATTAACTCTGGTATTCCCAGCATAAGAATTTATTGTTACACATACAGAATCAGAGTCACATGGTAAATAGCCTGTCAGCAACAGAATGCCCACTGACTGGGAACTACAGCAGACTCAGGCATGAGAAGACTCCATCTCTTTTGTATATTTAGTACTCATCCATAAACTGAAATTTAAGTACATGCGAAGTCTAAAGACCATGAAGCAAGGATTCTTTACGCGTCTAGCATCTGGTCATTATAAACAATAAGGGGAACTAAGGTTAAATAAGGAAGTATTCATGGTATTTACTGGAATGAAGCCTATGCTAGACATCAGCACAACATAGAACATAGAACATAGAAGAATACACCGCAGTACAGGCCCTTCGGCCCTCGATGTTGCGCCGATCCAAGCCCACCTAACCTACACTAGCCCACTATCCTCCATATGCCTATCCAATGCCCGTTTAAATGCCCACAATGAGGGAGAGTCCACCACTGCTACTGGCAGGGCATTCCATGAACTCACGACTCGCTGAGTAAAGAACCTACCCCTAACATCTGTCCTATACCTACCCCCCCTTAATTTAAAGCTATGCCCCCTTGTAATAGCTGACTCCATACGTGGAAAAAGATTCTCACTGTCGACCCTATCTAAACCCCTAATCATCTTGTACACCTCTATCAAGTCACCCCTAAACCTTCTTTTCTCCAATGAAAACAACCCCAAGTGCCTCAGCCTTTCCTCATACGATCTTTCTACCATACCAGGCAACATCCTGGTAAACCTCCTCTGCACCCGTTCCAGTGCCTCCACATCCGTCCTATAGTATGGCGACCAAAACTGCACACAATACTCCAGATGCGGCCGCACCAGAGTCTTATACAACTGCAACATGACCTCAGTACTCCGGAACTCAATTCCTCTACCAATAAAAGCCAGTACGCCATATGCCTTCTTCACCGCACTATTTACCTGGGTGGCAACTTTCAAAGATCTGTGTACATGGACACCAAGATCCCTCTGCTCATCCACACTACCAAGTATCCGACCATTAGCCCAGTACCCCATCTTTTTGTTACTCTTACCAAAGTGAATCACCTCACACTTACCCACATTGAACTCCATTTGCCACCTTTCTGCCCAGTTCTGCAGCTTATCTATATCCCGCTGTAACCTGACACATCCTTCCTCACTGTCTACAACTCCTCCGACTTTCGTATCCTCCGCAAACTTGCTCACCCAACCTTCTAACCCCTCCTCCAGGTCATTTATAAAAATGACAAACAGCAATGGTCCCAAAACAGATCCTTGCGGAACACCGCTAGTGACGGAACTCCAAGATGAACCTTTGCCATCAACTACTACCCTCTGTCTTCTTCCAGCCAGCCAACTCCTAATCCAAACCTCCAACTCACCCTCAATGCCATACCTCCTTATTTTTTGCAGTAGTCTACCATGGGGAATCTTATCAAACGCCTTACTAAAATCCATATACACCACATCTACCGCTTTCCCCTCATCCACCTCCTTAGTCACCTTCTCAAAGAATTCAATAAGGTTTCTGAGGCACGACCTGCCCTTCACAAAACCATGCTGACTATCCTTGATCACATTATTCCTATCCAGATGTTCATAAATCCTATCCCTTACAATTCTCTCTAAGATTTTGCCCACAACAGAAGTGAGACTCACCGGCCTGTAGTTACTAGGGTTATCCCTACTCCCCTTCTTGAACAAGGGAACCACATTTGCTAGCCTCCAATCTTCTGGCACTACTCCTGTAGACAACGAGGACATAAAAATCAAGGCCAATGGCTCTGCAATCTCCTCCCTTGCTTCCCAGAGAATCCTAGGATAAATGCCATCAGGCCCAGGGGACTTATCTATTTTCACCCTTTCCAGAATTTCCAACACCTCTTCTCTACATACCTCAAAGCCATCCATTCTACTTAATTCTGACTCAGTATTCACATTGACAACAATGTCCTGTTCCTGATTGAATACTGACGAAAAGTATTCATTCAGTGTCTCCCCAATCTCTTCAGCCTCCACATGCAACTTCCCACTACTATCCTTGACTGGACCTATTCCTACCCTAGTCATTCTTTTATTCCTGACATACCTATAGAAAGCCTTAGGGTTTTCCCTAATCCTACCAACTAAGGACCTTTCATGTCCCCTCCTTGCTGCTCTTAGCTCTCTCTTCAGGTCCTTCCTGGCTACCTTATAACTCTCAATCGCCCCAATTGAACCTTCACGCCTCATCTTTACATAGGCCGCCCTCTTCCATTTAACAAGGGATTCCAATTCCTTATTAAACCACGGCTCCCTCACACGACCCTTTCCTCCCTGCCTGACGGGTACATACTTATCAAGGACACTCAATAGTTGCTCCTTGAACAAGCTCCACATATCAATTACGCCCTTGCCTTGAAGCTTACTTTTCCAAGCCACACATCCTAAGTCATGCCTCACCGCAGCATAATTTCCCTGCCCCCAGCTATAACTCTTGCCCTGTAGTGCACACTTATCCCTCTCCATCACTAGAGTGAAAGTCACCGAATTGTGGTCACTGTCCCCAAAATGCTCACCTACCTCTAATTCTAACACCTGGCCTGGTTCATTACCCAGAACCAAATCCAGTATGGCCTCACCTCTTGTTGGCCTATCTACATATTGTGTCAGGAAACCCTCCTGCACACATTGGACAAACACTGACCCATCTAATGAACTTGAGCTATAGCTTCCCCAATCAATATCAGGAAAGTTAAAATCCCCCATAACAACCACCCTATTACTTTCACTCTTCTCTTGAATCATCCTCGCAATCCTTTCTTCTACATTTCTAGGACTATTAGGAGGCCTGTAAAAAACTCCTAACAGGGTGAGCTCACCTTTCCTATTCCTAACCTCAGCCCAAACTACCTCAGATGGCGAGTCTTCATCCATCGTCCTTTCCACCACTGTAATACTATCTTTGACAAGCAATGCCACACCTCCCCCTCTTTTACCCCCACCTCTGACCCTACTAAAACATTTAAACCCTAGGACCTGCAACAGCCAATCCTGTCCCTGTTCTACCCATGTCTCCGTAATAGCCACAACATCGAAGTCCCAGGTACCAACCCACGCTGCAAGTTCACCGACCTTATTTCGTATACTTCTTGCATTGAAGTATACACACTTCAAGCCACTTTCCTGTTTACAGACACCCTCCTTTGAAATTGATGCCATGTTCCTAACCTCCCTACACTCCAGGTCCTGCACCCTAAAGCTACAGTCTGGGTTCCCATGCCCCCGCAGAGTTAGTTTAAACCCCCCCCAAGAGCACTTGCAAACCTCCCACCAAGGATACTGGTGCCCCTCAGGTTCAGGTGCAGACCATCCTGTTTATAGAGGTCTCACCTTCCCCAGAAAGAACCCCAGTTATCCAAATACCGGAATCCCTCCCTCCTGCACCATCCCTGTAGCCACGCATTTAACAGTTCTCTCTCCCTATTCCTCGACTCTCTATCACGTGGCACGGGTAACAAACCAGAGACAACAACTCTGTTCGTTCTAACTTTGAGCTTCCAACCTAGCTCCCTGAAAGCCTGCCTAACATTCTCAGCGCTCCTCCTACCTATGTCATTGGTGCCAATAAGAAGTGCTTTGTCAATCCTCTTCTTCTTCCAATGAAATGTCCTTCCTCTAACAATACCCCTTTGTTCAGAAAGTGTCTGTTCAACTGCTCCAGCTAATGCCCCTCACTGTTGCCATCTACTGCTGGATGTTCTGGCACAACCTCGAACTCCCCTGCTCAGCACCAATGCAGTCTTCTGGCACCTCACCCTGAGCTGTAGATGATACAATTATCTCTGCTAGCGGCCTCACAATTTCTTCTCCAGCTTCCACAATGTCCTGGGATACCCTTGATCAGGTCCCAGGAATTTATCTACCTTTATGCTTTTTAAAACCTCTAGCTCCTCCTCTTCTGTAATGTGGACTGTTTTCAAGGCATCATTATTGATTTACCCAAGTTCCCTCACATCCATGCCTTTCTCCACAGTAAACACTGATGGAAAATATTTGTTTAGTATCTCACCCATCTCCTGTGGTTTCACACATAGACAGCCTCATTAATCTGTGGGGCCCTATTCTCCCTTTAGTTGCTCTTTAGCCCTTAAATGTACTTGTGGAATCTCTGTGGATTCTCCCTAATCTTACCTGCCAAAGCTATCTCATATCCTCTTTTTGCCCTCCTGATTTCCCTCTTAAGTATGCCCCTATTCATTTTATACTCCTCAAGGGATCCACTTGCTCCCAGCAGTTGCCACCTGACATATGCCTCCTTTTGCTTAACCAGATCCTTAATATCTCTCATCATCCATCGTACACCAAGCAGCCTTGTTCTTCACACTAACAGGAACATAACTGTCTCTGAAGTCTCAATATCTCACTTTTAAAAGTCTACAACTTGCCAGTCATCCTTTTACCTGTGAACAGCCTCCCCCAATCCACTTTTGAAACTTTCTGTCTGATACCATAAAATTGGCCTTGCTCCAATTTAGAACTTTAACTTTTGTACAAGGCTATAACTTTTCCATAACTATTTTAAAACTAATAGAATGATGGTTACTGCTCCCAAGTGCTCCCTCACTGACACCTCAGTCACTTGCCCTGCCTTATTTCCCAAGAGAAGGTCGAGCTTTGCTCCTTCTCTAGTAGATGCATTTTGAGAACGAAAATTTTCTTGAACACACTTAACAAATTCCTCGTCATCCAAACTCTTAACACTATGGCAGTCCCAGTTTATGTTTGGAAAATTAAAACCCCTACAGCTATCTGGATCTTCTCATCTTTATACTGATATAAATGTTTATGCAATGTGAATTTGAGGTTTCACCTTTACACAACATTTTCTCTAAGCTTTTTTTGAGTTCCCTGCCCAAAGGCACACCTGACCCCAGAGTCACAAACTCCACTAAGTCTAGGACAGGGAGGCAGGTCTTGAATCCACCCCAACAGGTATGAGAATTGAACACTGTACTGTTGGCACCAATCTGATCCTCATTAGCCCCAAGCTGTATCCCAAGAAGTCCAACTTGATGTGACAACGTAGACATGTACTTGTAGCCTGGATAATGATGTTCAAGGCCCTGATTTCTTTCCATCATGTAGTTGACATGGAATCTCTCTATTTTTACCACCTGTCATTGGCATGTGTGAGAACGATTGACAAGTTGGCATGCAACCTTCATGGGAGGCATTTCTAACTGGCCCCACAGAGGTAACTCTTGATGATAAAACAGTGTAACAGTGTGGGAAACATTGATTAGAAAGATTATTGCTTTTTGCTTGAGTGCACAATGGACAAGATGTTATGGACACAGTACACAGGTCCACATTAAGTAAGACTCCATAAATTTCACTAGAGACAAAACAAAACTGCAGATGCTGGAATCCAAAATAGGTAGAAGCCTGGAAGAACACACAAGCCAGGCAACATCAGGAGGTGGAGAATTCAATGTTTCGGCTGTAACCCTTCTTCAGGACTGGAGGTGGGGGGTGGAAGGAGCTGCAGATAAAGGGGGATGCGGGGTAGGGTGGGAATAGGTGAAGGCTGGTAGAGGGTATGACCTGGTTGGTCAGTGGGAGGAATGAATCCTACCATCCCCAGCAACCGGAAATCCTGCTGGTATACCAACCCCTTCACCTCCATCCAGGGCCCCAAACAGTCCTTCCAGGTGAGACAGAGGTTCACCTGCCTCTCAATCAACCTAGTTTACTGCATCAGGTGCTTCGTTCAGCAAAACAAACCACAGCGAAAATTGGATGAACAGCACCCCATCCTCCGCCTGGGCAGCCAACAGCCCGGAGGACCCAATATTGAGTTCTCCAATTTCAAATAACCTCCCTCCCATCCCCTGACTCCCTTCCCAGCCCCTCCCTCTCCCTTCCACTGCTCCCTGCCACCAACAGGATTCATTCTTTAACTATCAGAGTGGCTGCACAATAGCAAAATTTTACAGTATCTAAAAAACAATTAGTGAGGTGTCAAGAGAGACAGATAAAAGGTAAATGAATAAAAACAGTGTAGTTTGGGTGTATATATTCAGTGGAAACCATATTATCCTCCATTTATATTTGTAAAATTTATAAAGGTAAAGTCATCTATGTATCATGGTGTATATTTAGTGACTGAAGGCCATAATTTGAGAAGTTTAGACCTTAATCTGATGAGTATCACACACCAGAAGGACCTAGCCTTCTCACGCCTATGATGCCAGCCAATTCTCTGTTTGAAAGAACAATGGTTTTGAGATATCCTTTTCTCTGCCAGAGAACAGCAACTGAGATCGGGGGTCAGATGACTCTGGAGGAACGAAAGCAGCTGATCAGTGTGAGCGAGGAACAGTGGAAGACAAAAGGCAAAGGTGCATTCAACGACTCCACCCAGTTCACAGTAGCAGCCCGCATGGCAAAGAAAGGTCAGAATTGAATTTCACAACCTTCGAACGCACATGATCAGAAAACTGATACTTGACATCCCAAACAAGATTTTTCTCACATCCAAAATGAAAATTAGAAGTAAAAATAGGAAATGTTGGAAATAATCAGCTGGCCGGTCAGCATGGAGCAGCAGAGTCAATGTTTCAGGCCGATGTTTCATCAGAATGAAAACTGACAAGTTCCTGAAGAGTCATTTTGGACTCAAAACATGAATTCCATTTCTCTCCCAACAGATGCGACCAGACCTGCTGAACTTCTCCAACACTTCCTTTTTTAATTTCAGTTCTCCAGCACGTGGTATTTTGAGTTCATAAAAATTAAAAGGATTGGTTCAGTTTCATAGCCACGGCACTCTCTTTTCATTTTCCTTCCGTTTTAGTATTTAACCATCACCTTTCTGCTCTGTTTGAATAGGCGTAAGGCCAACCTTGCACTCAGCCTCTGTTAATACCTTCCTGAGGGGCCTACCCCACCCCCAATGGATTAACTGAGGCTCTGCCTGGATAAGATTAATGGATCCCATGACACTTTCTATCGAAGGGAAGAGGCATTCTTCCTGGTGTCTTGGAGCAATATTGATCTTAATCAATATCAGCCCAACCGAATATTGGTCATTACCTTGTTGCTTTTATGGGAGGTTGCTGTGCGCATATTGGCTGCCACATTTCCCACACATGTAAGCAACTACACATCAAAAGTAGCTGTAAAGCATTTTGAGATATCATGAGGTGTTGAAAGGTGCTATATAAATTCAAATATTTCTTTTATTTCTCTCAATGGTGCCAACAAAGGAGCAAATACTTAAATGAGGTGACACATTTCTACTTTAAAGGGCAGAGTAAAATCCTGAACTGCAGAGTAAAATCCAGAATCTGGTTTCCAGCATCTGCAGTCATTGTTTTTACCTCTTTAAAATTTTACTCATTCTCAATCAGACTGTGGGTGTTGCTGGCACAGCCCAGCCCTGATTTATCCTCAAGATGGTGACAGTGAGTCACACACATCGTCAGTTCACAGTCATCAGCCCTATTAAGTGCATCAACTCTCTCTCCTTAAAGGATATTAACAAGCCAGTTTGCTTTTCACTACAATCTGACACCTTCACCTAGAGATGAAAGGATTTTATTTTCAGTATTTTCAAAATTGGATTCAAACTCTCTAAGAGAGATGAAAGGATTTAAATGCATGCTCCCTGGATTATCCTCCAACAGGATTAGTAACCCAGTAACAAAATCACCACACTGTCATATCTTGTGGTAAATGTTGTTATAGACCAGACCAAACCCCTCAAAACATGTCAAGGAGATAGCCAAGACCTTAACTTTTTTCTTATTTTAATAGCAAGTGCTAGGCATTGTGTTCCACATACAATTCAATTGGTCAAACTATCAAGTTTGAAGGAAAACAACCTTTATTCATAGGCTATACTTAGGATACAAATAAAATAAAAAGAATTGGCTTAACTGTAACTCTATTGAAATACTTAAAATAATAAATTACTCATTAACTGTTCCAATATTGAAAGATCCCAAAAGCAAACCCTCAGCAAAGGCAAATTCAGTAAAATAGATTGCCGCACATGCAATTCTAGTAACCAGGAGAGAACCCCAGCTTTTAGATGTAACAGAGAGAGGAAAAAGAGCTTCCACATCCAGCTTCAAGATCCCAGCAAATGCTACTGAGAGCTAAATAAAAATCCTGATTCTGTGGAAGCTTGACCCCAGCCATTCAGGTTGCTTCTATTGTTCCAACTTTTAAAAAAAATCCAAAGCCTCACAAACTGTTTACTTTATTGGATTTGAGCAAGCTGCTCGAAACCTCTGTCTCAACATCTCTTCACTAAAAAAAAGGACAGAATACACCTCTTAAAGCCATAATCACAATATTGTCAGTGAGAGAGATGATGTCATTGACTTAAAATTTCTGCCAATTGAATTTCTTCCAGCTGAAAATCCTCCCCTCATTACTGACAGCCTCTATAGTTCATCAACGTTGTAAGTTTAGCTTCATTATAAAAGATTCAAGCCTTTATTTACATTAAATTCACTTTTATTGATTATGACTTTTTACAGGCAATATCTACGGTACTCTGATAATCAATGTATAACTGCATAGTGTGTACCATACTTTCAAAAAAACATTGTTTAACTAAGGATATGTCTTCCAAGTGAGTTAATCAAGATTGGGTGCGGTACATATAAGCATTATTATGACAAAGTAGGTTTATTTTCTAAGAAACCTGATTCAGAGGTGATTAGACACACCTCTGGAGCAGTTGGGACTTTAACCCCGGCTCAGAGGTAAGGACACTACCACTGCACCCATAGAAGTACCTCCACTAGCAAACACAACTATATTTCCTTAAAAGGTAAGAGTGCACTTTCTAGTTAATTAATTGACAATAAGTTTCATCCATTCAGAGAAAGGATATATAAAGGCAGATTCTCTTTTTAAATTCCTTTTCATTAATTCATAGGTATCTTCAATCAACCTCTTCAGACTTTGTTATGGCACACCTTGGGAGTAGGTGGGACTTGAACCCAAGCCTTCTGACACATGACCCTTTCCATTCATTCATAACATTGGATAAACCTTCCTGCTTTAGTGACAGTTTGTTACTCTTTGATGCATAATGGGGAGTGGTCACAAAGTGACATTTTCAGTTTTCAGATATGTGTCTGTGTTACAGTGATTAAATGCAATCCTGTTAAGTATTTTTATGATAGATCAGCCAGTTCAAACAGCACATTGGAATTGAAGGGCAATTGATTAAACAATGGCTACACTAGCAGTCATGAATCAGAGACTCTGGGAGCGGAGGTAGATTAGTTTGAGGGTGAACAAGGCTGGAGTTCTAATTAAGGGAATTCCAATCCCAATTCAGCCTCTTAAACAGCTGCTGGAAATCAGACAAGCAGGACTGTTGACCTTTCCTTTCAGAATGAGGCTTGCTCGATACATTGCATTATACATTGCATAATGTGTGGGTTAGAGAGATTACTTTGGAGCTGCATATTTCCGGATGTATGCACACTCGTTCGAAATGGGACTGATCTTGTAGCAGCAGGCCCGTGAAATCTGAGACTTGCGCAGGTACAGGAAGTAGATCAGACGGCTGGAATCTGCAGGAGCACTGCTCATGCACAAACCTGACCAAGTCAGAGAAGTCCTCAAATGGCCACCGTCTGGAAATTAGTTGGCACCAGTTTTGCATAGGCTGCCATAAACCAGTCAATGTTTGCAGTGAGTGTATTAAAGTGGCATTAGGCCTCCTTACTTAAATATGCAATTGGTGTTAAGCCTGTTTGATACACAGCTTCTGGAAACCTCCTTTACCTGCCTTAAATAATATGGTAAGTGGCACAGTGCCCACCAAGTTCAACAAATTGGCATCTGTTCATGCCTGTGAATTTCAGTGCTGCATCTACAAGTTCTGCCTCTTGAGTTGCAAACAATGAATTTTTGAACTATATTGAAGACTGAACAACTGTCAAATGGGTCAGTTAACCTGGCATGTGATGTAGTTTGACGGAAACAAAATCCCTTTGAGCGACAGTTGCAAATAGTTTGAAAAACTTGACCGATTGCAGGACTGATACCTGTTACCATGCCGACTAGATGTCCTAACTTAATCTAGTCCCATTTGCCAGCATATGGTCCGTAGCCCTCTCAACCCTGCCTACTCATACACCCATCCAGATGCCTTTTAAATGTTGTAATTGTACCAGCCTCTACCATTTCGTCTGGCAATTCATTCCATACACACACCACCCTCTGTGTGAAAAATGTGCCCCTTGTGTTCCTTTTTATGTGTTTCCCCTCTCACTCTAAATACATGCTCTCTTGTTCTGGACTTCCCCCAACCCAGGGAAAAGACCTTATTTATTTATCCTATCCATGCCCTTCATGATTTTATAAACCGCTATAACGTCATCCCTCAGCCTCCAATGCTCCACGGAAAGCAGCCCCATCCTATTCAGTCCCTCTGAAAGCTCAAATCCTCCAACCCTGGTAACATCCTTGTAAGTCTTTTCTGAACCCTTTCAAGTGTTTACATTTCATCAAAATGGTGGTTAACAGAAACATGAACAAACACATTTTCATTGCAAAGGGAATTAATAGGACAGGTGACCAAAAGATTGGCCAAAGAACAACGTAAGAATATAAGAACTAGGAGCAGGAGTAGGCCATCTGGCCCACCAAACCTGCTCCTCCATTCAATAAGATCGTTGCTGATCTTTTTTTGTCACCTCAGCTCCACTAACCCACCTGCTCACCATAACCCTTAATTTCTTTACTGTTCAAAAAGCTGCCTATCTTTGCCTTAAAAACATTCAATGAGCTAGCTTCAGTTTCTTCACTGGGCAGGGAATTGCACAGATTCACAACCCCTTGGGTGAAGAAGTTCCTCCTCAACTCAGTCCTAAGGCTGCTCCCCTTTACTTTGAGGCTATATCCCTGAGTTCTAGTTTCACCCAGCAGTGGAAACAACCTCCATCTTATCTATTCCCTTCATAATTTTATATGTTTCTATGATATGCCCCCCCCCCTTCTAAATTCCAATGAATATAGTCCCAATCTACTCGATCTCTTCTCATAAGCCAACCCTCTCAACTCCGATATCAAACTAATGAACCTCCTCTGCACCCTCTCCAGTGCCAGGACATCCTTATAAATTCTGTGTCCTATGATCCTGCCCCACTAGCTACCTGATGAAGGGGCAGTGCTCTGAAAGCTTGTACTTCCAAATAAACCTGTTGGACTATTATTTGGTGGCCTCCTCATTCCTGAAGAAGGGCTTATGCCCGAAACGTCGATTCTCCTGCTCCTTGGATGCTGCCTGACCTGCTGCGCTTTTCCAGCAACACATTTTTCGACTATTATTTGGTGTTGTGTGATTTTTAACTTTCTCAAGTAAGGAGGCCAAAACTGCACACAGTACTCCAGGTGTGGCCTCACCAGCACCCAAAACTGCTGCAGCACAACCTCCCTGTGTTTTTTTAAACTCCATCCTTCTAGCAAAGAAAGGCAATATTCTATTTGCCTTCTTAATTACCTGCAAACCAAATTTCTGTGATTCATGCACAAGGATGCCCAGGTCTCTCTGTGTAGCAGAATGCTGCAATTTTGCACCAATTAAATATGGTGGTTTTAATACCCTGTAGCTAAGGAACGGGCATAAATCCATTCCAGTTTCCAATCTTCAAACACCATGACCTGCTACATGTGTGTAAATAATCATGTTGGCGTAGACTGTGATACCCCCTACTGACCACTGACTGACATTGGACCAAGTTTGCTGTTGGCATGTTATCAGATCAAAACACGTTTTCACTGGAACCTATATCTTACACTGGAGATTGAAAGTGAGAAATTAAGTAGGATGACTCCAGGATTAAATTGAAATACAAGTGCGTCTTTACCATACAAATTTTAACAAAACATACTGACTGTAGTATGTATATTGAACAAGTAAGATAATTTTAAACGATATAAGCTTCTAAATTAACCCCCGCTTTCCATCTATTTTTACTGTGGCCTCATTCAGATAAATTTTCACATATATTTGTATACTGGAATGCCATTTCTTTTATATCTGGGTATCGCTGAACAGGTCACAGCTCAAGTTGAAAGTATATCGCTTTAAATCATCTGGTCCCACTGGAGGCGTCACTGACAATCACACGCCACAACATGGCTGGCAGATGTAGGCACTCCCTTTCTGTCTGCTCCACAACTGGACTTCTCTTTACAGAGTTGGGTTCTATCCATTTCTCTGCAGGTCACACTTTCTCTCTCTAAACATATAGAACTGAGTTAACAAACACAGAGAAAGCTGGAGAAGCTCAGCAGGTCGGACAGCATTTGCGGAGAGATAAACAGAATTAAAATGTTGAGGTCTTCATCAGAAGTGAGTTCTTCAACTGAATGCAGCGGATTAGATATCTGCAGCCTGAGGATCATCTTTCTTCTCATACCAAACCGAGAAGCTTTTGTCCAGAATGAAGTTCCATCCTCAGCAATTATTTCCACAGCAACCGCTGGGCTTTCTTACTTCTCCATGTCTCTCGCTTAGGTCAAGAGTCCAAACTGATTTGGAAACACACAGCAGTAATAAACCAAATTCAAAGTAAACATGTTTTCATCTCAAAATGAAACCAAAACTCAACATTATCGATCTTTAATATTTCCCACTGTAGAGACGACTATAACAAGTGACAATCATCGAACGGTACAGCATTGAAGAAGATTATTTAGCAGCTCTTTGAAAGACCCATCTGATTTGGTTGCTTTTCTGTTCTTCTTGCATTTCCCTACACGGGATATCTCTGAATTCCCATTATCAGTATATTTAGGAGGAGGGGAGCAAATTTGGAGCTAACTAAATCCAAAGGCAAATATTTCTTCAGGAACTTGTTTTGAACAAAAAAGCTTTTTTTTTAAATTTTGTGGTCAGACCTCACCACGTACAACTAAATAAACAGCCCCCTTGCATTAACAGTACCTGAATTGCATGAAACAAAATTGAATTTAGTGCAGAATAAAGCTACCTGATAAATGATGTTGAGAGAGCTGGGATATTTTCCATTGCAAGATGAATTTACATCAATTAATCCAAGCCTGGCCTAGAGATCTCAATTAGTCCTTGTTTAGGTGATTCGATTGAGGCCAAGTTCAGACTTGGAATGAAATGGAATTGTCAATTCTGTGAGAAATCTGAATTTGGAATCAACACCCGAATTGGAACAGATCCAGATCTGCAATGGTATTGCTGACAGAAAGTGCAGGATTGAATCTGGAGGGATGGGTTTTGGGAAACGGACAGCGAGACAGAACGTGAGAGAAAGGCCCTGTGGGGGATTTAAATAGTGATCAAGAATGGGAACGCTGGCCGATTACTTCACACTGTTCCTGGCTCAGGAGAGCTCTGATTATTTATACAAGTCCAGATTACCCCTGTTGCCAAAGTCAATAAACTGTAGATTGAATTTTAATTCATCCAGTCTGTATTCCTCAGGCAAAATTGGGTTATTAGTCAGGGAGGACAAGTTTCACTTCTACAGTCCGGTGTTAAAGTGGCTCTGATGCTTATCGTTTTAAGCTGGCACATCACAATGTTATTCTCATGCTGCATTTTAAATTTTATTATTATTCTAAATACCATTTTCATAAATTGCAGGGCTAGTGCCTACGATGACTGAAAATAATGATGACACAGCTATTCCTTTCAAGAAAGTTGCCACAGCAACAAACACGCCAATCAAACCTCTGGAAGGTGAGCAAAGCTTTTTAATAGAGGCATATGTTTGAACAAAGTCAATGGTTTGATCAGTTTGAGAAACAAATTGTTTTTTATTGTGGATTTAACATACATGCACCAAGCTTGTTGAATCACTCACTTGTGTAAACATCATGTTCCCTGGGGAAATGCATGTTTGAGATGAGCGGGATTGCTGAAAGCACAAGTAAAGGGTTTTGCAAAGCCATTATAAGGTAAAATAGCTCACGATAGTGCTTTCGTTTCTTATTAGCAACCAGGTCAACTTTAGCATGAATGCCGTTATTATCTTCAAACTGGTTGCTTGTTAGTATTATGGGCTCTCAGAACCCACAGCACAAGGAACATCATCACCCATGCCCATGGGACTCAAGCACCCTGCTGGATGGCAATGCACCATTCAGAGCTGGAACATTAAGCTCCCTTTATTGGGACTGTCTGGAGTGGGATTAAAACAGTATACACTCATGGCTACATTTTCATGAGTGAGGCAGGTAGTTTTAGTCAGATCCTGTCTCCTTTTCTGACATACATATAAACTAATCTATTGCTGAGACTGGCTTAATTCTTCTCCACACTAGAATTCAATGTACTCTTCTTTCTGTCTATCTTTGTGTCTGCATTTGGACCTCACTCGCCAGCTCTTCTGTTTGTTGCTCTCCTGCGTCTCTAGATCTTCTTTATATCCAACAGCCATATGGCTCTTGCTGTTCACTCCATCCTGTTGATAATAATTCTAGATCAGGCATTATCAGGTTATAGAGTCATACAGTCATATAGCACGGAAACAGATTCTTCAGTTCATGCCGAACATGATCCCAATCTACACTAGTCCCACTTGCCTGCTCCTGGCCCATATCCCTTCAAAACTTCCTTATTCATGCATCCATCCAAATGGCTTTTAAACATTGTAATTGTACCCGGATCTACCACTTTCTCAGGAAGTTCACTCCATACACGAACCACCCACTTTTTAAAATCTCTCTCCTCTCACCTTAAAAATGTGTCCCCAGTCTTGAAATTCCCCATCTAATGGAAAAGATAACTACTGTTAACTCTATCTATGCCTCTGATTATCTTATAAACATCTATCAGGTCACCTCTCAACCTCCTATGCTACAGTGAAACAAGTCCCAGCCTATCCAGCCTTTCTTTATAACTCAAACCTTCCATACCTGGCACATGTTGGTAAATCTCTTCTAAATCCTCTCCAGCTTAATAATATCCTTCCTATAACTGGGTGACCAGAACTGGATGCAGTATTCCAGAAGAGGCCTCACCAGTGTCCTGTACATCATGTCCCAACTCCTATTCTCAAAGGACTGTAACTGGGCAAGAAGGCAAGGGTGGCAAACGCCTTTGTAACTATCCTGTTTACATGTGATGCAAGCTTTAAAGGATTATGTACCTGTCTCTGCTCTATAACACGATCCAAAGCCCTACCATTAATTGTGTAAGCCCTACCCTGGTTTGTTCTCCAAAATGCAATACCTTGCATTTATCCAGATGAACACCATCATGTTCATCACTATTTATTATTATCTTAAAAACATTTCAATTGATTTTAGGTTGGCACGGTGGTTCGGTGGTTAGCACTGCTGACTCATAGTGTCAGAGTCCCGGGTTCGATTCCAGCCTCGGCGACTGTCTGTTTGAAGTTTGTACATTCTACTTGTGTCTGTGTTGGTTTCCTCTGATTTGCTCCCACGTTCCGAAGATGTGCAGGCCAGGTGAATTGGCCATGCTAAATTGCCCATAGTGTTCAAGGATGTATAGGTTAGGTGGATTAGGGAGGGGAAATGTAGGGTAATAGGGCTCTTCGGAGGGTCGGTGTGGACTTGTTGGGCCAAATGGCTTGTTTCACTCTGTAGGAGAAAGTAAGAACTGCAGATGCTGGTGATCAGAGTCGAGTGTGTGTTGCTGGGAAAGTACAGCAGATCAGGCAGCATCCGAGGAGCAGGAGAATCGGCGTTTCAGTGTTTCACAGTGTAGGGATTCTCTGGTTTGATCACTTTACAATTGAAGCAAAGTCTTATAAATCATTTTTAAACATTCTTAAAAATCAATTAGTGATTTCTTAGGCATTTCAAAGAGTTTTCAAATTTCCTTTCCTGTATTGCTTCTGGGTCAAGGATTACTGCAAGAGAAAGACATGAACAATTAAGAAAGAATTACTCAGGTACCAATCTATCAGATACCAATCTTGGCTTTTACAGGTCTATCGATTGTAAGAAGAAGGGAAGTCCAAGAAAGATTAGGATTCACAGAGCTTTATTGTTTCAATTCTCTTGATCAGGGCTTACTGATAAATGAATTACTTACATTAATTAATTAATTTGAGGACAAGCAGAGTTACATGATAAAATTACTTAATAATTTAAATATTCTATTTTTATACAAACAATGAAAGCTCTCCCACTGCAAACAATATCTTTGTGAAAATCTTCAGGTTCCCATTAAGTGACAATCAGTCACTGAGGTCCACAATAGCACACTTGAATTAATGTACAGCTTTGCTTTGTTGGAATATTCTGGAAATGGAGCCATGCTAATAATTCCTCTTACTGAATATCACTTTGGTGTTCCAAACCTTCTTTTCTTTCCCATAGAAATTACAAGTCGGCCTGATGTACCCCTAGAGAGTGATGCTACGTTGGATAACCTGGAGACCTTTCTCAATAAGCTGCATGCTAAAGGTAAACCTGCTATCCCCGATCTCACTTGAGCTATTATTGTGTTTGTAGCCCCTCAGGGAAGCCAAATATCTAATGACAAATTAGCCATTAATGGCAACCATTTGTACTGAACTCTGGGACCTGCAATACTTTCCACACCCTGGTGTAATATTACAGCACACACTCTTACTGTTCAGGGGTAGTGTTTTAGGTGCTTCTGTCTCAAATCATTACCTGGGGCTCAAGCAATAACACAGAACTCTCTATTCTCATTAACATGGTGGAAGAACTCTTGGCTGAGACCCAGTCGTTTATTGGAATGCCTGGTAAAGCAATCCTTGCTTGGGTTTATATATGAACGTTTTGTTAATTCAGAGGTGTGTTGCTGTTTTTTCAAACAGCATCAATGAATGTGTCCAACCTGTTTTATCCAAAGACTCTGCTGTAATCACAGCTTATCTAATTATCAGCAATCACCAGCTTGCTGGAACTAATATGTTGCTTAGGATATAATGGAAATCTGTGTAAGTACAAGAATTTCTTCACTCCCTTCTCATTCTGAATCCCATTCAAACCATGTTGAAGTGTATGGGTGAAGAAAGTTGAATTGCTAGCTTTATTTCTTTATAAAATCTATACCCAATTGCACCTATTTTCACTCTACCCCTGTATTTCAGATTCTTCTCCAACATAAACAAAATAACTTTTCTGTTCTCCTAAGTGAAGTGCAACCCTATTCCTCAAAGTTTGGGAGAAGATTTGTAGCTCGGGTGCTCGTTGTTGTGGTTCTGTTCGCCGAGCTGGGAATTTGTGTTGCAGACGTTTCGTCCCCTGTCTAGGTGACATCCTCAGTGCTTGGGAGCCTCCTGTGAAGCGCTTCTGTGATCTTTCCTCCGGCATTTATAGTGGTTTGAATCTGCCACTTCCAGTTGTCAGTTCCAGCTGTCCGTGGCAGTGGTCGGTATATTGGGTCCAGGTCAATGTGCTTATTGATTGTTCCTGTTCCTGTTCCTGTTCCTGTTCCTGTTCCTGTTCTATTCAGTGCAATGGAGATTTTATTAATGATCTACACAGATTTAATGGATCAATGTTTGCTCGAACATCCTACTGTTAAAAGTTTCACCTGATGGACAAAGCAAGCTCTCTCCTGGAAGCTTGTAAATGTACAAAGATTAAAGGGGTTCCGAAGAAGTAGAAATGAAAGGACTGGAGAAATGCAAGTTGCATTGATGTCGCATCTTTAACATAATAAACTCTCCAACAACATTGCCCCCAAAGGATTTGGTATCAACAAAAAAGAGCAGAGATAAAGATGGATGATCAACATTTTGAGTTGAAGGATCCAACTAAAAGAGGTGAATGATGCAGACAGGCAAGAGTGGTTTAAGGAGAGCACTTGGCAGTTGAGGGCCTGGATAGCTGGAGGCATAGTTAGCAATGACAAGGAAATAGCAGATGGGGATGGGCAAAAGACCAGAATTGGAGGAGTGCAAGAAATTGCAGTGGAATTTACGGCAGAATAGATCGAGAGAGATGAGGCCATAAAAGGATTTGGAACGTAGCAGTGTCGTGTTAAAATGGTGATCAAGTTTGATTATGTTAGGTTCCTCATTAAACTTCACAAACACAATTAGGCCACCGATATCACATTCAAATAACCAATCCTCAGTGAAACCCAAATTTTAAATACATCAAACTTCGCAGTGCAGAATCTGCTAAGGTGTAGGCCTCAACCAGCAGTCTTCAAGATTCAGCAGATGGTTTTGAGACTTTGGATAGGGCAAAAGACTCACCCTTTCTCACTTGCCTTCACTTAATGAGCTGATTGGCAGACCATCCAATCGCACGATTGAGGCAGTAAACCACACTTCATCCCTCTCTTAGTTGATTTGTTGGAAAATTATGTCTTAGGTTTTGGTTTGGTGAAGCTAACTGTATGCAATCTTTATCGTAGGCACACGTAACGTGGAGACAACAATCACAGTAATGGAGCAAACAGTGAAGGAAGTGATGAGACCAGATGATGATGACACCTTTGATAAATTTTACAAGCACACTCCCACTGTTCTGACATCCAGTGTGGTGAAAATCGAGGAGAATTTTGATGCTATTTTTGAAGCCAACACTCCAAAGTAAGAGTTAAACTGTTACACTCGAAGGGATTTGCTTTGAAGTATAGAGGAGTGTTAGCCTTTGTTTGAATTGAATTCCTAAATGCACACATGTGATCAAGTCTGAGGGAACATAATACAGAGAAGAAAGGATGTGACAGAAACAGTAACAGCAGGAGATGGTACATCAGGAGTGCAAATTCAGGCCAGGATTAGGTGAATTCAGGACTGAAGTTAGGAATTGTTTCCTCGTGATATATGAAATGGGCTTCCAGATAAATATTTGACATGGTGGCTCAGTGGTTAGCCCTGCTGCCTCACAGCACCAGCTACCCAGATTTGAATCTACCCTCCGGTAATCATGTGGAGTTTACACATTCTCTCTGTGTCTGCAAGGGTTTCCTCTGCATGCTCCAGTTCTCTCCCACAGTCCAAAGATATGCAGGATAGGCAGATTGCCTGTGCTAAATTGTTCTGTAGTGTCCAGGGATGTGTAGGTTAAGTGGATCAGCAATGGGAAATGAGGACTTATGGGGTTTGAGTCTGGGTAGGATGCTCTTCAGAAGGTTGGCATGGACTCAGTGGGCCAGATGGCCTGCTTCCACAACTGTAGGGATTCTATGAAATGTGTGGAAGCTCAAGACTTTTTAAAAAATAGTTGCATTCTGTGACTGATGTGGGATCTTCCTGACGGGGCTTTCATCATCCATTTTATTTATAAATTCATGGGATGATGGTAAGATTGACCAGGCCAGCATTTGTTGTCCACCTCTAATTCAACTGTGAACTGAATTGCTTACTAGGGTCATGAAGAGACAATCCACATTACTGTGGCTCAGTCAGGAGTCACATGTAAGCTAGAATAGGTAAAAGATAACAGATTACCTTCCCTAAAGAGTATTAGTGATCCAGATGGGTTTTCAATGACAGCTTCATAGTTTTCATCACTGTTCTTAATTCCAGACTGTATTAATGAAGCCACTAGTTGCCATGGTGGGATTTGAATCCATATTAATGTAGGCCTTTGGATTATAAAGCCATATACAGAAAGAGACTCTAACCTACTTGTGTGTATAAATTGTTATACAACTGAAATAAACTCAGTGAGGCAGATGATCTATTTCATGCTTTTGACATTTTCCTGTGCTCTTATGAACGAGGATAATGTGTAGTCATAGCTCTTTACTTTTTCAGTCATGTCCTGTGAACCACAGTGAGCTGCTAAAGTCATCACCAAAGACCCAGTTTTAGGAAGGAGAGCTTGGGCTTTGTTTCGTGATATAGATACCAGGCTTCTTGACAAGAGCTGAGGAAGATTAGTCCGAAAGTTGAGATGGGAGAGACTCTGTTGAAAAGAGAGAGAGAGAGAAATTGACTCATACTATAGAACCAGTGAAGTGCTCTTGTGATACAGTGCTAGTGCCCCTATCTCTGATCCAGGAGACAAAGGTTCAAATCCCATCCACTCCAGAGGTGTGTCATAACATCTCCAAACAGGCTGATTAGGGAAGTTTCTATAGAATCTATGAAAGCACAATTTAAAGGCCAGGCCAATGACTTCACTATGTGGTAAGTTGATCGTTATTAAGCCTATCCATTCTTTCAAGTTTAGGGTTTCTCCATTATATCTCTGTGTTTGTATGTCATGTATGGACATTGCATAGTCTGGCATTAACTTTTTTTGAAAAAGCAAAGAATTACTGAAATCCAAAATAAATATAGAAATTGCTGGAGAAGCTCAGCAGGTCTGGCAGCATCTGTAGATTCCTGAAGAAGGGCTTATGCCCGAAACGTCGATTCTCCTGTTCCCTGGATGCTGCCTGACCTGCTGCGCTTTTCCAGCAACACATTTTCAGCTCTGATCTCCAGCATCTGCAGACCTCACTTTCTCCTTTGTAGATAGAAAGCAAAGTTAATGTTTTGGGTTCTTCATTTCTGAAGAAGGGTCGTTAGTCCCGAAATATTAACCTTGTTTCTCTCTCCACAGATGTTGCCAGACCTACTGAGATTCACCAGCAATTCCTGTTTTTTTTAAAATAGATTTTGATGGAAACTCTGGAACGTATGATTCCATTTGAGCAGTCTGTTTTCAGAACTCTGTTTATAGTCATTCTGTAACAGGCAATTAAGCACATGAACTGAGAACATGTGCAACAATAATTTTTTGTTTGAGAAAAACAAAGACTGGTCATCTGTTGTAGGCAGCTCTTTTATCATGTGAGCCATGAGTATCACCTTTATGTCAGAGGGCTGTGGGTTCACTAAACCCTGAACAATAAAATCAAGCTGATACTCTACTGCAGTGCCAAGGGAGTGCTGTATTATCATGTGTACAACATTTCAGATGAGTCATTAAACCTATTCTCCATTTCCCCTCTCAAGTAGAACACAGGACAGAGAAAGGTACAGCACAGTACAGGCCATTCGGTTCTCGATGTTGTGCCAACCTTTTATCCTACTTTTTAAGATCAAACCAACCTACATACCTTTCACTGTACCACTTTCCATGTGCCTGTCCAAGAGTCACTTAAATATCCTGAATGTATTAGATTAGATTAGATTACATTACATTACATTACATTACATTACAGTGTGGAAACAGGCCCTTCGGTCCAACAAGTCCACACCACCCCGCCGAAGCGTAACCCACCCATACCCCTACATTTACCCCTTACCTAACACTACGGACACTTTAGCATGGCCAATTCACCTGACCTGCACATCTTTGGACTGTGGGAGGAAACCGGAGCACCCGGAGGAAACCCACGCAGACACGGGGAGAACGTGCAAACTCCACACAGTCAGTCGCCTGAGGGAGTTGAACCCGGCTCTCTGGCGTTGTGAGGCCGCAGTGCTAACCACTGTGCCACTGCTGGCAGTGCATTCCACACACCCACCACTCTCTGTAAAGAACCGACCTTCATCATCTCCCCTTAACCTTCCTCCAATCACCTTAAAATGATGCCCCTTCATGCCCTTGGGAAAAAGTCTCTGGCTATTCACTCTATCTATGCCTCTCATCATCTTGTACACCTCCGTCAAGTCACCTCTCGTCATTCTTCGTCCAGTGAGAAAAGCCCTAGCTCCCTCAACCTGACTTCATAAGACCTGCCCTCCAGTCCAGGCAGCATCCTGGTAAATCTCCTCTGCACCCTCTCTGAAGCATCTACATCATTCCTATAATGAGGCAACCAGAACTGAACACAATATTCCCAGTGTAGTCTAACCACCGGCTCTATAGAGCTGCAGCATAACCCCACAGCTCTTAAACTCAATCCCCCCGCTAATGAAAGCCAACACACCATTTGCCTGCTTAACAGCTCTATCAACTTGGGTGGCAACTTTGAGGGATCTATGGACATAGACTCCAAGATCCCACTGTACCTTCACAGTGCCAAGAATTCTGCCTTTAACTCTATATTCTGCATTCAAATTTGACCTTCCAGAGTGAATCAGAGTTAACGCCATCTGCCACTTATCAGCCAGTCAATGTCCCATTACAACCTACAACAGCCCTACACACTATCGGCCACTCCACCAACCTTCGTGTCATCAGCAAACTAGTAAGTTCCCTTCAGGGCCCCAGCCAATATTTATCCCTAATCAACATTTCAAAACAGTGTATCTGGTTCATTAGGAAGTTGCTGTTTGTGAGATTTTGCTGTGGACTGCTGCATTTCCTGCAATACAACAGTTACTGCTCCTCTAAAAATACTTACATTTAAAGCACTTTGAAACAGCCTGTGAAATGTGGTGATACTTGCAAATCTTTTATTTACATTACATTGAGCAGGCGATGGGGCTGATAATAGAATCCAATTCAAGGAGATGAAAGCACCATTTAATTGAGTCGATATGTTGTTGCATCGCCAACATGTTGGTTTGATGGCGTAAAGTAGAAAATGCAAAAAGAATGTAATAGTCCCCTCAGGCTAGTAAAGAGAATGAAATCATTACTCAGTTGACACTGAACACAGTATTTAGATTAGAATGGTGCTGGAGAAGCACAGTAATTCAGGCAGCATCCAAGGAGCAGGAAAATCGATGTTTCATCAGGAATGAGCACTGAACCCAGTGCACAGTTCTCCTTGGCGTTTGAATTAACATTCTGTTTCAACTTCTTGCAGATTGACCTCTGAGGTGGCAGAGCATAGGCGAGCTGTAAGACCGGTGCGTAAGACGCAATGTTCCCGCAATCCTCTGAGGGCACTAGCAGCTCGGGAAGACATCCGTCAGGAATACACAGAACAACGTTTGAATGTGGCTACTGTGGAGGTCAGGAGGATCCAGACTGAGAGAAGTAGGTCGGAAAGAAATCCCCCTCCAATTTACCCTCACTATTGTGAGCAGTGCCTACGATCCACTTGTCCATTCGCAATGTGAACTCGGGAAGTAATCTCACTCAGGTTTAAAAAACTTGATTTGGTTTTTGTAAAAAAGTTTGTTCTCCTGCACTCAGAAAGACCTGGTTTCTTTTCCTTGTTGGAATACCTGAGAATAGTTAATGTGTATCTGATCTGTTGGAAGTCTGTTGACTTTCAATTATTAAGACAGCTCTAAAACCATGACTCAAGTGGCATTCAATGAGTGTGCTCTATGTTCTCTTTCTGTCTTGTCCTCCGACAGCCTGATGGATGAGAAGTGACCAGATCTAGCCATCCGACTTATCACAAACTCACATATTTTCAAGTATTTTTAATAATTCTCCTTCCAAATAATAAGGAGTCTTAGTTGGAGTTAATGTCTCTCACCTCTCTTTGCAGCACAAATTCCATTCCGTCTTGAGATACTGGAACTTGCAAAACAAGTGGACATTCTGACCTGTTCACCTTTTTGTCAAGTAAAACAAAAACAGTAATTGCTGGAAACGCTCAACAGGCCTGGAAGCATCTGTGGAGAACAATCAAGAGTTAACGCTTTGGGTCCAGTGGCCGTTCCAGTGACCCCAGTGAAGGTTCAGTGGACCCAAAACGTTAACACTGATTACTCTCCTCAGATTAGGCGGCATGGTGGTTTAGTGGTTAGCACTGCTGCCTCACAGCACCAGGGGCCTGGGTTTGAATCCAGCCTTGGGTGACTGTCTGTGTGGAATTTGCACATTCTCCCTGTGCCTGCATGGGTTTCCTCTGGGTGCTCTGGTTTCCCCCCACAGTCCAAAGATGTGCAGGTTAGGTGAATTGGCCATGCTAAATTGCCTGCAGTGTTCAGGGATGCGTAGGTTAGGTACATTAGTCAGGGATAAATGTAGAGTAATGGGGAACGGATTTGGGTGGGTTACTCTTCAGAGGGGTTTGGTGTGAATTTGTTGGGGTGAAGGGCCTGTTTCCACACCAAAGGGATTCTATGCTGAGCTTTTCCAGCAATTTCTGTTTTTGTTTTTGATTTTCAGCAACCTCAGTTCTTTCAGTTTTTATTTAGGTTAAAGTGGAGATCCAATCAGCTACTTTGAGGTTCAGAATACCACTGGAGGCACAGTTTCAATTCCTGCTCTGTCTGGGGTTGACTTGAGACCTACTTCTACACACTGTCCCTGAGATAGGAAGGCAATGGAAAACTACCATGGACCAAAACTGCAAAGGAAGATAACTGAGGATAAAGCATAGGCTGGACATCAGCCAAGTACCTACCTACTTTTAGGCAGATTACTTGTGGGATGGGATAAATTTAAGTAATCTCCATTGTTTCTACTACAGTACTTTACGTTGATAAATTAAACAAAATTAAATGCAAACAGCCCATAGGGGCCACTGTAATGAAAATCAATCTCCAAGGAAACAGGCAGAAGTTATTGGGGAGATACTGGTCTTAGTAGTATTGTTGCTCGGCTTTTAGTCCAGAGATCCAGCTAAGGGTCTGGGGTCCTGGGTTCAAATCCCACTATCATAGATGGTGAAATTGGAATTAAGAGTCCATGAAACTATTGTTCACTATTAAGGGAAAACATTTCTAGTTCATTAATGTCTGCTAAGGGAGGAAACTGCGATCTGAATCTGATTTGGCCAGATGTGACTCCAGACCCACACAATGTGGTTGACTCTTAACTGCCCTCTCGCCAGTTTGAGATGGGCAATAAATACTGGCTATCCATTGATGCTCATTCCCATGAATAAAACAAAAGTTAAATTAAAATGTCATTTTGCAAAGAATTAATGCACCGCAGCCACTGTGATACCCACTTGCCCAGTTGTTTCTATACCACTAAAAATAACGATGTCTCTATGTGTTTCAATACTTTAACATGGGAATCAGGATTTGAAGAAGCTGATGTCATCTAACCCTTTGATGATTACAGATTTATAATATTCTCCTTGCTATGTGCTAACTCCAATATAAGACTCTACTTTATGAGTCAATCTATATATAACCAGCTCCAGCTTGGGTCATCTCCAACACTACATAAATCCATGTGCTGGGTTCTCAATAGCACACTGCACTCTTTGCATCCTTTTCATATTGGACTGCACTAGCTTCATTACCTGTAGTTAGGACACTGCAACTTGTGTAGAACTTTCTGTAACACTCTGTAGCTGGTGAGTACATTTAAAAAAAAACTGAAAGGCCTTGCATTTATATAGCACCTCCGTTGACCACTGAACGTTTCAAAGCACTTTATAGTCAATTTGTATTTTCAAATTGTCATGACTGTTGAAACGTAGGAAGCAAAGCTGTCAATTTGCTCTTGCAAATTCACGCAAGCAACAATGTGATAATGACCAGATTATCTGTTTTTGTGGTATCGAGTCATAGAGTTGTTCTCAATTAGGATTTGAACTGACACTGTCAATTCAAAACATGACAGCATCCTAACCTGTTTTAGCTTTCTCCAGTGTGTAAAGCAGATACGTTTTATTCTACCTTGGGTTTATTTGACCATCTCAGGAACGTTTTTGTATATTGACAGTGGCGAAACACTCCAACTACGCAGACGTGAGCTTGGCGGGGCTAGCAAGCAAAGAGAACTTCAAAAACATCAATCTTCGGAATGTGAAGACAACAGAGCAGATGTCGAGTAACAGTACAAATCCTTTCAACAAAGTGATGCTACTGCAAGTTAAAGGTAAGTGCCAGCCAGCTGTGTCATAACCTGGAAGGCCTTGCAAAACTATGGAGTCCATGCATTGAGTTAGCAATGGGTCCTCTGTGAACCCCCAGATCAAATGCAATCACTGTTTTCACATGAACATGTGGCTTCAACTGGCACTGTTCCTTTCTCTTTGTTATTTTCTGAAAACACTCAACATTTATTAAGGGGGCATTTTCTTTTTCTTAGTTCACAAGATGTAGCAATTGTTGGCTAGGCCATCGTACTTTCCCAGAGGGCAGTTAAAGGTCAACCATATTTCTGTCGGTCTGGAGTTGCACATAGGTAGGCCAGGCCAGAAAAGTATGGCAGATTTGCTTCCATTAGTGAACCAAATGTATTTTTACAACAGTTGATGATGGCTACATAGTTGTCATTGGGCAAGCTCTCTATTCCAGATTTTTAAATAATTCAAATTTCACTGTCTACCGTGGTGAGATTTAAACCCATATCCCCAGAACATTGGCCTGTGGGTCAGTTTGGCTAGTCCATCAACTTTACCACCACACCACCCACACCCCACACCGCTCCCCTCCCGATGTTGGCTCATGGATCTAAGGCAAATGGCATGTGAGAGCCAAATTCTCAAGCTCTTAATTAGAATCTTGTTGATCTGTGGATCTGTTGGGAATCTCACCTCCTGGTTGGAGACCCATTTGAAGGCCCGCATTGCTTCCCTTGGGGAAAACCTGCTGAATTGTCAGAGAATCGGGCAGTGGCTAGGTCAGCAAAGGGTATTCCCTGGAATTAGGACCTACAGCAGAAACCCTACCCACTGAGGAAGTCACGGTCCTCTTTTGATTGGTGGTGACACTGGGGATACAATGGCTGCTGCAGGATAGACACTGACTGGAGGCGCAGGATTACAGAGTGAAAATGAAAGCAACCGGAGTGATTTGTCAAAAGCCCAATCTTTTCAAGTTCAAAGTTGTAGATGAAGCATGTTCTTTCCTGCGTTTTTGTACCTCAAAAAGTTGTTTCACTCAGTAACAGAATGTGGTCACATCTCTGGTGTCAAACACAGAGTCATGTCATACCAGCTCTTAGACCACACCTTCTAAACACATGACCTCTGCCATCTAGAAGGACAAGGACAACAGGTACCTGGGTGTAGTGATTGTAACAAGGTCAGCCAGGTAGGTCTCATAGAATATGAGTACCATCATTGGAACTTTTAATCAGGTCCAATCAGGGAGTCCTGGCTGACAGTTAAGAACAAGAGTGTCAGGCATCCTGTTCACTCTGAGAGTGGGCTCTTAGCAAGCCGGATCAGTGTCAAGGACTGTCCACGTGTAAATAAAGGATGACTTGGTGATGGGATACCAGCCTCTGTGGAGTTATTTCAGTGCGAACGCCACCTCCTGCAAGTTCCCCTCCAATCCACTCATCATCCTGACGTGGAAATATACTGCTGTTCCTTCACTGTCCCTGGGTCAAAAGCCTGGAATTCCCTCCCTAATGGCATTGTAAAACTACTGACAGCACATGGATTGCAATGGTTTAAGAAGGCAGCTCAGCACCAAGCTCTCAAGGGCAACTAGGGAAAGGCAATAAATGCTGGCCCAGCCAGCAACGCCCATGTCCCATGAATGAATAAAAGAAAGCTGTCTTGACACAATCTCTTCTTTCTATCCAACAGGGTGATGGGGAATTATCACACAAGAGTCTACAACCTGTGCTCACCAATGGGATCATTTGGATGTTCGCTATAGCATTAAATGGGTCTTAATGAATTGACTGCCCTTTCCTTTTAAAGCCAATGTCATTTATAACACCTTGGCTGCCACTTGACTTGAGGTGATTTATAGCAGGCTCCAATGCCAACCGGCTTTCCCACCACTCCAAGCCTGTCTGATGTGCAGCTCAGCCATTACAAGGAAAGGCTGTATAGGCTGGGACCTTTTTCACTGTAGCATAGGAGGTTGAGGGGTGACCTTATAGAGGTTTATAAAATCATGAAGGGCACAGATAAGGTGAATTGCAAAGGTTTATTTTCCCAAGGGTGGGTGCGTTCAAAACCAGAGGGCATATTTGTAAGGTGAGAGGAGAAAGATTTAAAAGGAACCTGCGGGGCAACTTTTTCACACAAAGGATGGTTCGTATGTGGAATGAACTGCCAGATAAAATGGCAGATGAAAGTACAGTTATAATATTTAAAAGACATTTGAATAGGTGCGTGATTAGGAAAGGCTTAGAAAGATATGGGCCAAATACAGACATGTGGGACTAGCTTAGTTTGGGAAACCTGATCGGTATGGACTAGCTGGACCAAAGGGTCTGTTTCTGTGTTATATGACTCCATGACTTTATAACTGGGGTATCTGCCTTTGTTGTGCTGCCTGTCCAGTTGCTTTGTGGCACATAGTTATGCGTTGACAAACGCTAACCTGTTAATGTGTGTGGCTCAGGAGCAGATGTGCAGGTAACTCTGCCCTTTTTCAGGTCGCAGGCATGTCCAGGTGCGACTGGTGCAACCCAGTGCCAGCTCGCTCAACAGTGGCGACTGTTTCCTATTGGTCACTGCAAAGCACTGCTTTCTATGGATTGGAGAATTCGCAAATGTCATAGAACGCTCCAAGGTAGGGCCATTAAATCTGACTGCATACGTTAGAAATATTAATCAAAGGAAGTTTTCGTTTAGAACTAATCTCCTGATTCCAAACATTCGCCCTAAGGACATCCAGGCTCACCTTATCAGTGACACTCGAATTACTACAACTCTTCAGTGATAAATGAGCAGAATATCGCAGAACGGCTCTGGCCGAAGACAAAGACCGGCCAATCTCCACTAAAAAATAAATAAAATTAACAAAAAAGTAAAAGGGGGGTGCCAGTCCGTTAAATCCAAGATCAGTACTGAAACCGAACTGATACATTACATCTTATTTCGAGCCTCATTTAACACCAATACAAGCTGGACCCTGGCCCGTGGTATTGCTAGAGAGTACACACTGTCGATGATCGACGTAAAGGCTCAGCGAGGGCACTCATGTGAGTGTTTCATAATCGCAGTTGTACTTGAACAAGACCATTCATTGTAACATTGCAGCTAGTTGCTTGTTTCCACTATTGCACAGACTAGGCTCAAATTTCCTTATTTTTAGCAGACAAGCAGTGATCTAACTACAGTGTTTCTACAATTACAGTATTTGAGAGTGTCGATGTCATTAAAACCAATCTATTTGCTCTGGGGGGACGTCCATATTAAAGAAGCCTGACCTTAAAATTTGAACTTGGCCATTCCTAGACAAAATTAGGGTCCATTTCTTCATGTATAATCTACTGGAAATCCGGAATTTGATAAGAACCTTAAGAGGAGATGAATTACCTATTGGCCAGAATTGTCAGCAGGATGGGAAGTCTGTCCACAGGTTTTCCCTCCACAGATTGAAGACACTAGAATCCTAACTCTTTGGCAAATTCACGGATTCCATGTCATCAGCATTGCCTTGGGGCTAGGGTTTTAAATTAAGTAAGTGTGATGTTGACAGAAAGAGCAAATGAGTTGCAAGGCTTAATTTAGACTAGGCAAACGTGAGGACTGCAGATGCTGGAGATTAGAGTCAAGAGTGTGGAAAAGCACAACAGGTCAGGCAGCATCCAAGGAGCAGGAAAATCAACGTTTCAGACAAAAGCCCTTCATCAGGAATTTAGATTAGCTTGGCCCCATTTACATCTTGCACTTCAGTCATCTCCTCAATGCCTTTCTCTACAAGAGATCCTCAGCTCTTTGGCCAACAGTGAAATCACAGTCAGTAAAGCAGGGTCATATGTCAGATATTCAGTTTATTCCATTACTCGAGGTATCTCTGAACCTGTGTGTCATTCTGTACTGACACTCAGATACCACTTAGTGTGATTCGTGGGCTCAGATCAGAATAATTGCTGCTTTTTGTTTATCCAGTTCATTTGTTTGGGATGTAATGTTAACCATGATTCCCCAATAAATAACCAATAACCGTGTCTCCTTACTATTTTTAGGCATCAGAGTTGGCTAGTTTCATCCAGACAAAGCATGAATTGGGCTGCCGAGCACCATATGTCACCAATATCGAAGAAGGCATTAATAGTCAAAGCAAAAGGGTCAAGGAATTCTGGGATCTACTGGGTGGCGAGGCTGAATACCAAGGTAAGAAGTTCAAGTGAACATGGATAATCGCTGGGCTTACAGATCACTAAGTTCCAGCTAATATACCCTCAAGAGTTGATGGAAGGGCTGAGAAAAGAGACATGCTGTCACCATTTTGCATTATTCAGTATCCAGGATGGAATCACAATACCAAAACTGAAAGGGAACAACAATTGATTTTACATGGAAAGAGGATGCTGATTGGTTGGCAATTGTGGGCTCTGACTGGTAGAGATGTTGCCTTGCCATGGAGAATGCCACAAGACACTTTCATGTTGCAGCTGTACAAACTCTGGTGCGGCCACATTTGGAGTATTGCGTACAGTTCTGGTCACTGCATTATAGAAAGGATCTGGAAGCTTTGGACAGGGTTCAAAGGAGATTTACTAGGATGTTGCCTGGTATAGAGGGAAGGCTAAGGGACTTCATTTTCATTAGAGAGAAGAAGGTTGAGAGGTGACTTAATTGAGATATATAAGATAATCAGAGGGTTAGATAGGTTGGACAGTGAGAGCCTTTTTCCTTGGATGGTGATGGCCAGCACAAGGGATTATAGTTTTAAATTGAGGGGTGATAGCTATAGGACAGATATCAGAGGTAGTTTCTTTACTCAGAGAGTAGTAGGGGTGTGGAATGCACTGCCTGCAACAGTAGTAGACTCGTCAACTTTAAGGACATTTAAATGGTTATTAGACAGACATATGGACGAGAATAGAACAGTGTAGGTTAGAAAGGCTTCAGATTGGTTTCACAGGTCGGCGCAACATCGAGGGCCGAAGGGCCTGTACTGCGCTGTGATGTTCTCTGTTCTATGTTAAGGAAAAAGTTAAGTGCCAAGCTTTTGTTTAAATTCAAACTGGGTAAGTCAACTCTGCTTGGTCAAGGCATTTCCGTAAGGAATTTAGTAAGGATTGGCTGACTCCCCAAGGATCTGTTTGTGAGAAACAAAGCTCACACACACTTCAATAATTGCAGTCCGAGACCAAAGTCTGAATCAGTAGTGTCCTTTATTTTTACACTTGCAAGTGGGTGTGATGTCCAGTGCCTATAAGGCAGAGGACATACACACCAAAGTCAATTCATACACAATATTTATATAATTTGGATTCTTTTGTTTTACATTGCTCCTCCCCTGTTTACATCCTCCACTTCCCTAAGACTGGCCCCATTACCCCTGTTTATCTCTTGCCTTATCCGGCCTTGTCTGTGACAAAATGCTTATTTCTGACCACACAAGGCCATTTGACCTCATCCCGCTGCAGGTCATTGTTAGGCATATTCTTTCTTCATCAGTATCTACTCTCTCCATCCTGGCCTCTCCCAAGGCCATTCTGATCCCTATGACCTCTTTAATTGGGGTTTATTCCTGTGTCTCTGTAAAAGTGGGAAACAGATGTTTATACCTACTGTTTGTACAGGCGTATCTAGCTTAACTTCATCCCCTCACAACATCTTATCTATTTGTCCGTAATATCTACCATTGTTTTGCAATCACGTTTCATGCTGGCATACAATTTTAGCTCATACAAAAACAATTATATATTTCCTCCACATGTTTCCATTCTTGTTGACTCAGCTCTTGGCGAAAACAATTACACACTGGTGTGAGTTCATTTACTTTTATATAATCAATTATAATTGCAGAAATGCAGAAGTAACATTAATTTACCTATATCCCACAATTTCCCCTTTTTCTTTAATTACCATTTGTTATCTTCTGCATTTTTTCTTTTAAGCATCGCCCCTGAAATTCGCAAGCATCATTCCAGAGATTTCATCCATCTTGGTCTCACTCATCTCCTCATTATTTAGTCGATAAAGTTCCTCTGTCTGATTCCCTTTTAGGGGCACCTGTTTCATCAAGGCTGTTTCAATCAGTCTTTGGGTGAGCCCTTGTATACAGGGTATGATACAACAGCCAATGGCTACCAATACCCCGACTACTACTATCAGGGAAGTAAGGATGGAAACCACCACCCCCTTCTACCTTCCAAACCAGGATTCAAGCCACCCTGTGAGAGATGTGTCTATTCCTGAATTCTCAGCCAGTTCCTCTGCTAAGGTAGTCAATCCCCTTAAGGCCCAAGTAATTGAACCATCAGGTGCAGTGTTATTAGGAATAAAGGTACAACAGCTTCCTCCTAACATCACACACACACCCTTTTTCTGTTAAAATCATATCAGGGCCATTCTGTTCTCCCATGCCATCCTACTTGTCGCATAAAGCTATTCTGATATTCCTTTAACCGCATCTCTTGTATAATTTATAAATCGCTGTTGATTATAGAAAATGTAATTTATCCGATCTACATTTTTATTAATTGTTACCCACCAAAAGAGAGCTGACTCAAAGCCTGCTGCAATCTGGTTACGAGCCTCGAATTCATCAGGTACTCCCCTAGGGACTCCTACCGAATCAAGATAAATCCTGTCATCGAAAGAAGTGTCTAACAGTGATCTCTTACCCCTTCCCTTTTTCCCTACTATCTTTTCCTTCTCAAATGCCAGGGTAAATGGAATTGCCAATTGTACAATTGCACATATCCCTCTCCAATCCGGAGGTAGCGTGGGTCTCAATATTTTGCCTCCACAGTACCACCACAGATCCGCTCGGGGAACCTTTAGTGCAGAGTAGTTCCCTCTCTTCTCCATTTCGGTAACATTCTTAATCTCTGTACATAATTTCAGCTCCCCCAAATCTCTCGACCGACTTGTACCTTGTCTACGCAGACACACGACGTGTGATTTCCAACTGCGGCGGAAAATGTGGGGAGAACTTTTGCATCTTTCTTCTCCAAGGGAGGGAACATCAGAGATAGGGAGGTACAATTCCTATCATTCCATGCAGTCTCATCCTGATACAGGGCTATCATACATCTCATGCCCTTCCTGTCTCGCTTCCACCCGAGCGGAAAGGGAACCACCTGGGCCACTGGCCTCCCGGAGGCACATGCATAGCAATTGCTCTTATTCAGACTTTTTACAGTATACATTACCCATTCAACCCAGGCATTTGCATCCCCGTACCCAGTTTCTATTTCGACGGTCTGTTTCAAGTCCTTTACCTCTATAATTTTTACTACTTCAGGATCATCGGGAGGGGTGAAAAGTTGTATCTCATTATCCAGTAATTCCGCCCATTTTCCCTGTCCTACGCTAATTCGAAAACAACAGCCCAAGAAATCCTTCCCATTTGCTTTCATTTCGATCCCAAATGTTTCATTTAATTGTATCTCATCGGTGCACCCCCCCCCCCCCCCCCCAGAATTGCTTCGTGCCATTTGGTTTTCCTTATTGTCAGGTATATTGGGTTACACTTTTTATCGGGACAATCGCGAGCTGGTCGGAAGGGGGCCCGGTGTACTGTGACGAGACCATTATACCAGGTACCATCCCCAAGGCCATCCCCATAGGACTTAAGAAGTATCTCTGAGCTGCGGTACTGTCTCTGATTTTCTACATCCCCACAATTTACTAAGTTGCATGCATCAGCGTCTATTACTTGTGGATTATCAGACTCAGGAACTGTTAATAACACGTATGAAAATGATATTTGACAAAATCCCAATACTAAGAGGGCTAGCATCATAACTCTAAGCATTCCCAGTATTCTAAACATCATGCTGAAGCACAAAACGACTTAATATACAATCTTACAGAAATAATCCCGTGCTCGCGTCGCCACTGTTTAATCAGTTACTCAAAGTCTCTTTAGTCTGAATTTCAGCGGGTCTTGCGTTGATTCGGCTGTCCAGACTTCTTCCTCATCTGGAGGGTCCACAGGCCCTTTGATCCGAGTGTAATGAGTCCAGCCTTTCTCCGCCGTCTTTATTGCCGTTTCAGTCAAAAGAGCCTGATACGGGCCTTCCCAGTCCGGCTGCAATTTAGTCTCTGTCCATGATTTTACTAATCAATCGCCTGGCCGGATGGGATGAACGGTGAATTCAGGGGGTGGAGTCTGTGCCAATGAACCCTGTTTCCTGAGGAAAGATAAAGAGGAGGACAAGCCCAGTATATACTTCTTTAAGAACAAGTCTTTAGTTTTGGGAATTGGCAATTCTCCATTTGTTCCCAGGTAAGGTAATCCAAATAGGATTTCATAGGGGGATAGTCCTAAATCTTTCCTCCGCCAAGGGACAAGCCCAAAAGGCATCCTTTAAATCTATCACACTAAACCATTTGTGGTCATGAGGGATCTTACTTAATCTCTAATCAGTCCTTCAATTACTGGCTGCAGTCCTCGTGTACCTTCTATGGAAATGGGATATTGTCGCTCACAGACAATGTCCCCTTTCCTTTTTAAATTTATTAGAAGGGGAGGGATCTGTAGTTTTCCACGATTCCCTTCCCTAGCCCATACAATAGGGTCTATCTCTCTCTCTCCACATCCTCTGTCAACATTGCCATTTGTACAACTAATTCTTTTTCCTGAATTCCAATCTCCAGTCCTAAGAGGATAATTAAGTCTCTCCCTAGTAAGTTACTTCCTATATCAGGGATGTACAGCAGTTCCTCTGTGACTGTATCCTTAGGACCTTCTATCATCATAGGTTCAAATACTGGAACAGTAAATCCTTCCCCTTTTACCCCCGAAACAGTAATTGACCGTGTCGACATTTCTACTTTCTTTGGTTTAAAATTCAGCGATGACCGTGCTGCCCCCGTATCTACTAGGAAGACTACCTCTTCCCTATAGGGTCCCACCATCAGGTTTATTAAGGGTTCCTGGTGGGCCCCCGAGGGCAGGAACCCCTGACACTCCTATTCTTCATCAAAATTCATAAGCGGAATTCCCCTTTCTTCCCTTTGTAGATCAGGACACTCCCGCTTAAAATGTCCTATCTTTCCACAATAGTAGCATCCTGCCTGTGGAGACCTCCATCTCTGCCCCTGTTGCTCGAACCCTTTATCAAATGCTCCCCCTTTTCCTCTCCCTCTCCCCTTTACAAACACTTTCTGTGCCTCTCTTAACAATTCAACTAACGGTTTTTCACTCCACCCTTCTATCTTCTGTATCTTTCTCTGTATGTCTGGCCATGCCTTTGTCACAAAATGTACTTTCAAAAGACCCTGTGCCACTGGGTCCTCAGGGTTCATTCCAGAGTATTTCCACATTGAGTCTCTTAATCTTTGCAAGAAAGCTGAGGCAGTCTCATCTTTCTCTGTCTAACTTCAAAGGCTTTAGTCAAATTCTGTGACTTCGGAACTGCCTCTCTTATTCCTTTTAGAATCAGGTCTTTCAATTCCCTCATTTCTTCTCTATGCTCCGGGTTTTGGTTTTCCCACTGGGGATCTCTGAGGGGAAACTTTACCTCTCCTTGTCCAGCATCCCCATCTCCAATCGGGTGTTCCCTGTCCCATATTTTAATGGCTGCTCCCCGTATAAATCCCCTTTCCTCCCCAGTAAATAGTATATTCAAAATAGACATTAACTCAGCCCATGTATACAAACTGGGCCCCAAAAATTGATCAATTTGTTCAGACAACCCCACTGGATCCTCAACCAGGACCTTCATTCCCTTTTTAAATGTTCTGACATCCACACTGATGAGGGGGGCACTTACAAACCCAATCTCTTTGTCCCCTATTGGTACCTCCCGAAGGGGATAAGTCATTACGTTCTTCCCCATTTTCTTTTTTTAAAGAAATATTGCAATATTTCTAGCTCCCCACCTCAAACACCAATTCATCAATTCATGCTTGACTAACTTTTAAAGCCTGTTCTTAACTTGTAAATATATTTATATATTTACGTTCATTTATTCAGTATTTAATATTTAAAATGTAAAATGCATACAGTTCCCAATTTTGAAATCCAGTGTAATCACCCAGTTTTAGTCCCTTAATTTAAATCCAAAATTAGTTTTCTTAAGTTGACCTGACCAATCATTGCTCAATTACAATACTATAGGTCGTGAAATAATCAGAGCTGCCTTAAAAGAATTTGTCTATTCAAGTTTAAAAAAAACTTCTAATGCATGAACAATGGCCGAATCCAAGGTCACAGATATTAACCATAGAATTTTGTTTTTACTACAATTTAATGTTGAACTGAAACTTCAACTGTCCTCCATAAATCACTTTTATGTAAAGATAAAAGAAATTAGTTAGAAACTGACAGTAAGGCAGTCATGACCTGTAAAAAGAACAGGAGTTATCACCATTTTCTTTTCATAATCTCGATAGAATCCTTAACCTTAAAAGAAATCATGTTAAGTTTCCATAATAAAAATCAGATTCAAAACAGTCCTGGAACTCGAGCTCCAGGGATTAAAACGCAAACATTCAATCACCAACAAACAAATGTGCATTCAAACCAAATCACAAAGGGTTAAACTTTCTACCAGTGTACAGCTCTTTTCATTCTCTCTCTCTCACACATTGACATATAAATTCAGATATTTACAAACCCAGTCTTCGTCCGACCTGTACTTTGGCCAGAAGATGGCGGGACGAATAATGGATTCCTTAGTCCATACAAAGCAACAATATTTAATCATCTTTTGCCCTTGTACAAGTATTATTTTGCCAATTCCACAACATCCTGCCCAAAGGACTTTCTGGAGGTATGTTGTAAGGGACCCCGCCTCCATTTCCATTGCCTTTTTCTTCTTTTGTTTTCCTGGAGGCTTTTTCCTTACCCACAGCACAATCCATATTGAGTTCCTTCGTTAGTCCCTTATTAACTACTAAAGCTCAATCCCGGCCACCAAGGCAATACTTAAAAGTCAATTTTCTTACCTTGGTCTGTGCACAGAGTTGCCTGGCCCCTTTTTGCCATATTTTCTATCGAGCTCCTATCACTGTCTGATTCAGATGTCTCTCTTGTGGGATTCGGACCAGTCGCCCAAGGGAGCGGACCAAACCGGGACACAAGACCGCTCCTCAATGGGAAACAGGACACGTCTTCCCAGTGTCCAGGGCCAGCCACTCCCCCTGGCGATGGAAGAAAATCCCGGACAGCCCCCAGTTGTGAGAAACAAAGCTCACACACACTTCAATAATTGCAGTCCTTGACCAAAATCTGAATCAGTAGTGTCCTTTATTTTTACACTTGCAAGTGGGTGTGATGTCCAGTGCCTATAAGGCAGAGGACATACACACCAAAGTCAATTCATACACAATATTTATATAATTTGGATTCTTTTGTTTTACATTGCTCCTCCCCTGTTTACATCCTCCACTTCCCTAAGACTGGCCCCATTACCCCTGTTTATCTCTTGCCTTATCCGGCCTTGTCTGTGACAAAATGCTTATTTCTGACCACACAAGGCCATTTGACCTCATCCCGCTGCAGGTCATTGTTAGGCATATTCTTTCTTCATCAGTGTCTACTCTCTCCATCTGGGCCTCTCCCAAGGCCATTCTGATCCCTATGACCTCTTTAATTGGGGTTTGTTCCTGTGTCTCTGTAAAAGTGGGAAACAGATGTTTATACCTACTGTTTGTACAGGCGTATCTAGCTTAACTTCATCCCCTCACAACATCTTATCTATTTGTCCGTAATATCTACCATTGTTTTGCAATCACGTTTCATGCTGGCATACAATTTTAGCTAATACAAAAACAATTATATATTTCCTCCACATGTTTCCATTCTTGTTGACTCAGCTCTTGGCGAAAACAATTACACACTGGTGTGAGTTCATTTACTTTTATATAATCAATTATAATTGCAGAAATGCAGAAGTAACATTAATTTACCCTAAATCCCACATGTTTAGTTGACAGCATGTCTTTTTTTTATCAGCAGTGTTCACGTTCTGTCCAACTAAAACAACTAAAAGAGCAACAGTTTCTCTTGTTGAGTGAATCTTTGGAAATCCCCTGTACTGATGAATCAGATTGTAATTTGATACAGGTTGAGGTAAAACACAAGTAGAGATCAGACAAGAAGTATCACTTACACTCATAAAGACACTGTTTCAGGCTGGTGTAATTTGGACAGATCCGATACCAGGCAAATAATTCCCCTTTCCACCGTGTTCTACCTCAGTTTCTTTTTCTTATACCATCTATTTTTGGATAATAAATTTATAAAGTATAAATATTGCTTTTGACTAAACAATAAATAGCTGAAGTGCACAGGTGAAAAATTATCAAACACTTGGTCACAGTTTCTACTGATCCCACTAGCAGGAGCATCAGAACCATCACTAGCTACACACTCACAGCAGACAAAACAGACATCAGCTATTGATTTTCTTTTCAATTATTTTCCTTCCAGTTTGTATTTTTCCAATATTTTTACACACCCTCACATTTTACACTTGCACTCATTTAGCCTCACTCAGTCTCACCCTCATTCACTCTCACACTCACTTGCTCTTACATTCTCTCGCTTTCACACTCTTGGGCTATCACACTCAGTAGTTCTCACACTAGTTTGCTGACACACTCTCAAGCATTCTCATATTTTGGGGTAAACCTTGGGGTAAGTCCATTTACATCCCTCCCAATTAATATTTACATAGACATCAATCATAAAGACAAGAACTACACCTCTCATTTCCTTTCTCTCCTGCACGCATACACAAATCCTTCACCTAACAGAGTACTGTGTCCACAGACCTCTGACCATAAAGTGGCATTCTGTGTTCTATGAAGGGACAACCGTGAAAAAAAAGCAAGTTTGAACAATCTGAAAGAGCCTCTTTGATGACATTCTTAATATTCCTGACTTTTCACTGTTGCCTGTGCAGCTGCGGGAGATCCTGAGGAAGATGAGCTGTATGAAGCTGCTATCACAGAAACAAACCACATATATCATTTGGTTGGGGACAAGCTTGTCCCAGACAATGAATCATGGGCAAAGATTCCTCGCTGTTCCATGCTGAATTCAAAGGAGGTAGGGGCATGTGATGCATTTGAAGTTTCAAACCATCTTACCTTAAATGTCAGTGCATCAATATTTTCAACGTTATTTCTTTTCAGAGTTAGTGATCTGTGCGAACGTGCACAGGGTGGCACGGTGACACAGTGTTTAACAAAGATGTGCAGGTTAGGTGAATTGGCCATGCTAAATTGCCCATAGTGTTCAGGGGTGTATAGGTTAGGTGCATTAGTCAGGGGAAAAGTAAAGTAATAGGTAGGGGAATGGGTCTGTGTGAGATGCTCTTCGGAGGATCAGTGTGGACTTGTTGGGCCAAATGGCCCATTTCGACACTGTAGGGATTCTACGATTCTGTATAGAAAATACTGGATTTTCCAAAAATGAAACCAAATACTTTGGTTAGAGTTATCCCTGGAGGTTTAATCACATACCTCAGGGTGTGACCTCTGTAAATGTTAATAGAATTTGCTCGCTAACTCCTTTGTTCTGGTTCAGATTCAGGCTGTGAATGCAGATGACAGCTCTGTATTTGGAGCTTCGGTCAGAGCTGAGCAGAGTACTTAGACTCCACATGTTGAAGCTAAACCCAGAAGAGGAGCATTTCTCTCTAAGTGCATTGTCCCTAAATCAGTTCAGCATCAATATTTCAAAACTGTTCCATGGATTTGCAGTCACGAGGAAGAGTTCTCAGAGAATGATGGAAATAACTGTCCTTGTTCCCACTGTCTTGCCAATGCTGGCTCATTCTCCTGTCACCCCATCCCTCCACACATTTTGTGTTTAAATATTTATCCATTTCCTTTTAGATTATATTGTACCTCGCTTGGTAGTCTTTTAAGATAAGCTAATGTGTTCAGTTCAACAGCTTCTCTCCTGTCACTGTTCACCTACAATAAAATTGCCTGTTTCCACTTACCCTTTTACTGGCTTCATAACTTGACTGCAAGACCATAAGACGTAGGAGCAGAAATAAGGTCATTTGGCCCATCGAGTCTGCTCTGCCATTCAATCATGGCTGATCGATTTCTCAACCCATTCTCCCATTTTCTCCGGACAACCCTTGAAAATCAAGAATTTATCTATCTCTGTCTTAAGTATATTTAATGAGCTGGCCTCCACAGCTTTCTGTGGCAATGAATTCCGCAGATTCAGCACTCTCTGGCTAAAGAAGTTTCTCCCTTTTTCCGTTCTAAAGGGTCTTCTCTTTACTCTAAGGCTGTGCCCTCGGGTCTCTCCTACCAATAGAAACATCTTCCCAACATCCACTCTCTATTCAATATTCAACATTCTTTAAGTTTCAATCAGATCCCCCTCATCCTTCTAAACTCATTGAGCATAGACCCAGAGTCCTCAAACGGTCACACCCTGAGGTAGTTAGAACACCATGTGATTAAACCTCCAGGGATAACTCTAACCAAAGTATTTGGTTTCATTTTTGGAAAATCCAGTATTTTCCATATAGAATCGTAGAATCCCTACAGTGTCCCATTTGGCCCAACAAGTCCACACTGATCCTCCGAAAAGTATCTCACACAGACCCATTCCACTACCTATTACTTTCATTCCTGGGATCATTCTATGAACATCTTCTGGACCTGTTCTATGGCCAGTACATCCTTCCTAAGGTATGGGGCCCAAAATTGCCCACAATACTGTAAATATGCTGCATCACTCACACAGACTCTTTGGGTGTGGGCAATCAAGAGGCAATAGGACTTTATACATTATTGTTGTGAGCCAAGACAAGTGATTGATGTCAGGATATTCAACCACATCACAGACAAGCCTCACCCATTCCTCTATCAGTGTCCATACACTCACGGTCTAGCAGGGTCTCTCAGAGACTGGAGCACTTCTCACTCCACCAGCTCAGGAGTGCTGAGGCCAATTGTGGCAAATCCTATCTGACTCCACACTTGGTCAGTTACGCACTGGGTAGTTACTCATTGGTCGAAGAGCGTGGTGCTGGAAAAGCACAGCCGGTCAGGTAGCATCTGAGGAGCAGGAAAATCGACGTGTCGAGCATAAACCCTTCATCAGGAATGATTCGATTCTCCTGCCCATGGGACGCTGCCTGACCTACTATACTTTTCCAGTGCCACACTCTTCGACTCTGATCTCCAGCATCTGCAGACCTCACTTACTCATAGTTACTCGTTCACTGTGTCACTGGAGTCATCCTCAGGTGAGGCAACCCAACACATAATGAAAAGTGACGTAATTACATCTTGCAATCACTATATTGATGCAGCCAAACTAGAAAACCAATTTGTGCACAGCAAGATCTCACCAAGTTGTGCATTATTAGTGAATTTATTTTCAGTTGAAGGAGAATTGCTGTCCTGGACACACAGAGAATTCTCTTTGTATCTTCCCATTGTTCCTTTTCTATGAACTGAACCAGTAGGACAGACAAATGGTTTAAAGTGTCACCTGGATATTGCCTCCCCTCTCAGTGGTTGAAGATTATACCCTGCCAAACTAGGACTTCCGAAGAAAAGGGAAGTGCTGACCAATTCTGGGGACCATTGTCCAGACTTGCCTGAAGGTTGCAAAGCCTTTGCCCTCCCGTTCAAGTCTGTGTTAAAATTGTAGTTTGATTTTTCACTGGTGGTTCTTCTCTGTGGCTCGGCACTCAGCTCAGGCAACACTAAATGTCAGTGGGACCCATCAATGCTGAGATGAATCTCAACCTCATCGGCTGTGGGCTAGTACTTTCAGCAGACATTAATGGACAGCAAGAAGAGATTGCCTTTTCTCCCTCATGTCTCATTACAATCCCTAGGTTTGTACGTTCTCACTAAGTTGCTTGTGGGTATGCACTGACAGTGCAAATCTGCCACACATTGGCATGATCAGTCTCCATATGCAGAGGCAAAGCAACACTCCACCGACGTTCAGCGAATGTCCTTGTTCCTGATCGGATTACAATCATGATCAGGTAGATCCATGGCTTTGGGTCAGGCAAGGAGTAACCTGGGTATTTTAGCTGCCCTTTTGCCTGGTTCTCCCTGAAACAGTCAGTAGTTAAAAAACAATAATGTGTTTGTTTCGGGACATGATTGAAATGTGCCGGTTCATTTTATTAAGTGCACTCTTTTCTCTTGGTTTGCAGGTGCTGGTGCTGGATTTTGGCAGCGAGGTGTACATCTGGCATGGTAAAGAGGTCACCCTGGCACAGCGCAAGTTGGCTCTCCAACTGGCCAAACAGTTACTGAGTGGTCCTTGTGATTATAGTAACTATGGAATAAACCCCCTGGACCCTGGAGGCAATAAGAACGTCTCCCAGCAGTGAGTTGCAGACGCTGCCTGATAGGTTTCATTCGGGGTACCAGTGTGTCAGAAACAATGATATGTGAACTGAGCCACTTTACAGGAATAAGAGATTACTGCGGGGTGCAGACAAGCCTATTCAATCTAATAGGGGTTCAATGTAGGTGCGTCTGCATGGGATCCACAGGTATCAGCTGTTTATCCAATTGACCATTCTTATTCTCTGTGGCTGGACATTAGGCTCGGGCAACACTGGATGTCTGTGATCCTCATTGGCCCAAAAATAGCATTTTCCAAAAGTCATAGAATTATAGAGTTATAGAATCGCTACAGAGTGGAAACAGGCTCTTTGGCACAACAAGTCCACGCCAACCCTCTGAAGAGTAACCCATCCAGACCCATTCCCCTGCCCTATTACTCTACATGAACCCAGACTAATGCAGCTCATCTACACATCCCTGAATACTATGGGCAATTAAACATGGCCAGTTCACCTAACCTGCGCATCTTTGAAACGTCATGAGTGGATGTTTCCCTCTCATGTCTCAGTACAATCCCTGGCCTGTCTGGTCATAGAGTTATAGAGGATGGAAACAGAATCTTTGGTGCAACGGTAGAGCAGTAGACAGTTTATTTGGATTTTAGTAAAGCCTTTGACAAGGTTCTGCATGGTAATTACTAAAGTTGGGTCAATGGGATTCAGGGTGAGCTTTCCAAATGGATTAGGTTAATGGCAGAAGACAGAAAGTGGCGGTGGTGGATTGCTTTTCAGACTGGAGGCCTGTCCCCAGCGGTGTTCCACAGGAATTGGTTCTGGGTCCTCTTTTGTTTGTCATTTATATAAATGATTTGGATGAGAATATAGCAGACATGGTCAGTAAATTTGTAGATGACACCAAACGTTGTGGCATAGTGGACAGTGAAAAACATTTTCTAAGATTGCAAAGGCATCTTGATCAAATGAGTCAATAGGGTGAAAAATGGCAGATGGAGTTCAATCTGAATAAATGTGAGGTATTGCATTTTGGTACAACAAGCAGGCTTACACAGTTAATGGGAGGATCTTGGGTAATATTGTAGAACAGAGGGACCTAGGGATGCACGTACATAATTTTTTGGAGTTTGCATCACGCATAGACAAGTTGGTTGAAAAGGTGTTTGGCACGCTTGCCTTCATTGCTCAGTCCTTTGAGTATAGTGATTGGGAAGTCATATTGGGATTGTACGGGACATAGGTGAGGCCTCTTCTGGAATACTGTGTCCAGTTCTGGTCACCCAGTTATAGGAAGGATATTATTAAGCTGGAGAGGGTTCAGAAGAGATTTTCCATGATGTTGCCAGGTATGGAAGGTTTGAGTTATGAAAACTGGGACTTCTTTCACTGGTGAAATGACTTTACACGATCTCAATCAGTTGCTTGTGGACGTGCAACATTGCAAGTACACAACGCATTGAGCTACAAAGTGGCAATTTTATGTCAAAAAGGCCAAGAAATAGCAAATGTCGGTGCTAAAGAAGTCACATAGGATAATTTGTAAAAATGTAAGTGAAATAACTCTGCAAAGGCCAGTACCCTTTATGTACACGTGCACACTCACCCAGCTAGCTTAGAACCAGCTCCTAGAGTGAACAGAACCCCTGACACTCCTGTTTATATCTGTTAGCCAGCACTCCCTGATTAGACTAGGATAACAGCCTCAATCAAGGAACTCGTATTCTATGAGATCCACCTGGGTGATCTTGCCACAATTACTACAGTATGAGATGTGGCATCATTGGCAATGCCAGCATCTGTTGACCATCTCCAATTGTCTTTAACCCTGTACAGTTTGCTAAGAAACTCAGAGGACTAAAATAATCGGCCATATTGTTGTGGGTTTGGTGTTAGATGTTGGGCCGACCAGTAAGGATGGCAGATTTTGTTCCCCTCATGGGCGATAATGTGCCAGATGGGTTTCTCTGATAATTGGTGATTGTTTTCTGCTTATTGTTGCTAAGATCAGTTTTCATTTCACAATTTTACCTATTGGTTTTAACTCCACCAGTTGGTATACCAGGATTTGAACCCAACACCCTGGAGCATTGGCTGGGCATCCTGTTTAACCACTCCAGTAAACATTACCACAATCACACCATATCCTTCCTTTACTTATTGTGAAGAGATCTGCAATTTGGATTTGTCCACCTCTCTTTCTCTTCTCTCTCTCTTTTTTTTAGATATCTCTTTCCACATCTTTCTTCTCTGTTTCTCTGTCTTACAGCTTAGCTGTCAAAACTTTGAGTTGTATCGTTGTGAAAAAATGTTTTTGATTATTTCAGGTGATGTGGGGCCAGAGTAGGAAGGGAACGTTAGAGAGGGAGGAGTACATATTGAGTACAAATGGTGACATTAATCAGCTGGATTTGAATTCCCATCTGTCCCCAGTCAGTTTGATGTGATTCTAATCAATTTAGCAACAAAATACCTGTGATACTGAGCAAACTCTATTCGAGCAGAGATGGCTCAGAATAGGTCAATAGAGTCTTTAAGATTAAGAAGGGTGTTGATAAAGTGAATTTAGGAGATTGAAGTTGGCTTATAGAGGTTTGTAAAATCATGAGGGGTACAGCTAGGGTTAACGGTGGGTGTCTTTTTTCCCTAGGATGGGGGATTTCAAGACTGGGGGGTACATTTTTAAGGTCAGAGGAGAGAGATTTAAGAAAGATATGAGAGGCAAATTTGTTACACAGAGGGTGGTTTGCATGTGGAATGAACTTCCTGAGGAAGTGGGTGGATGTGGGTACAATTATAATGTTTAAAAGACATTTGAATAAGTACATGAATGGGAAAGGTTGGAGGGATATGGGCCAGGGGCAGGTAGGTGGGACTAGTTTAGTTTGGGATTATGTTCGGCACAGAGGGTCTGTTTCCATGATGTATGACTGTAGATTGTATGACTATATCCTTGTGAGAAAGGTGATAGATTTATTATTGTCACCAATGTGTTGAGGAAGGGGAAGGAATAGGAAAAATATGCTCACAGGAGGTAGTTGGCATGGAATGCTTTCCTATGGACAGTAGCTGAAGCAGTAACTATGATTTTTTTTAGAGGAAAGGGCATGAATACTTAAAGTAAAGGAAGAAAGCAGGATTGTGTGAAAGACATCATGCAGTGTGGCTGGCTTTTAAGAGACTCTCAGAGATATACTTGATGGGCCAAATGGCCTTTCTTTTGCTGCTCTGTAAACATTCTTTAGCTCAACTGTTGCTGCGTTTGTGTACCTTTTAAGTTCCAGAAGAAATGTTACTTTCCCTCCACAGGCAGAGCCGCCCTGACTGGGTGATCTTTGGTCGATTGTCCGAACACAATGAAACAATTTTGTTCAAGGAGAAGTTTCTGGACTGGGCTGAATCGAAAAAACCAGTGCAAAGGGATGTTGAGATTACGGCTGAGGTAAAGGTACGGTGCAGGATTTCAAACAAAAACGCAGTGAAGTTTTGGATTTCCATAGCATCTTTCATGACCTCTTAATGTTGCAAAGTGTTTAACAGCCAGTGAAGAAGATTTAAAGTGCATTTGCTGCGGTCATTCACTGAACCTGGTGGCTAACTTTCACTCAGCAAGATCCCACTAACCAACTAAGATTCAGGACTACAAAGTCTGCTATCCAGTCATGCTTGTAGAAGGAGGTCAATTGACCAGTAACTCTGGGGATGCCTGCCCTGTACTTGTTCAGATAGAGGAAATTTGAAGCAGTCACACTGTCCATGGTTAAAATCACACAACACCAGGTTATAGTCCAACAGGTTTATTTGGAATCACTAGCTTTCGAAGCGCTGCTCCTTCATCAGGTGGTTGACAACCTGACAAGGAAGCAGTGCTTCGAAAGCTAGTGATTCGAAATAAACCTGCTGGACTATAACCTGGTGTTGTGTGATTTTTAACTTTGTCCATCCCAGTCCAAATCAACACTGTCCATGGACTCTCACAGTCTCCCAGTTTGGAGAAAGGTCATCAACCCAAAATATTAATTATATTACATTACAGTGTGGAAACAGGCCCTTCGACCCAACAAGTCCACACCCACCCGCCGAAGCGCAACCCACCCATACCCCTACATTTACCCCTTACCTAACACTACGGGCAATTTAGCATGGCCAATTCACCTGACCTGCACATTTTTGGACTGTGGGAGGAAACCGGAGCACCCGGAGGAAACCCACGCAGACACGGGGAGAACGTGCAAACTCCACACAGTCAGTCGCCTGAGGCGGGAATTGAACCCGGGTCTCCAGCGCTGTGAGGCAGCAGTGCTAACCACTGTGCCACCGTGCCGCCCACAAATGCTGCTTCTTCCTCTCTCAATTCCTCCTAGACCTAAATGACTTACTGAATGGTTTCTAGCAGTTTTTCTTTTACTTTTTTATATTCAACTGATGCCTGGATTCAACCTCAATTTGTTTTTACTCATTCAGCTCCTATAACCTATGTAGCTCACACTCGGTTTATCGTATCTCACAAGCTCCCAACTTGTAAACTCCCTTCCTTCCCTCAGTGCTGTGGTAACTTGCAACGGTATAGATCCTGACAAAATGACCAGTTTCCTTCAATGTTTGTCTACTTGTTGGGGTGGTGCACTGCTTTCTTCAATACTGACCATTACCAGGTAAAGAAACTGGTTTATTAACAGGATATAGAGGTGCTGGAAAAGGTATAAAGTAGATCGGCAAGGTTACCATAAATGGCAAGTTATACTTATTGGGAAAATGAGGAATAGAGTCATAGTGTCATACCGCACAGAAACAGACACTTTGGTCGAACCAGTCCATACCGACCTTAATCTCAAACTAAACTAGTTCCACCTGCTTACGCATGGTCCTTATCCCTCGAAACATTTCTTATTCATGTACTTTTCCAAATGTCTTTTAAGCATTGTATCTGTTGCCACATCCATCACATCCTCTGGAAGTTCATTCCATACACAAACCACTCTCAGTGCATCTCATGAATTTTTAAAATCTTTCTCCTCTCACCTGAAAAATATGCCCCTTAGTCTTGAAATGCCCCACCCTAGGAAAAAGACACCTGCCATTCATCTTATCTGTGCCCCTCATGATTCTATAAACCTCTATGAGCTCATGGTATTAAGGTGCCAGTGTTAGACTGGGGTGTACAAAGTTGGACTATAACTTGGTGTTGTGTGATTTTTAACTCTATGAGCTCACCCTCAACCTCCGATGCTGCAGTGAAAAAGATCCCAGCTTAACCAGCCTCTCCTTATAATTCAATACCTCCATTCGTGCCAAATTACTTCTGAACCCTCTCCAGCTTATTAGTATCTTTTTTATATCAGGGTGACCAGAAGTGGACACAGTACTCCAGAAGAGGCCTCCCCAATATCCTGTACAACCTCAACACATCATCCCATTCCTGTACTCAAAGGCCTGAGCAATGGAAGCAAATGTGACAGTGAGGGGGACTGGGAGGAAGCAGCCAGTGCAGGGACCCCCTGCGGCCGTTCCCCTCAAGAACAAGTATACCGTTTTGGATACTTGTGGGGGGGATGACTTACCAGGGGTAAGTAACGGGGCTCAGGTCTCTGGCTCGGAGCCTGTCCCCGTTACTCAGAAGGGAAGGGTGAAGAAGAGCAGAGCAGTAGTAATTGGGGACTCGACAGTTCGGGGCACAGATAGGCGGTTTTGTGGGAACGAGAGAGACTCACGTTTGGTATGTTGCCTCCCAGGTGCAAGGGTACGTGATGTCTCAGATCGTGTTTTCCGGGTCCTGGAGGGGGAGGGGGAGCAGCCCGAAGTCGTGGTCCATATTGGCACCAACGACATAGGTAGGAGGAGTGCCGAGGATGTTAGACAGGCTTTCAGGGAGCTAGGTTGGAAGCTCAGAGTTAGAACGAACAGAGTTGTTGTCTCTGGTTTGTTACCCGTGCCACGTGATAGAGATTCGAGGAATAGGGAAAGAGAACACTTAAATGCGTGGCTACAGGGATGGTGCAGGAGGGAGGGATTCCGGTTTTTGGATAACTGGGGTTCTTTCTGGGGACGGTGGGACCTCTATAAACAGGATGGTCTACACCTGAACCTGAGGGGCACCAGTATCCTTGGAGGGAGGTTTGCTAGTGCTCTTGGGGGGGGTTTAAACTAACTCTGCAGGGCATGGGAACCCAGATTGTAGCTTCAGGGTGCAGGGCCTGGAGTGTAGGGAGGTTAGGAACATGGCATCAATTTCCAAGGAGGGTGCCTGTAAACAGGAAAGTGGCTTGAAGTGTGTATACTTCAATGCAAGAAGTATACGAAATAAGGTAGGTGAACTTGCAGCGTGGGTTGGTACCTGGGACTTCGATGTTGTGGCTATTACGGAGACATGGCTAGAACAGGGACAGGATTAGCTGTTGCAGGTTCCAGGATTTAAATGTTTTAGTAGGGTCAGAGGTGGGGGTAAAAGAGGGGGAGGTGTGGCATTGCTTGTCAAAGATAGTATTACAGTGGTGGAAAGGACGATGGATGAGGACTTGTCATCTGAGGTAGTTTGGGCTGAGGTTAGGAATAGGAAAGGTGAGGTCACCCTGTTAGGAGTCTTTTACAGGCCTCCTAATAGTCCTAGAATCATTGAAGAAAGGATAGGGAAGGTGATTCAGGAGATGAGTGACAGTAATAGGGTGGTTGTTATGGGGGACTTTAACTTTCCTGATATTGATTGGGAAAGCTATAGCTCAAGTTCGTTAGATGGGTCAGTGTTTGTTCAATGTGTGCAGGAGAGTTTCCTGACACAATATGTAGACAGGCCAACAAGAGGTGAGGCCATACTGGATTTGGTTCTGGGTAACGAACCAGGCCAGGTGTTGGAATTAGAGGTAGGTGATCACTTTGGGGATAGTGACCATAATTCGGTGATTTTTACTCTCGTGATGGAGAGGGATAAGTGTGTACTACAGGGCAAGAGTTATAGCTGGGGTCAGGGAAATTATGATGCGGTGAGGCATGACTTAGGATGTGTGGCTTGGAAAAGTAGACTCCAAGGCAAGAGTGAAGCTTGTTCAAGGAGCAACTATTGAGTGTCCTTGATAATTATGTACCTGTCAGGCAGGGAGGAAAGGGTCGTGCGAGGGAGCCGTGGTTTAATAAGGAATTGGAATCCCTTGTTAAATGGAAGAGGGCGGCCTATCTCAAGATGAGACGTGAAGGTTCAATTGGGGCGATTGAGAGTTATAGGGTAGCCAGGAAGGACCTGAAGAGAGAGCTAAGAGCAGCAAGGAGGGGACATGAAAGGTCCTTAGTCGGTAGGATTAGGGAAAACCCTAAGGCTTTCTATAGGTATGTTAGGAATAAAAGAATGACTAGGGTAGGAATAGGTCCAGTCAAGGATAGTAGTGGGAAGTTGCGTGTGGAGGCGGAAGAGATTGGGGAGACACTGAATGAATACTTTTCTTCAGTATTTACTCAGGAACAGGGCATTGTCGTCGATGTGAATACTGAGTCACAAATAAGTAGAATGGATGGCTTTGAGGTATGTAGAGAAGAGGTGTTGGAAATCCTGGAAAAGGTGAAAATAGATAAGTCCCCTGGGCCTGATGGCATTTATCCTAGGATTCTCTGGGAAGCAAGGGAGGAGATTGCAGAGCCATTGGCCTTGATTTTTATGTCCTCTTTGTCTACAGGAGTAGTGCCAGAAGACTGGAGGATAGCAAATGTGGTTCCCTTGTTCAAAAAGGGGAGTAGGGATAACCCTAGTAACTATAGGCCGGTGAGTCTCACTTCTGTTGTGGGCAAAGTCTTAGAGAGAATTGTAAGGGATAGGATTTATGCACATCTGGGTAGGAATAATGTGATCAAGGATAGTCAGCATGGTTTTGTGAAGGGCAGGTCGTGCCTCACAAACCTTATTGAATTCTTTGAAAAGGTGACGAAGGAGGTTGATGAGGGGAAAGCGGTAGATGTGGTATATATGGATTTTAGTAAGGCGTTTGATAAGGTTCCCCATGGTAGGCTACTGCAGAAAATACGGAGATATGGCATTGAGGGTGAGTTGGAGGTTTGGATGAGGAATTGGCTGGATGGAAGAAGACAGAGGGTAGTAGTTGATGGCAAAGTTTCTTCATGGAGTGCCGTCACTAGCGGTGTTCCGCAAGGATCTGTTTTGGGACCATTGCTGTTTGTCATTTTTATAAATGACCTGGAAGAGGGGTTAGAAGGTTGGGTGAGCAAGTTTGCGGATGATACGAAAGTCGGAGGAGTTGTTGACAGTGAGGAAGGATGTGGCAGGTTACAGCAGGATATAGAGAAGCTGCAGAGCTGGGCAGAAAGGTGGCAAATGGAATTCAATGTAGCTAAGTGTGAGGTGATTCACTTTGGGAAGAATAACAAAAAGATGGGGTACTGGGCTAATGGTCGGATACTTGGTAGTGTGGATGAGCAGAGGGATCTTGGTGTCCATGTACACAGATCTCTGAAAGTTGCCACCCAGGTAAATAGTGCGGTGAGGAAGGCATATGGCGTACTGGCCTTTATTGGTAGAGGAATTGAGTTCCGGAGTCCTGAGGTCATGATGCAGTTGTAAAAGACTCTGGTGCGGCCGCTACTGGAATATTGTGTGCAGTTTTGGTCGCCATACTATAGAAAGGATGTGGAGGCACTGGAACGGGTGCAGAGGAGGTTTACCAGGATGTTGCCTGGTATGGAAGGAAGATCGTATGAGGAAAGACTGAGACACTTGGGGCTGTTTTCATTAGAGAAAAGAAGGTTTAGGGGTGACTTGATTGAGGTGTACAAGATGATTAGGGGGTTAGATAGGGTTGACAGTGTGAACCTTTTCCCGCGTATGGAGTCGGGTATTACAAGGGGGCATAGCTTTAAATTAAGGGGGGGTAGATATAGGACTGAAGTTAGGGGTAGGTTCTTCACTCAGCGAATCGTAAGTTCATGGAATGCCCTGCCAGTAGCAGTGGTGGACTCTCCCTCTTTATGGGCATTTAAGCGGGCATTGGATAGGTATATGGAGGATAGTGGGTTAGTATAGGTTAGGTGGGCTTGGATCGGCGCAACATCAAGGGCCAAAGGGCCTGTACTGCGCTGTATTCTTCTATGTTCTATGTTCTATATTAACCATCCTATCCAAATGTGATGTAAACTTCAAAGAATTATGTACCTGAACCTCAAGGACTCTGTTCTACAACACTGCCCAAGGTCTTACTTTTACTGGCATAAAACCTGCCCTTGTTTGTTTTATCAAAATGCAATAGATTAGATTAGATTCCCTACAGTATGGAAATAGGCCCTACAAGTCCACACCGACCCTCCGAAGAGTAACTCACCTAGACCCATTCCCCTATATTTACCCCTGACTAATGCATCTAATACTATGGGCAATTTAACATGGCCAATTCCCCTGACCTGCACATCTTTAGATTGTGGGAGGAAACTGGAACACCCGGAGAAAATCCATGCAGATATGGGGAGAATGTGCAAACTCCGCACATACAGTCACCCAAGGTGGGACTCAAACCAAGCTCCTGGCGCTGTGAGGCAGCAGTGCTAACCACTGAGCCACCATCCCTCCCAATACCTCACATTTTTCAAATTAAACTCCATTTGCCACTCTTCAGCCAATTGATGGATCTCTTTATAATCTTAGATTACCTTCTTTACTGTCCACAGTACCATCAATAGGCTGAATTGTCCTTCTTTTTCTTGAGAAGACAAAGATGAAGGGTGGCCAATTAGAACATAAGACCTTTTAATAGTAGAAATAATGTACAGGGGAAGCTCGATTATCCAAACACGATGGGCGAGCACTATTTTGTTTGGGAAATTGATTATTCAGTTAATCGATTCAATGCTTTTCCTCTGGGGCTTCGAGATTTCCACTAGGTCAGCACAGCGCACGCGAGCCCTCGCCCACCCCCAACACCGGCCACCGTCCGACCCTGTCCAACACTGGCCCCGCTTGCCCCCCCTCAAACCCTGTCCAACACCACCCCCCGCCTGACCCCTCAAACCCTGTCCAACACTGTCCCCCGCCTGCCCCATCAATCCCTGTCCAACACCACCCGCCGCCTGCCCCCCAAACCCTATCCAACACCGCCCCCTGCCTGCCCACCCCAAACACTGTCCAACACCACCCCCGCCTGCCCCCCCAAACCATGTCCAACACTGCCCCCCGCCTGCCCCCCCAGACCCTGTTCAACACCGCACCCGCCTGACCCCCAAACCCTATCCAATACCGCCCCCTGCCTGCCCACCCCAAACACTGTCCAACACCGCCCCCCCGCCTGCCACCCAAACCCTGTCCAACACTGTCCCCCGCCTGCCCCCAAAACCCTGTCCAACACCGCCCCTGCCTGCCCCCAAACCCTGTCCAACACCGCCCCCGCCTGCCCCCCCAAACCCTGTCAAACACCGCCCTCCACCAGCCCCCAAACCCTGCCCAACACTGCCCCCGCCTGCACCCCCAAACCCTGTCCAACACTGCCCCTCACCAGCCCCCAAACCCTGACCAACACTGCCCCCCGCCTGCCCCCCAAACCCTGCCCAACACTGGCCCCCCGCCTGCCACCAAACCCTGTCCAACACTGCCATCCGCCTGCCCGCCCAAACCCTATCCAATACCATCCCCCCACCTGTCCCCCAAACCCTGTCCAACACCGGCTCCCGCCTGCTCCCCCCAAACCCAGTCCAACACTGCCACCCACCGGCCCCCCCAAACCCCGTCCAACACTGCCACTCGCCTGCCCCCACAAACCCTGTCTAACACTGCCCCCCGCCTGCCCCCCAAACACTATCCAACACTGCCCCCCACCTGTCCCCCCAAACCCCGTCCAACACCGCCCCCCCCGCCTGTCCCCCAAACCCTGTCCAACACCGCCCCCCGCCTGCCCCCCAATTTCTCTCCAACACTACCCCCATCTGTCCCCTCAAACCCCGTCCAACACTGGCCCCCACCTGTCCCCCAAACCCCATCCAACACTGCTCTCTGCCTGCCCCCCCAAACCCTGTCCAACACTGCCCCCGCCTGCCCTCCCAAACCCAGTCTAACACCGCCCCCCGACTGGCCCCCCAAACCCTGTCCAATACTGCCCCCCGCCTGCCCCCCTCACACCCCGTCCAACACTGCCCCCCGCCTGCCCCCCTCACACCCCGTCCAACACTGCCCCCCGCCTGCCCCCCCAAACCCTGTCCAACACTGCCCCCCGTCTGCCACCCCAAACCCCGTCCAACACTGCCCACACGCCTGCCTCCCCAACCCCCATCCAACACAACCCCCCCACCTGACCCCCACTACCCTGTCCAACACTGCTCCCGCCTGCCCTCCCAAACCCAGTCTAACACCGTCCCCCGCCTGCCTCCCCAAACCCTGTCCAACACCGCCCCCCGCCTGCCCCCCTCACGCCCCATCCAACACTGACCCCACCTGCCCCTCCCAAATCCCGTCCACACTGCCCCCGCCTGCCCTCAAAACCCCGTACAAAACTGACTCCACCTGCCCCTCCCCAAACCTTGTCCAACACCGCCCCACTCCTGCCCCCTCCAAAACCTGTCCAACATCACCCCATGCCTGCCCCCCAACCCTGTCCAAAACTGCCCCCCGCCTGCTCCCCAAACCCTATCCAACACCGCCCCCTGCCTGCACACCCCAAACCCTGTCCAACACCGCGCCCCCGCCTTCCACCCAAACCCTGTCCAACACTGTCCCCCAGCCTGCCCCCAAACCCTGTCCAATACCGCCCCCCGCTTGCCCCCCAAACCCTGTCCAACACCGCCCCCGCCTGCCCCCCCAAACCATGTCCAACACTGCCCCCCCGCCTGCTCCCCAAACCCTGTCCAACGCTGCCCCTCCTCCAGCCACCCCAAACTCTGTCCAACACCGCCCCCCACCAGCCTCCAAACCCTGCCCAACACTGCCCCCGCCTGCACCCCCAAACCTTGTCCAACACTGCCCCTCACCAGCCCCCAAACCCTGCCCAACTCTGCCCCCCGCCTGCCCCCCAAACCCTGTCCAACACCGCCCCACGCCTGCCCCCCAACCCTGTCCAACACTGTCCCCCGCCTGCCCCCCCCAAACCCCATCCAACACCACCCCTCGTCTGTCCTCTCAAACCCTGTCCAACACTGCCCCCTGTCTGCCCCCCAAACCCTATCCCACATTGCCCCCCACCTGTGCCGAAACCCTGTCCAACACTGGCCCCCACCTACCCCCCAAACCCTGTCCAACACCGCCCCTGCCTGTCCCCCAAACACTATCCAACACTGCCCCCCGCCTGAACCCCAAACCCCGTCCAACACCGCCCTCCGCTTGCCCCCCAAACCCTGTCTAACACCGCCCCCACCTGCCCCCCAAATTCTCTCCAACACTGCCCCCGTCTCCCCAAACCCCGTCCAACACTGCCCCCTGCCTGCCCTCCCAAACCCTGTCCAACACTGCCCCCGCCTGCCCCCCAACCCATCCAACACTGCCCCCCGCCTGCCCCCCCAAAACCTTGTCCAATACCGCCCCCCGCCTGCCCCCAAACCCTGTCCTACACTGGTCCCCTCCTGCCCCCTCAAACCCTGTCCCACACTGCTCCCCCGCCTGCCCCTACAAACCCCATCCAACACCGCTCCCCGCCTGCCCCCCTCAAACCCTGTCCAACACCGCCCCCCCACCTGCCCCCAAACCCTATCCAACACCGCCCCCCCGCCGGCCCCCCTCAAACCCTGTCCAACACCGCCCCCCACCTGCCCCCCAAACCCCATCCAAAAATGCCCCCCGCCTGCCCCCCTCAAACCCTAACCAACACTGCCCCCCTCGCCTGCCCCCATCAAACCCTGTCCAACACTGCCTCCCGCTGCCCCCCAAACCCTCTCCAACACTGCCCCCCTCCTGCCACCCCAAACCCTGTCCAACACCGCCCCCCGCCTGCCCCCCAATTTCTCTCCAACACTACCCCCATCTGTCCCCTCAAACCCCGTCCAACACTGGCCCCCACCTGTCCCCCAAACCCCATCCAACACCGCCCCCCGACTGGCCCCCCAAACCCTGTCCAATACTGCCCCCCGCCTGCCCCCCTCACACCCCGTCCAACACTGCCCCCCGCCTGCCCCCCCAAACCCTGTCCAACACTGCCCCCCGTCTGCCACCCCAAACCCCGTCCAACACTGCCCACACGCCTGCCTCCCCAACCCCCATCCAACACAACCCCCCCACCTGACCCCCACTACCCTGTCCAACACTGCCCCCGCCTGCCCTCCCAAACCCAGTCTAACACCGTCCCCCGCCTGCCTCCCCAAACACTGTCCAACACCGCCCCCCGCCTGCCCCCCTCACGCCCCGTCCAACACTGACCCCACCTGCCCCTCCCAAATCCCGTCCACACTGCCCCCGCCTGCCCTCAAAACCCCGTACAAAACTGACTCCACCTGCCCCTCCCCAAACCTTGTCCAACACCGCCCCACTCCTGCCCCCTCCAAAACCTGTCCAACATCACCCCATGCCTGCCCCCCAACCCTGTCCAAAACTGCCCCCGCCTGCCCCCCAAACCCTATCCAACACCGCCCCCTGCCTGCACACCCCAAACCCTGTCCAACCCCGCGCCCCCGCCTTCCACCCAAACCCTGTCCAACACTGTCCCCCAGCCTGCCCCCAAACCCTGTCCAATACCGCCCCCCGCTTGCCCCCCAAACCCTGTCCAACACTGCCCCCCGTCTGCCACCCCAAACCCCGTCCAACACTGCCCACACGCCTGCCTCCCCAACCCCCATCCAACACAACCCCCCCACCTGACCCCCACTACCCTGTCCAACACTGCTCCCGCCTGCCCTCCCAAACCCAGTCTAACACCGTCCCCCGCCTGCCTCCCCAAACCCTGTCCAACACCGCCCCCCGCCTGCCCCCCTCACGCCCCATCCAACACTGACCCCACCTGCCCCTCCCAAATCCCGTCCACACTGCCCCCGCCTGCCCTCAAAACCCCGTACAAAACTGACTCCACCTGCCCCTCCCCAAACCTTGTCCAACACCGCCCCACTCCTGCCCCCTCCAAAACCTGTCCAACATCACCCCATGCCTGCCCCCCAACCCTGTCCAAAACTGCCCCCCGCCTGCTCCCCAAACCCTATCCAACACCGCCCCCTGCCTGCACACCCCAAACCCTGTCCAACACCGCGCCCCCGCCTTCCACCCAAACCCTGTCCAACACTGTCCCCCAGCCTGCCCCCAAACCCTGTCCAATACCGCCCCCCGCTTGCCCCCCAAACCCTGTCCAACACCGCCCCCGCCTGCCCCCCCAAACCATGTCCAACACTGCCCCCCCGCCTGCTCCCCAAACCCTGTCCAACGCTGCCCCTCCTCCAGCCACCCCAAACTCTGTCCAACACCGCCCCCCACCAGCCTCCAAACCCTGCCCAACACTGCCCCCGCCTGCACCCCCAAACCTTGTCCAACACTGCCCCTCACCAGCCCCCAAACCCTGCCCAACTCTGCCCCCCGCCTGCCCCCCAAACCCTGTCCAACACCGCCCCACGCCTGCCCCCCAACCCTGTCCAACACTGTCCCCCGCCTGCCCCCCCAAACCCCATCCAACACCACCCCTCGTCTGTCCTCTCAAACCCTGTCCAACACTGCCCCCTGTCTGCCCCCCAAACCCTATCCCACATTGCCCCCCACCTGTGCCGAAACCCTGTCCAACACTGGCCCCCACCTACCCCCCAAACCCTGTCCAACACCGCCCCTGCCTGTCCCCCAAACACTATCCAACACTGCCCCCCGCCTGAACCCCAAACCCCGTCCAACACCGCCCTCCGCTTGCCCCCCAAACCCTGTCTAACACCGCCCCCACCTGCCCCCCAAATTCTCTCCAACACTGCCCCCGTCTCCCCAAACCCCGTCCAACACTGCCCCCTGCCTGCCCTCCCAAACCCTGTCCAACACTGCCCCCGCCTGCCCCCCAACCCATCCAACACTGCCCCCCGCCTGCCCCCCCAAAACCTTGTCCAATACCGCCCCCCGCCTGCCCCCAAACCCTGTCCTACACTGGTCCCCTCCTGCCCCCTCAAACCCTGTCCCACACTGCTCCCCCGCCTGCCCCTACAAACCCCATCCAACACCGCTCCCCGCCTGCCCCCCTCAAACCCTGTCCAACACCGCCCCCCCACCTGCCCCCAAACCCTATCCAACACCGCCCCCCCGCCGGCCCCCCTCAAACCCTGTCCAACACCGCCCCCCACCTGCCCCCCAAACCCCATCCAAAAATGCCCCCCGCCTGCCCCCCTCAAACCCTAACCAACACTGCCCCCCTCGCCTGCCCCCCTCAAACCCTGTCCAACACTGCCTCCCGCTGCCCCCCAAACCCTCTCCAACACTGCCCCCCTCCTGCCACCCCAAACCCTGTCCAACACCGCCCCCCGCCTGCCCCCCAATTTCTCTCCAACACTACCCCCATCTGTCCCCTCAAACCCCGTCCAACACTGGCCCCCACCTGTCCCCCAAACCCCATCCAACACCGCCCCCCGACTGGCCCCCCAAACCCTGTCCAATACTGCCCCCCGCCTGCCCCCCTCACACCCCGTCCAACACTGCCCCCCGCCTGCCCCCCCAAACCCTGTCCAACACTGCCCCCCGTCTGCCACCCCAAACCCCGTCCAACACTGCCCACACGCCTGCCTCCCCAACCCCCATCCAACACAACCCCCCCACCTGACCCCCACTACCCTGTCCAACACTGCCCCCGCCTGCCCTCCCAAACCCAGTCTAACACCGTCCCCCGCCTGCCTCCCCAAACACTGTCCAACACCGCCCCCCGCCTGCCCCCCTCACGCCCCGTCCAACACTGACCCCACCTGCCCCTCCCAAATCCCGTCCACACTGCCCCCGCCTGCCCTCAAAACCCCGTACAAAACTGACTCCACCTGCCCCTCCCCAAACCTTGTCCAACACCGCCCCACTCCTGCCCCCTCCAAAACCTGTCCAACATCACCCCATGCCTGCCCCCCAACCCTGTCCAAAACTGCCCCCGCCTGCCCCCCAAACCCTATCCAACACCGCCCCCTGCCTGCACACCCCAAACCCTGTCCAACCCCGCGCCCCCGCCTTCCACCCAAACCCTGTCCAACACTGTCCCCCAGCCTGCCCCCAAACCCTGTCCAATACCGCCCCCCGCTTGCCCCCCAAACCCTGTCCAACACCGCCCCCGCCTGCCCCCCCAAACCATGTCCAACACTGCCCCCCCGCCTGCTCCCCAAACTCTGTCCAACACCGCCCCCCACCAGCCTCCAAACCCTGCCCAACACTGCCCCCGCCTGCACCCCCAAACCTTGTCCAACACTGCCCCTCACCAGCCCCCAAACCCTGCCCAACTCTGCCCCCCGCCTGCCCCCCAAACCCTGTCCAACACCGCCCCACGCCTGCCCCCCAACCCTGTCCAACACTGTCCCCCGCCTGCCCCCCCAAACCCCATCCAACACCACCCCTCGTCTGTCCTCTCAAACCCTGTCCAACACTGCCCCCTGTCTGCCCCCCAAACCCTATCCCACATTGCCCCCCACCTGTGCCGAAACCCTGTCCAACACTGGCCCCCACCTACCCCCCAAACCCTGTCCAACACCGCCCCTGCCTGTCCCCCAAACACTATCCAACACTGCCCCCCGCCTGAACCCCAAACCCCGTCCAACACCGCCCTCCGCTTGCCCCCCAAACCCTGTCTAACACCGCCCCCACCTGCCCCCCAAATTCTCTCCAACACTGCCCCCGTCTCCCCAAACCCCGTCCAACACTGCCCCCTGCCTGCCCTCCCAAACCCTGTCCAACACTGCCCCCGCCTGCCCCCCAACCCATCCAACACTGCCCCCCGCCTGCCCCCCCAAAACCTTGTCCAATACCGCCCCCCGCCTGCCCCCAAACCCTGTCCTACACTGGTCCCCTCCTGCCCCCTCAAACCCTGTCCCACACTGCTCCCCCGCCTGCCCCTACAAACCCCATCCAACACCGCTCCCCGCCTGCCCCCCTCAAACCCTGTCCAACACCGCCCCCCCACCTGCCCCCAAACCCTATCCAACACCGCCCCCCCGCCGGCCCCCCTCAAACCCTGTCCAACACCGCCCCCCACCTGCCCCCCAAACCCCATCCAAAAATGCCCCCCGCCTGCCCCCCTCAAACCCTAACCAACACTGCCCCCCTCGCCTGCCCCCCTCAAACCCTGTCCAACACTGCCCCCCTCCTGCCACCCCAAACCCTGTCCAACACCGCCCCCCCATCAGCCCCAAATCCTGCCCAACACTGCCCCTCCAAACCCCGTTCAACCCTGCTCCCCGCCTGCCCCCCCAAACCCTGTCCGACAATGCCCCACCGCCTGCACCCCCAAACCCGTCCAACACTGCCCCCCTGCCTGCCCCCCTCAAACCCTATCCAACACTGCTCCCCGCCTGCCCCTACAAACCCCATCCAACACTGCCCCCCACCAGCCCCCCAAACCCTGTCCAACAATGCTCCCTGCGTGCCCCCCTCAAACCCTGTCCAACACTGCTCACCCGCTGCCCCCCTCAAACCTTATCCAACACTGCCCCCCGCCTCCCCCCCTCAAACACTGCCCCCCGTCACCACCTCAAACCCCGTCCAACACTGCCCCCCGTCTGTCCCCTCACAACACGTCCAACACCACCCTCCGCCTGCCCCCCTCAAACCCTGTCCAAAACCGCCCCTCACCTGTTCCCCAAACCCAGTCCAACACTAACCACCGCCTGCCCCCCCAAACCCCCATGCAACACTGCCCACTGCCTGACCCCCAAACCCTGTCCAACACCGCCCCCCGCCTGCCCCCCAAACCCTGTCCAACACCGCCCCCCACCAGCCCCCAAACCCTGCCCAACACTGCCCCCTGCCTGTCCCCCCAAACCCCGTCCAACACTGCCCTCCACCTGCCCCCCCAAATTCTGTCCAACACTGCCCCCGTCTGTCTCCTCAAACCCCATCCAACACTGCACCCCACCAGACCCCCAAACCCTGTCCAACACTGCCCCCCCAAATCCCTTCCAACACTGCCGCCCACCTGCCCCCCAAACCCTGTCCAACAATGCCCCACCGCCTGCCCCCCTCAAACCCTGTCCAACACTGCTCCCCAGCCTGCCCCTACAAACCCCATCCAACACCGCACCCCGCCTGACCCCCTCAAACCCTGTCCAACACTGCCTCCCGCCTGCCCCCAAACCCTGTCCAACACCGCCCCCCTCCTGCCACCCCAAACCCTGTCCAACACCGCCCCTCCACCTGCCCCCCAAACCCTATCCAACACTGCCCCCCCGCCTGCCCCCCTCAAACCCTGTCCAACACTGCCTCCCGCCTGCCCCCAAACCCTGTCCAACACCGCCCCCCACCAGCCCCCAAACCCTGCCCAACACTGCCCCCACCTGCCCCCCCAAACCCCGTTCAACCCTGCTCCCCGCCTGCCCCCTCAAACCCTATCCAACACTGCTCCCCCGCCTGCCCCTACAAACCCCATCCAACACCGCCCCCCCCCCCCCCCCCACGTACCCCCGCAAACCATGTCCAACACTGCCCCCCCGCCGGCCCCCCTCAAACCCTGTCCAACACTGTCCACCCGCCTGTCCCCCTCAAACCCTGTCCAACACTACATCCCGCCTGCCCCCCGAAACCTGTCCAACACCGCCCCCCGTCTGTCCGCCCAAACCCCGTCCAACACTGCCCCCCCACCTGCCCCCCAAACCCCGTTCAACCTTGCCCCCCATCTGTCCCCCCAAACACCGTCCAACACTGCCCCCTGTCTGTCCGACCAAACCCCTTCCAACACTGCCCCCCGTCTGTCCCCCCAAACCCCGTCCAACACTGCCCCCCGCCACCACCCCAAACCCTGTCCAAAACCACCCCAGGCCTGCCCCCAAACACTATCCAACACTACCCCCCCGTCTGTCCGCTCAAACCCCGTCCAAAACTGCACCCCGCCTGTTCCCCCAAACCCCGCTCAACACTGCCCTCTGTCACCACCTCAAACCCCGTCCAACACTGCCCCCCCTCTGTCCCCTCGCAACCTGTCCAACACCGCCCCCGCCTATTCCCCCCAAACCCTGTCCAACACTGCCCCCCGTCTGCCCCCCAAACCCTGTCCAACACTGCCCTCTCGTCTGCCCCCTAAACCCTGTCCAGCACTGTCCCCCCGCCTGCCCTCCAAACCCTGTCCAACACCACCCCCCTGCCTGCCCCCCCAAACCCTGTCCAACACCGCTCCCCCAAACCCTGTCCAACACCACCCCCCCGTCTGCCCCCAAACCGTGTCCAACACCGCCCCCGCCTGCGCCCCCCAAACCCTGTCCAACACTGTCCCCACCTGCCCCCCAAACCATGTCCAACACCTCCCCCCCCACCTGCCTCCCCAAACTCTGTCCAGCACCGCCCCCCCCCCTGCCTGCCCCCCAAACTCTGTCCAACACCACCACCCCTGCCCCCCCAAACCCTGTCGAACACCACCACCCCTTGCCCGCCCAACCCCTGTCCAACACTGCCCCCTGCCTGTCCCCCAAACCCTGTCCAACACCCCCCCCGCCTGCCCCCAAACCCTGTCCAACACTGCCCCCCCGCCTGCTCCCCCAACCCTGTCCAACTTCATGCCCCCACCTCACCCCAAACCCTGTCCAACACTGCCCCCTGCCTGCCCCCCCAACCCTGTCCAACACTGCCCCCACCTACTCCCAAACCCTGTCCAACACCGCCCCCCCCGCCTGTCCCCCAAACTCTGTCCAACACTGCCCCCACTTGTCCCCCAAACCGTGTCCAACACTGCCCCCCTGCCTGCCCCCCAAACTGGTCCAACACCGCCCCCTGCCTGCCCCCGCAAACCCTGTTCAACACTGCCCCCCGTCTGCCCCCCAAACACTGCCCAACACCGCCCCCCCGCCTGCCCCCTCAAACCCTGTCCAACACCGCCCCCCGCCTGCCCCCCAAACTCTGTCCAACACTGCCCCCCGCCTGCTCCCCCAAACCCTGTCCAACACCGGCCCCCCACCTACCCCCCAAACCCCATCCAACACCGCCACCCGCCCCCTCAAACCCTGTCCAACACTGCCCCCAGCTACCCCCCAAACCCTGTCCAATACCACCCCCCCCGCCTGCCCCCCAAATCTGTCCAACACTGACCCCACCTGCTCCCCAAACCCTGTCCAACACTGCCCCCTGCCTGCCCACCAAACTGGTCCAACACCGCCCCCCACCTGCCCCCCCAAACCCTGTTCAACACCGCCCCCCCCGCCTACCCCCCAAACCTGTCCGACACTGCCCCCACCTGCCCCCCCAAACCCTGTCCAACACTGCCCCCTGCCTGCCCCCCAAACCGGTCTAACACCGCCTGCCCCCAAACCCTGTCCAACACCGCCCCCGCGCCTGCTCCCCCAAACCCTGTCCAACACCGCCCCCCCACCTGCCCCCCCAAACTCTGTCCAACACTGCCCAACACCGGCCCCCCACCTGCCCCCCAAATTCCATCCAACACAGTCACCCGCCCCCCCAAACCCTGTCCAACACCACCCCCCGCTTGCCCCCCAAACCCCATCCAACACCGCCCCCTGCCTGACCCCCCAAACCCTGTCCAACACCGCCCCCAGCCCACTCCATCTACCTGCCACGTGCCCCCCCTCTACCCACACGTTCCTGCCCCCTCTCCTGGGCAGTGAGACTGGACACCAACAAGACTGCTGCGCACACACACACACACACCTCTGCCCTGTACACAACAATGTTAGAGAGATTACCTGGGGAAGGGGGCTTTAGGGTACACGTCTGTGTAGAACTCCAGGGAAAGTTTGGGAAGAGAGAAAGAGAGGGTGTCTGCACTCCCATCAGTCCAGGACTGTTCTCGGCAGCACTCTTAATCACCGTAAACAAAAGACGCCATCAGTGTTGAACATACGTCTTTGATGTAATGTTTCTGTCAGGACCTCAACATCTCCTTCGGATAATCTGATTTTCGGATAATTGGTATTCGGATAATCAAGGTTCATCTGTATTTCCTGTTGTGGGATAAAGCAAAATTAGAGGCAATCAATATAAAATAGTCACCAAGAAATCAAATGGGGAATTCAGCAGAGGCCTCTTTACCCACAGGTGTTGTGATTGTGAATCCTTGTTGTGTAAGGAGTAGCCATCTACCACTGGGGAGATGAAATGCAGACTGGGCAACCGCTCTATCCGTAAAAAGACCTCAAGTTTCCTGTTGCCTGCCACTTCAACAAACTAGCATGGTCCCACGGCAACATTTCTGTCTCAGGCCTATGCAGTGCTCCAGTGAAGCTCAACATAAGTTGAGAAAAAATTAGAAACACCATCTAATTTTTAAGTTGAGGACCCTGCAGCCGTTAGGACTGAACCTTGAGTTTAACAGCTTCAGAGCATGAACACCTACTTCCATGTTCATTAACCATTCCATCACCCCTAGATCCTGTTGTGCGTGGATTTCTCTTAGCACAGCCAACCCATTTTCAATGATACACATTTCCCCTTAGCAACCATTCAAGCATTTACCTCCCTACCACCTTACTATTAGCAATCCCTTTTTATCTCTTTGTCTCCTACTCACTCTTTCTCCCAATACCCCTTTCATCAACCTAAATACCACCATTTATTTGCCGGCTGCGTTCAGTTCTGAAGAAGGGTCACTGGATTTGAAACGTTAACTCTGTTTTTCTCTCCGTAGATGTTGCCAGACCTGCTGAGTTTCTCCAGCATTTTCTATTCTTGTTTCAGATTTCCAGCATTCATATTTCTTTGTTATACCACAAGGGGTAGTTGCGTCTAGTAGTACAGATACATTTAATGGGAATCTCGACCAGTACTTGAGGGAGGAAGAAAATGGAGGGATGTGCTGATGGAGTCAGATGTGGAATCTTGCAAAGAGGTCAGAGTATGCTAACTGCCCACATTCCCCATTGGGCCAACTGGCCTGTTTGTGAATTGTTTATTCTGTCTAAACAGAATGAGGTTTCACATACCTTCAAGGTGATGTTTTTTTTCTGTGTCATTTCAAAACTTTGAGTAGATCCTTATGAAACTTGTTTCTTTTTTACTTTAATGAAGACACCAAAATATTGGAAAAATAATGAAACATTAACAAACAAAAATGACAGCAACAAAGTATACACAAGAGCTTGAATCGATTTTTAAAAAGGTTTTGAGAAAATAGAAAATGGAAAGCTCGGTTAATTAACAGTTAATGGGATGAAGATTCTTCAAAGTGTAAGCTGCACATCTGCATTCACGTTGTGTAGCAATCTAGGTTTGCTCAATATATCATTTCAGTTGCACGACACTGTAATCTTTTGCTATAAATTCTGTGTCTTATGATCATGTTCCACAGCTACCTGATGAAGGAGCAGCGCTCTGAAAGCCAGTGCTTCCAAATAAACCTGTTGGACTATAACCTGGTGTTGTGTGATTTTTAATTTTGTCCACCCCCAGTCCAACACTGGCTCCTCCACATCATGTCTCTGAAAGGCATTCTGTCACTGCATCCAGGGCAATCAAACCACTTCAACAACTAATGATTTGATTTGAATTATTGTTGTCATATGTACCTAAGTAAAGTGAAAACTTGTGTTTTGCAAGCTTTTGAAGTGTACACACTGTTGTAGCCGCAGTAACCCATTGGATGTTACTCTTAACATTTGCTCAAGAGATTAAATGTTCCAATTTTAACCATTTCACTGTCAGAAGAAATTAAATCCTAAAACCAACTCTAAGTATTAATGTCATGTCCTTTACATAATGTCATGTCCTTTGTTCTCCTTTACATCTGTGTTCTACAGTTAGATCCTCAGAATGACCTGAAGCCGTATGATGCTAAACTGCTGATTCCACTCCCGCAAGTGTCACTCCGAATGATCCTGGATGGAGTGGATGTGCAACGTGGTTATGGATTTCTACAAATAGATGGTGAGAGGATGTCAGAATTGAAGACTGTCGGTGTGGAGGTCTGGCACGTTCAGGAGTTTGAACACAGCCAGCTCCCTAGAGAGAGTTATGGCCAGTTCCACGAGGGGGACACATACGTTATCCAGTGGAAGTACACCATCAGCAGCCTGGGTAAGGGGATGAGTGAATCCGGACAATGCCATCGCACACTATACTGACTGTTAATGTTGTGTCATAGCACCCTCTGGTGGGCATACACCATGCTGCAGTTTGGGGAAGAATAACAAGTTCTATTCATGCAGCAATTTTACTGCGATAGATGTCCTCAGACACTTTACAGGAGAGGTAACAAGTAAAATTTGGCACTCTGCCACATTTTAACTTTGTTTAAAAAAAATTAATTGGAATGGTAGCACAGCAGCTATGTTACTGGACTAACAATGCTGGAAGTGTGAGCTCAAATCCCTCCATGGCAATAGGGAAATTTAAATTCAGTTAATTAAAGAAAACTGGAAGTGAAATTAAAAAGCTAGTAATGATGACCATATAACTATCAAGATTGATTAAAACTCCAACTGGTTCACTAATATCACTTTAGGAAGGTAGTTGGCAATCCATAACCACTTGGGTATACATGTGACTCCAGATCCAGAGTAATTCTCGAAATTATCCTCAGAAATGACCAAACAATTTGTTCTTGAGAAAGGTGACTCATTCTCAAGAACAATACATTCTGGTGTGTGAATGAATAAGCATTTGGATAGTAATTTTAAGGGGTGTTTTAGAAGAGAGGAGGGATGGAGATTTCAGGAAGGATTAAAGGATAGTGGGTAGCTAAAGGTATGACCCTCAAAGATGGAATCACAAGGTGGTGAAATTAAAAGATGAGAAAAAAACTAGAATTGGAAGAGCCCAGAGATCTCAGAGAGTTGCAGATGGTTATAGAGATAGGGACAACTGTGGGGCTGCAGGAGGTTACAGAGACAGGGAGGGCAAAGTCATTGAATGGTTTGAAAGCCAAGATAGGGATTATAATATCCTGGCATGGCCACACATTTTATGTGCCCAAGGACCGGCCTTGGTTCCAGGTGGGATATGGGCAGCAGATATTTAGATGAGTTCAAATTGATAGGAGATGGAAGGACAACCAGGAAAATGTGATAAGAGGCAGGTCTAAACCGTAATGTGGACAAGTCATTGATTTGGATGGCCTTGGTGTTCGAGTGTATATCTGAAGTCTGAAGTCATCTCAGGGTCAGATATGACACTAAGGTTTCAAGCAGTCAGGTTCAGACTTAATGGATGCTCAAGAAGAGAAACTTTGTAGTCTACCCTATGTTTAATAGGAAGAACTTTCTGCTTAACCAAAATTGGATGCCAGACAACATGTGGGACAAATTAAAGGCAGCATTGGAGTTGAGGTGGGTAATCGTGAAGTGGAGCTGGGTATCTGCATGACCTTGATGAAGGGTCTTTGTGTAGATCACAGCTGAATTTACCTGGTGTAAGGTGGAAGAGGGGACTGAGAAAATACAACATTTTACTGAAGTGTGTTTTTACCATGAGAATGTGCTTCAGGCAGCTCACCTACTGGGACACCTCCAATGCAAAAGAAGCAAGTTTCATCTCTGACAGACCCTGATTTCTAATTTGATCTGATTCCCAAACGAGAAACTCAGAAGTCACACAACACCAGGTAATATAGTCCAACAGGTTTATTTGAAATCACAAGATTTCAAATAAACACCTAGTGTTGTGTGACTTCTGACTTTGTCCACTCCAGTCCAACACTGGCACCTTCACATCATCCCAAAAGAGACCAGTTGAAATGGAAACACATGTCTCTTCCTGCAGTAGGCACTGTCTCCTCATAGAAATTTCCCCCTCAGTTAATGCTGGGCCTGGGAATATTTCACATGGAGAACAAACAGGCTGTGGTCCCTTTAAGGAGAAGACATGTGCAGTCAGGCAGCAATATTAAAGGGACTGTGCCATCTGAGAAACACCATGAAGGGGAATTAAAGGGACCACAGATACTAACTTCCCACATTACAAGTTCAAAAATATTTCATTGACTGTAAAGCACTTCATAGAATCCCTACAGTGTGGAAACAGGCCATTTGGCCCAACAAGCCCACACTGACCCTCCAAAGAGTATCCCACCCAGACCCATTCCCCTATTCCTCTATGTTTCCCCTGACTAATGCATCTAACCTACACATCAATGAACACTATGGGCAATTTAGCATGGCCAATTCACCTAACCTGCAAATCACTGGACTTTGGGGGGGAAACCGGAGCACCCAGAAGAAACCCACGCAGCCACGGGGAGAATGTGCAAACTGCACACAGACAGCAGCTTAAGGCGGGAATCAAACCTGAGTCACTGGCACTGTGAGGCAGCAGTGCTAACCATTGAACCACCATGCCACTTTGGGACGATCAGTGGTCGCTATACGAATGCAGGTCTTTATTTAGTACTGGTGCAGTTCAGGTAAAAACAATGACTGCAGATGCTAGAAACCAGATTCTGGATTAGTGGTGCTGGAAGAGCACAGCAGTTCAGGCAGCATCCAAGGAGCTTCGAAATCGACGTTTCGGGCAAAAGCCCTTCATCAGGAATAAAGGCGGCTTATCTCTCTATGCTTCAGGCTTACTGCCTTTATTCCTGATGAAGGGCTTTTGCCCGAAACGTCGATTTCGAAGCTCCTTGGATGCTGCCTGAACTGCTGTGCTCTTCCAGCACCACTAATCCAGAAACTGGTGCAGTTCAGGTAACTCAGTGCACACCTGCACTCAGAATGGTAGCACTCACTTCCACACCAGACAGCAGCATTGTCAACACACTGCCTGCAGAGCTCTCATATTCTGGAGGGTGTGAGTTTAAATTCAGTGCAGTATGGATAGATTCTGATGTACCAGCCTCAGGCGGCTGTCTGTGTGGAGTTTGCACGTTCTCCCTGGAATCTGGAAGTACCTGAAATCAAGACCTGATTGACAGACAAAGACTGACCTCCAGTTAATGAGAGAAACTAAGTTGTGACTGATCTCCCTGTGTTTCTCCACAGTGGGAAAGCGACAGAAACCGGATCAGCTGAGCAGCTGTGGTCCTGGCAAGGAGCGATCTGCGTACTTTTTCTGGCAAGGTCGGCTGTCGAGCATTAGCGGCAAAGGTGCATCAGCACTGATGACTGTGGAACTGGGCAAAGACAGAGAAGCTCAGGTAACAATCACAGGCAGTGAGCTGCAGGAGGGTGGGGGCTACCGAGGGAAGAGCCAGGAATTACAGTCAGTGTGTGTGGTCTGATTGTCACGTAGTCACTGCACCATCCAAAACCACACTGAGCGATTATAGGCCTGGCCTTCCATTCCCTCAAACCTATCCTGCAATCCTATTAGTACTTTGACACCTTTGCTGGGATATCCCTCAATTCTGTTACCTGACAAAAATTCATTAATCCTAAAGTTGAAATTTTCAGTTTACCCAATGTCCACAGGCGTTGGTGATATAAGATCATCATTAAAAAGCAGCAAGAATAGGCCATAAGCCTCTTGCACTGCCATGTAATAAGATAACCCGATAATGGCCTTGGCTTCAGTCTCCTATCTGCACCTACCTGTTCCTGATGAAGGGCTTTATGCCCAAAACATTGATTTCCCTGCTCCTCGGATGCTATCTGACCTGCTGCGCTTTTCTAGCACCTCTCTAATCTTGACTCTAATCTCCAGTATCTGCAGTACCCACCTCCACCTGCCTGTACCCATAACCCTGGCTTGATTGCCATGTTGATCAAAATGTGCCCAACTCAACCCTCAATATATTCAAACATCACCACTCTCTGTGGGAAGAAGTTCCTCCTCATTTCTGCCTTCATTAGGAGATCCCTTACTTTGAACCTGTCGCCCCCTTCAAGATTCCATCAAGAATACAAATGTCCTCTGAACATCTACCCTTGCCAAGGCCACTCACAATCTTGTCTTTCATCAAGAGCACCTTTCATTCTTCTACACTCCAATGAACAGAACAACATCTCTTCTTCCTCAAGAGGCGAAGGAAATTCAGCATGTCCTTAGGGACCCTCACCAACGTTTATAGACGCATCATAGAAAGCATTCAATATGGATGCGTCATGGTTTGGCACCTACTCTGCCTAGGGTCATAAGAAACTACAGAGAGTCATCACGCAAGCTAACCTTCCATCCATTGACTCCATCTATACTTCTTGATGAGGAAAAGGCAGTCAACATCATCAAAGACCCCTCCCACTCCAATTGTAATCTCTTCCATCAGGCGGAAGACAAAATTTAAACACACATACCAACAGATTCAAACTTCTTCCCTACTGCAATTAGACTTCTGAAATACAATTCTCAAATCTAATGTTGATCTTGCTTTTTATGTAGAATCCCAACAGTATGGAAACAGGCCATTGGGCCCAACAAGTCCACACCAACCCTCTGAAGAGTAACCCAACCAGACCCATTTCCCTACCCCAATTACTATACATTTCCCCTGACTAATGCACCAAGTGCATTAGTCTAAAGTATCAGAGACACATTCCTGAACACTGTGGGCAATTTAGCAAAGCCAATTCACCTAACCTGCACTGTGGGAGGAAACCAGAGCACCCAGAGGAAACCCACATAGACACGGGGAGAATGTACAAGCTCCACATAGACAGTCGCCTGAGGCTAGAATCGAACCCAGGTTCCTGGCACTGTGAGGCAGCAGTGCTAACCACTGAGCCACTGTGCTGCCCCTTTGCACCTTCTTTGCAGCCATAACTTTGTATTCCTCGCTCTGTTCAATCACCCTGTGATCTTTTAATGGTGTGATCTGCCTGTACAGGATACAAAACAAAACATTTCATTGTACCCAGGGACACGTGACAATAATAAATCAAATCAAATCAAGCATGAGGCCAACTTGCTACATCTTTCCTGATAAGTCAAACCCTTAATCACAGAAATCACCTTTATGAACCTTTTCTGCATTATTTCCAATACAGTGTATCCCTCTTTAAGTGAGGAGATGAAAACTATACACGTTTCTCCAGGTGTGGTCTCACCAATGCCCTGCAGAGCTGTCACTAGTCTGCTCTAAGTTTATAAAGGAGAAAGTGAGGTTTGCAGATGCTGGAGATCAGAGCTGGAAATGTGTTGCTGGAAAAGCGCAGCAGGTCAGGCAGCATCCAGGGAACAGGAGAATCGACGTTTCGGGCATAAGCCCTTCTTCAGGAATGGGGAAAGTTTGTCCAGCAGGCTAAGATAAAAGGTAGGGAGGAGGGAGGAGGGACTTGGGGGAGGGGCGTCGGAAATGTGATAGGTGGAAAGAGGTCAAGGTGAGGGTGATAGGTCAGACTGGGGTGGGGGCGGAGAGGTCGGGAAGAAGATCTCAGGTTAGGAAGGCGGTGCTGAATTTGATGGATTTGACTGAGACAGGGTGAGGGGAGGGGAAATGAGGAAACTGGTGAAATCCGAGTTCATCGCATCATCCGCCGTCATTTCCGCTACCTCCAAACGGACCCCACCACCAAGGATATATTTCCCTCCCCTCCCCTATCAGCATTCCGTAAAGACCACTCCCTCCGTGACTCCCTCGTCAGATCCACACCCCCCCACCAACCCAACCTCCACTCCCGGCACCTTCCCCTGCAACCGCAGGAGGTGCAAGACTTGCGCCCACACCTCCCCCCTCACCTCCCTCCAAGGCCCCAAAGGAAACTTCCATATCCGCCACAGATTCACCTGCACCTCCACACATATCATCTATTGCACCCTCTGCACCCGATGTGGCCTCCTCTATATTGGGGAGACACCTCTGGGACACCCGGACCAACCAACCCAACCACCCTGTAGCTCAACATTTCAATTCCCCCTCCCACTCCACCAAGGATATGCAGGTCTTTGGACTCCTCCATCGTCAGACCACAACAAAACGACGGTTGGAGGAAGAACGCCTCATCTTCTGGCTAGGAACCCTCCAACCACAAGGGATGAACTCGGATTTCACCAGTTTCCTCATTTCCCCTCCCCCCACCCTGTCTCAGTTAAATCCATCAAATTCAGCACCGCCCAACAGGGCGATGGAGGAGTCCAAGGACCTGCATGTCCTTGGTGGAGTGGGAGGGGAGTTGAAGTGTTGAGCCACGGGGTGGTTGGGTTGGTTGGTCCGGGTGTCCCAACGATGGATGATAAGATGTATATGGAGGTTGGTGGGGTGGTAGGTGAGGACCAGTGGGGTTCTGTCCTTGTGGCGATTGGAGGGGCGGGGCTCAAGGGGTTTTGCATTTCTTGTGTATCATCCGTCGTCATTTCCGCCACCTCCAAACGGACCCTACCACCAGGGATATATTTCCCTCCCCTTCCATATCAGTGTTCCGAAAAGACCACTCCCTCCGCGACTCCCTCGTCAGGTCCACACCCCCCACCAACCCAATCTCCACTCCCGGCACCTTCCCCTGCAACCGCAAGGAATGCAAAACTTGCGCCCACACCTCCCCCCTTACTTCCTTCCAAGGCCTCAAGGGATCCTTCCATATCCGCCACAAATTCATCTGCACCTCCAAACACATCATTTACTGCATCCGCTGCAACCGATGTGGCCTCCTCTATATTGGGGAGACAGGTCGCCTACTTGCAGAACGTTTCAGAGAACACCTCTGGGATACCCGGACCAACCAACCCAACCACTCTGTGGCTCAATACTTCAACTCCCCCTCCCACTCCACTAAGGACATGCAGGTCCTTGGACTCCTCCATCGCCAGATCATAGCAACACGACGGCTGGAGGAAGAGTGCCTCATCTTCCGCCTAGGAACCCTCCAACCACAAGGGAGGAACTCAGATTTCTCCAGTTTCCTCATTTCCCCTCCCCCCACCCTGTCTCAAACCCAACCCTCGAACTCAGCACCACCTTCCTAACCTGCAATCTTCTTCCTGACCTCTCCGCCCCCACCCCCACTCCGGCCTATCACCCTCACCTTGACCTCCTTCCACCTATCGCATTTCCAATGCCCCTCCCCCAAGTCCCTCCTCCCTACCTTTTATCTTAGCCTGCTGGACACACTTTCCTCATTCCTGAAGAAGGGCTCATGCCCGAAACGTTGATTCTCCTGCTCCTTGGATGCTGCGCTTTTCCAGTAACACATTTTCAGCTCTGATCTCCAGCATCTGCAGCCCTCACTTTCTCCTAATGAACAGAAGATAAAGAGTACATTTTCAGGACAAAAACTGTACCTAGTGGAGTGTGAAAGAGTTCATAGCTGAATCCACAATTCTACATGATCCTTATTAAACTTACAAAGGCTTGTTTTATAGTCTGTTCCGTAACGTGAGAGATTTGTCAGTAAGGGCATTACTGCTGGCTCAGTGGTTGTAGTCTTATCTCCCTATCAGATTAGGTTCAGTTCCAACTCTGAGGAATGGAGTACTTCATTTTAGCTGACAATCCAATGCAGTAAGAAGTAAGTGTCAAAACTGCAATCAAACAGCTGCCTTTCAGATAAAGTTTTAAATCAAGGCCTCGATCCCTTGGGACCAGCATGGGTTTTTTGGATTAATATCCATCTCTCAATCAGCATTGCTTTAGAAACATGTCATCCTGTCCTGATTGCTAATGGGAATGTTTGTCGGATTTTGCAGTGGGTAAAATGGGTGCTGTATATTTCATATTCAATTGTAACTACACGTCCGAGGTCTTTATTCTGCATTTTGGAATGTCTATTGGGCTTGAAAGTAGCTACAAACTGTAAATAAATGTTCTAATGAAGGGTCACAGGACCTGAAACGTTAACATTTACCAGACTTGCTGAGTTTTTTCCAGCAATTTCTGAGTTTGATTCTGATTTCCAGCACCTGCAGTTCTTCAGTTTTTTGAAAATAATGGTCCCTGTTTTTGAAGACTGGGGGTCAAAGCTCTCCTAGTTAGGAAGAAAAGGTGTTATGTGGTCATTTTAAACCTACACAACATTGGATTTCCTGATGTTTAAGGATTGGTTAATGATGACTGGAACACAGTCAACATGGACAGCACTGCTATAATTCATCTGCATGGTCAAGGCTATAAACCTATCTCCTGCCAGCAATGGTTAGTCCTCATTGATTTCCCAGGGCTCCTCCTAACCACAGGCAGGCAATGCATCAGATGCCACCTGCCCCAGTAATTAGCTCAGTGCAGGCATTAGAACTGAGACAAAGTGAGCAATTTCTATTTTAATACGGCCCCTGTTGTCTGGCTAATTGCACGTGGCTGATTGGCATGTTCACAATATGCCCTTATTTACAAGGATCAATACAACATGATTCATTATCTCTTCAAAATGTGCTAATTCAACAGCTCCTGGTGCCACAACCAAAGACTCCAGTCATGGAGAAGTAGAGCATTATGACTAAATTAGACCTTGCTAGGCTCTGTATTCATACCTTACCCAATGTACTGGATGTGAGAACTATAATGTATGACTTAGCATAAAGAGCTTTACGATAATAAAAAAGAAACAATTACTTTCAGTTTTCTTGGTTGATTATCTGTTGAACCAAATCTACCTACTGACCTCGGGTTTACTGAAACAATTTCACCGATTGTTGACCAAGATTTAAATGGGTGTGTGCTGTTTCCCAGGTGCTGGTGTCACAGGGAAAAGAGCCCCCCTGCTTTCTCCAGTTGTTCCAAGGAGGAATGATTATCCACAGTGGAAGGAGAGATAACATCAGAAACCCACAAGGTTTGGACTGTGAACTTTTTCTTTGAAGCAATGGATTACGGAAAAATTTGTGCAAATTCAATGATGGATGTTTCAGGGAGAAATTCCTACTCCCCCTAGATCCAGTGGTGCCTCTAGCCTGCTCTCAGTGAGCTAGGGTCATGCTGACTGTGTGTAATCTCATGGCTAGTTGGTTCACTATGACTGTTGTTAAATTATTGTACAAATTCAACCTTACTCAGTCTGTCAGTGACACTCACATATTAACAAATTCACTCTGTTGTTGCTGCTTATAGCTACCCCAGCCACAAGAGCTGCTGCCATGCCAATTTGTTTAACATCAAAGTTACACATACCCACTAGAGCATCTACATTCGCTCTGTGACACCCATCGCCCACCCCTTGGTCAAGCCGTCTATCTGCTGTCTCCCCTTTGCACTCCTGAACAGATCTTTGTAGCTTTTCATTCTGATCAAATGGCTGAAATACTGACATTTTCTGGATATCTCTTCTTAGAGTTTTTTTGTGCTTACAATTTCAAATTTGTTTTACAGATTTATATGCTTGATTCACTTTGTAATGTGTTATTCTAATTTTGCCATCCAGTGACCCTTTCTCAAGAACTTGCCTAGTGTTAATTCCCATAAAACCTCCCCTGGGAGAAGGTTTCCTGGGTGATTCTGATTCCAACCTCAGATGACTGTCTGTGTGGAGTTTGCACATTCTCCCCGTGTGTGCGTGGGTTTCCTCCAGGTGCTCCAATTTCCCCCCACAATCCAAAGGTATGCAGGTCAGGTGAATTGGCCATACTAAATTGCCTGTAGTGTTCAGGGATATGTAGGTTAGGTGCACTAGTCATGGGGAAATGTATAGTAAAAGAATAGGGGAATGGGTGTGGGTGGATTACTCTTCGGAGGGTCAGTATGGATTTGTTGGGCCCAGTGGCCATTTTCCACACCGTAAGAATTCAATGATTCTATGAAAGGGCTACTGCTGATAAAAGTGGCTTGTTTCACTGCGAAAGATCAGTATCTTGGTTGAAGGGTTGACATTCCTGCTGTATACGTGCCTACAATTTCAGTATTTGATATATATCATTTACTGTACTTTATTGAAAGAGAACATTAAATGAGGCTGACAGTTTTGACTTGAAGCCCTGGTCTATGCCCTCAACATGTAATCTCAGCATTTCTCTGCATGCATCATCAGGGAAATTAATGTGGACTCCATCAACCTGTTTAAGTGGATACCAAAATTGCTTAAAGCAAGAATGAGGAGCTTTCAAACGTATATCTCTCAGACAGTATGACCAAAACAGATCACGTGCACATTTATACCTCAATGTATTTTATAGAACCTTGCACTGCGCACATTGGATCGTAGAATCCCTACAGTGTGGAAGCAGGCTATTTGACTCATCGACATCACACCAACTCTCCAAAGACCATCCCACCCAGACACCCCCACCAACCAGGAACACATACACGCACACACGCATGCATGCACGCGCGCGCGCGCGCGCACACACACACACACACACACAAATATTTCTGACAGGAATGGGAAGAGTTATAGAGTCATACGGCACACAAACAGACCCTTCGGTCTGACCATAATCACAAACTGTAACCCTGTATTTGCCTTGGTTAATCCCCCTAACGTGCACAGTTTTGGACAGTGGGAGGAAACCAGAGCACCCAGAGGAAACCTATGCAGACACAGGGTGAATGTGCAAACTTCATGCTGAGTTGGCACACATTACTCACTTATGTCATGATACTTCACAAAAGAATTCATCGACGGTGAAACTTTATGGAATGCTAAAGACAAAGTGATGAAAACCTGCATTTATATCGAGGCTTTTTTTTGGTTCCAAAGTGCTTTCTATCCATAGAAATAACTTTGAAGTGTTGTAATTATTGTAACATAGCAACCAATTTGTACACAGCTAGCTACCACTAACATCAGTGAAATAATAAAGCAGATATTGTGTTCGAGTGACATTAATTGAGGGGTGAATGCTGACTGGAGAAAATATCCCTTTTTCTTCTTTGAATTGTGCTGTAAGGTCTTTTAAAAGTTGCGACATAGAATCATAGAGTCATAGAGATGTACAACATGGAAACAGACCCTTCGGTCCAACCCGTCCATGCCGACCAGATATCCCAACCCAATCTAGTCCCACCTGCCAGCACTCGGCCCATATCCCTCCAAACCCTTCCTATTCATATACCCATCCAGATGCCTCTTAAATGTTGCAATTGTGACATGTGTGATTCTTCTACCATTTGCTGATGGAAACAATTTTTCTTCCTCTAAGACCTGTCTTTTTCGCTTCAGTCAGACCTCCCTTCCTTGGAGCAAACGAGTTTGAGGGGAATCACCTTGGTAAATCACTCCAAGATGCCCTCACTCTGGTCAAATCAGAACTTTGCAGTGGTTCAGTATACTCTTACACTCAGTGCCCTCTAATGAGGAAAGCTGACAGTTCCATGGCCTGCTCCCTCATCTGTACTGTCTCCTTCAATAATCTATCCATGTAAACCCCAGATCCTTCTCTCATTGTATGTTCTTTAATATTGTGTCATTGCCTCTCCCCATCCATCCTGCCTAAATTCAAAGTTATTCTTATCTGTCTTCAGCAGGGCTTTGGAGGCTGTTTATCGTGCAGGGAGAGGTCGCAGTGGAGAGCAGCCTCCTGGAGGTGGCGAGAGAGTGCAGAAGTCTGCGTTCAAGGGGCTCACTAGTCCTGGTGAACACTCAGCAAGCTCTCATCTATCTCTGGCACGGTTGCAAAGTTCAAGCCAGTGTAAAGGAGGTTGGCAGGACTGCAGCTAATCACATTAAAGAACGGTAAGGAAGGAATTGCAGTCAGAAGGACTCCTGGTAAATTAAAGAGATGGTTCCCGGGAAATATTAGAACAAAAAGTACTGGTTGTGTTGTCTATGCATTTCAGTAGCCCCTTCCTCCTCCAAAGCAATCAACCTGTAACTCCAGTATTAAATTATGGATTTTTTTTAAACCATGATCTGCAACAATGAATGAATGTCAAGTCACGGTCAGAAGTCACACAACACCAGGTTATAGTCCAAAAGGTGAAGTCACCTGATGAAGGAAGCAGTTCTCTGAAAGCTTATGATTTCAAATAAACCTGTTGAACTATATCCTGGTGTCGTGTGACTTCTGACCTTTTGTCCATCCCAGTCCAACACCTACATTCCACACCATGACCAGTCATGAGCAAGGACCCCAAGAAACAATCAGGGGCTAATATAGTGATGGGGAGTTTCTCATTGCAGCTTTCAATCCAGTTTGCATTTCAGTCTCAAAACTACTGCAGAAGCTGGAAATCAGAAACGAAAGTGGAAATTGCTAGGAATACTCAACAGGACAGTCAGTATCTGTGTGGAGAGATATCGCATTAAAGTTTCAGGTTGATGACGTTTTCTCAGAAATGAACCAATCAGTTTGGAATTTAATGCCCATCCCCAAAGGAGTGCAGATTTTGGGGGTGGGAGGGGCCAGCTGGGGACCCTCCTGTTACTCCTATGTCTGGCTGTTAAAGTCCTTGTGAGGTCATTGCTGTTCCTCCAATTCTGAAGAAGAATCAGATTGAACATAAAACATTAGCTCTGTTTCTCTCCACAGTTGCTGCCAGGCTTTTCAATGTTTGTTTCAGATTTGCAGCACCGCAGTATTTTTCTTTTATTTATGTAAGCACTGATGTTGTGTATGTAATTAGAAAGCTCGAAGAACAAACAAACGCCAAGAACAGATACATGGAGCCTCTACCCCCCCCCATGGTTTATTGACCTGAACAATAGCTTTGACACAGTAAGTCATGATTTGGAAGGTAATGAAGAAATTCATCACAATGGTTTGATAGCTTCGGAATTCTGTGCTTGTGTGAAACAGATAGAATTAAACGGATTTGGATGCTGGGACAAACCCTCTGCAGCATATTTTTCTCTGCCATGATCTTCAGTACCTTCCAAGGTTACGATCTACTTATCAAAATTGTATGGACCAGAGGGTACTTAGTCTGAGATGTCTCTGGACAAACAAGGTCTCTAAGTAAACATCAGGATTTCCAGTTTGCAAATGACTTGTGCTGGAGAACAAGTCAATTCTAAACTGTGTATCCAGCTGCAGGTCATGGAGTTGTTATAGAGTTAGAGTCATAGAGATGTGCAGCATTTGAAACAGACCCTTTGGTCTAACTCATCCATGCTGACCAGATATCCTAAATAAATCTAGTCCCATTTGCCAGCATTTGGTGCATATGTCTCTAAACCCTTCCCATTCGTATACCATGCAGATGCCTTTTAAATGCTGTAATTGTACCAACCTCCACCACTTCCTCTGGTAGCTCATTCCATACACGCACGACCCTCCGCATGAAACATTTGCCGCTTAGGTCCCTTTTAAATTTCCCATCTCACCCTAAACCTATACCCTCTAGTCTTTGGACTTCCCCACCCCAAGGAAAAGACCTTGCCTACTTACCCTATCCAAGTCCCTCATGATTTTATCAACTTCCAGAAGTTCACCCCTCAGCCTCTGACACTCCAGGGAAAACAACCCCCAGGCTATTCAGCCTCTCCCTGTACCTCAAACTGTGCAGCCCTGGCAACATCCTTGTCAATCTTTTCTGAACCCTTTCAAGTTTCACAACATACTTACTCCAGCAGGGAGACCAGACTTGCACACAGTATTCCAAAAGTGGCCGAACCAACGTCCTGTACAACTGATACATGATCTCCCAATTCCTAGATTCACTGTTCTGACTAATAAAGGCAAGCTTACCAAACACCTTCTTCACTATCCTATCTACCTGTGACTCCATGTTCAAGGAACTATGAACCTGTACCAGGTTTCTTTGTTAGGCAACACTACCCAGGACCTTACCATTAACTGTATAAGTCCTGTCTTGATTGGCCTTTCCAAAATGCAGCACCTCACATTTATCTAAATTAAACTCCATCTGCCACTCCTCAGCCCAATGGCCCATCTGATCAAGATCCCATTGTAGTCTGAGATAACCTTCTTCACTGTCCATTACATCTCCAATTTTGGTGTCATCTACAAGCTTACTAACCATCCCTCCTATTTTCACATCTAAATCAATTGTTCTCCAATACGTGGAATAACTTAAACCTTAAGGTCATCACAAAGGAAAGTGAAGTCATGTACCAGTGTGCTTCAGGAAAGGCTCATCTCAAACTCGATCAGAACCTAACAGTAGTGAATATGCTCACTAACCTTGGCATCACATTCCCTTGGGCTATCTGTAGGGACATACCAATCTCGTGATAATTGCAATTTCATTTCTCTCTATTACTGGGAGACTGCAATTACCAAAGCAAGTGCAGCCTTCAAACACATTGCACATCAGTCAAAGAATGAGGGCAGCACCCACCAAGCTGAACACTTATGAAGCACTCATTCTGTGAGTTCTACTGTGTGTATATGAAATTTGAACTGAATAATGTCACTCTAAGAAGCTCAAGCAATTTCACTCGAGTTGCATTTGGAACGTTCTGAAGATCAGAAGGCAGGGCAAACGCCTGAGGTGTTCTCTGAGCTGCTATGCCAAGCACTTGCACCAGACTGAGACAGGTACAACTTTCAGCTGGTTATGTCGCCAAAAACGCCTCACACCCACTGACCAAAGCAGGTTTTGAATGGAGAGTATGGCAATGGGATGTGCCCTGATGGCCGTCAAAGGAAATACAAGAAGTACACTCTGAAGGTTCACTTAGGTGTTTTTATAGCGACGTTGAATCCTGGAAGAATCTCATGCAATAAAGTAAAAATGGTGCAGGCTCATCCGAAAGAGAGTGCCTATCAGATGCAGAGGAGAACCCTATGGAGCGGATATCCTGAAGCAAATTGACTGTCATACCTGTCCTGTTTTCAGCAGAACCTTCTGCATTCAGGTCAGCCTTCGAAGTCACCTAAGTTGCCACCAGGTCTCAGTGGAAAAGCACCGGGACTGAACATAGTCATCTTCACCTAGAAAGTTAAACAAGACATTGCACCAAATGACTGGCCCACTCACATCTGGTACAGGGGGAAATTTATTAAAGGGGATTGCAAAAGAACAGAGAACATGATTAGAAAACCTAGGTTAGAAACTTTGACCTAATGAGATTCTGCCTCTTGGACAGTTACATTATGAAAACAGCTTAAAATGAGCTTCCCTCCCTTCATAGAATACTCACCTCTGAGTCAGATTCAGATCATAAATTCACTCCAGCATTAAATGCACAATTGGAGTTCACATTTCAGAGAGAGGGTCAGAGGTCATGTCTTCTGAAAATATGTTCAGCTGAGGTCATATTTGCTTGTCTGAGTGTTTCCAATGGATAGTGAGATTCCGATTGTATTAACCAGAAGAGCAGGGTGTTCTCCTTGTATCGGGGTTAATATTTATTCCTCACTAAAGTAGTTTTGCCACTTGCTGGATCTTGTGAACATGGCTTGATCTTCTGAGCAACCAACAGTAATTGAGCTTCAAAGTAATTCGTGAGGTTTTGGGACATTCCTGAGAAGTGTGATAGGTTCAGTAAAAATACATGGTCTTTATTTCCTTAGGCCTCCTCAGGAGCTGGGCCTGTGGAGTAGGATGGATATAACAGTGCGAGAGATAGAAGAAGGCTCAGAACCTCCAGAGTTTTGGCATGCACTAGGGCAACAGGATCGAAAAGTGTATGACTGCATGTTGCAAGGTAATGGAACTTGGACTCTGGGTTTGGAAAGGGGTGGATATAAAGTCCAGATTGAAGGGCTGTGAAAGAAGTGGGGACAGAGAGTGTTGGGTCTAAACACTTCCAAGGTCTCTGGGACATCAAATGCTGCTTGCTCATCACCAATAGCCTCATTAGGGCTACTTAGAAATGCAAGCATCTCCCTTCCTCCTTCTTTTATGATGGCTCAGTGATTAGCACTGCTGCCTCACAGCACCAGGGACCTGGGTTTGATTCCATGCTTCGGGCCACTATGTGGAGTTTGCATGTTCTCCCTATGTCTGCGTGGGTTTCCTCCCATTGTCTAAAAATATGCAGGTTAGGTGGATTGGCCATGGGAAATACAGGGTTACAAGGAAAGGGTGGAAATGTGTCTGGGTGGGATGCTCTTCAGAGGGTTGGTGCGAACTTGATGGTCCGAATGGCCTACTTCCATACTGTTACAATTCTGTGATTTTATTGTTATCATTTATGTTCTACAGATCCTGGGAAATACAACTTCACGGTGCGTCTCTTCAGACTGTCTGCTTCCTCAGGGGAGTTTACCGTAGCAGAGCAGTTCAGTCCAACACGTATCTCCAGTGGTGTCATGGCGATGCCCTTCCTACAGGAGGCTCTGTACTCTGTAGCTCAGCCAGGTGAACACTCCTTCCTGCATGCAGCACTTAAACACATATGGGCCAGTCACAAAATCTGAGCACAGGCATGTGGATGGGCTGAAGGTCCACAACTCAAAGGGAATTCTGGGCTGTCCTTCTCACATGCCATCTAGGCTACATGTCTCTGCTTTTCATGCTGCATGTTTCCAGGTTAGAGCCCAACTCAAGAAATTGAACCTAACAGCACATTGAAAAAGACAATGGCAACATTTATATATCACTTTTCTAACCTCAGGGCAACCCACTATACTTTGAAAGTGAATGGAATCCTTCTTGAAGTTTAACCACTGTTCAAATGTAGGGAATGGATCAGCACAGGAAGATTTTGCAAAGAGCTGAACTATGAGCAGCATGATGGCTCAGTGGTTAGCATTGTTGCCTTATACTGCCAGGGATCTGGGTTCGATTCTAGCCTCCGGTGGATTATCTGTGTGAAGTTTGCATGTTCTCACTGTGTTTGTGTGGGTTTCCTCCCACAGTCCAGAGATGTGCAGGTTAGGTGGATTGGCCATGCTATATTGTCCAAGGATGTGCAGGTTGGGTGGACTAGCCATGGAAAATGCAGAGTTATGGCGATAAGGTAGTGGAGTGGGTCTGGATGGGATATTCTTTGGAAATGATGGACCTGTTTCATCATCTGGGGGATTCTGTAATCTTACAGCACTGAGGTGGTCTTCCATTAACAGAGGTACTTGTTCTTCACTGGAGATCCCATTTGCTACTTGGTGTCCCAGCCAACAATTCTTCCATTATCATTTAAAAAATAGTACTCCTGACAGATTACTTGCCCACCTGGCTTTTTGCTATTAGATGTGCATTGAATGACACATTGTTCAAATATGTAACAATATAAAAATTATAAAGAAGTAAATAAGAGGTTGAAAACAAAAACAGAAATTGCTGGAAAAGCTCAGCAGGTCTGGCAGCACCTGTGGAGAGAAGTCAGAGTTAACATTCGGGGGACCAGTGACCCTTCTTCAGAACTGATGGTAGCTGTTATGCAGAAGATAGGGTGAGGGAGGGGGGTCAGAGCCCAAAGAACAGTTGGACAGACAAAGGAGGGGATATCGGTCAGCCTGGGAGACTTAATGGCTATTAATGGAGACTGTTAATGGCTAACAATGGCAGACCATGTGATAACAAGGCCTGATGTATTGAGGTTAAGGTAAGGTCATGGGAGAAAGTGCCTCAAGCCCTAACATTTTTGAACTCGATATTGAATCTCGAAGGCAGTAGAGTTCCCAAGGGGAAAAGTGAGATGCTGTTCTTCCAGCTTGTGCTGAGCTTCACTGGGGCACTGCAGCAAGCCTGAGATAGAAATATTGGCCAGGTTAGTGTGTTGAAATGGTAGGCAACGGGAAGCTCAGGGCCATTTTTTGCAGACAGAATTAGGTTTTCTGAGAAGCAGTCACCCTGTCTACATTTTGTTTCCCCAGTGTAGAGGAAATCACATTGTCAGCAGTGAATGCAGTCGACTAGATTGAATTAAGTACAGGCAAAGCGCTGCTTCAACTACAAGGTGTGTTTGACCCTTTGGATACTGAGGAGAGAGGAAGTAAGTGGGCAGGTGTTACACCTTCTGCAGTTGCAGGGGAAGGTGCCATGGGCTGTCGGGAGGGGGTGGACATGTTGGGAGCGAAGGAGGAGTGAACCAGGGTGTCCAGCACCACTCTAATCTTGACTCTGATCTCCAGCATCTGCAGTCCTCACTTTCTCCTAGAAACTATGGGTGTGCCTGGGTAGTCTTGTTTGCGGATCTTGGGAAAGAGATGGAAGTGAGCTGTGTGGCGTTGTGGGATTCTCAGCTTGGGGAAGGGTGGAAAGGGAGGGAGATCACCAGATCAAATGAGAGGTTAGAACTTAGTTAAGTTGCCAAATTTGACCCAGTTATATAGGAAATATCAAGAGCTTGGACCAGAATATTCAAACTTAATTCAGTTCTTATTTTAAAGTCACATTTTGTGCTACTTTTACATTTCCAATATAATTCTGTATAAATTCCATATCCAATGGTAGTTGATCTGTCAGTCAACTATGTCACTCAGTTGGTGGACTGAGTTCCACCTTCTCCAATCTGCTTAGCTTTAAAGTCTTTATTGACACAATTGCACAGTGGAATTTCATTATGAATATTTGGCTGTGTTCCAAACCCACTCACCAGTGAAGGATACTCTTACCTTTGGTTGACTATGAGCTTGGATAAACTACCTTTCTCCAGTTTAGCTTTTCAATACTTATCTGTTTGTTTGGATAAAATTTAGGAAATGTTAACAGGGTTAAGGAGATTTCTCAATATGAAAATATGTGTGACAATTTTATAAACCTGGAAAGGGGGGCAAATTTTTTTCAAGAGTTTTTTAAATCCCTATTTTCTTATTTTGACAGTATCATAGAGTGTTTCAAAGATGTTTTAGTGTTGTTGTCAAGATCATTGTTTCTCTACCTGATGAATAATTGCAAAGTAGAAATGGAGGATGAATGGGTAAGATTTGAATGGGCATTGGGTAGTATGTAGAAACATGGGTTGTATGGAGCATGATTGGATGCATGGAGGAGTATTTGTGGTACGAAGGAGACATAATAGGGATACAATAAAGCTAAGGGTGGTCCGGAGTGCCTCTGCTCCAATTCCAACCTCACCATCAAACCAGCAGATAAAGAGGGTGCAATGGTAGTTTGGCGCACTGACCTCTACACCGCTGAAGCCAGACGCCAACTTGAAGACACCTCCTCCTACCGCCCCCTCGATCATGACCCCACCCCCCCATCACCAAACTGTCAGCTCCCAGACCATATAGAACCTCATCACCTCAGGAGATCTCCCACCCACAGCTTCCAACCTTATAGTCCGGGAACCCCGCACTGCCCGGTTCTACCTCCTTCCCAAGATCCACAAGCCTGATCACCCTGGCCGACCCATTGTCTCAGCATGCTCCTGCCCCACCGAACTCATTTCCACCTACCTTGACACTGTCCTATCCCCAGTACAGGAACTTCCCACATACGTTCGAGGCACCACCCACGCCCTCCACCTCCTCCAAGACTTCCGTTTCCCTGGACCCAACGCCTCATCTTCACCATGGATATCCAATCCCTCTACAACTCCATCCACCATGACCAGGGCCTCCAAGCCCTCCGTTTCTTCCTCTCCCGACGTCCCCAATAGTACCCATCCACTGACACTCTCATTCATTTGGCTGAACTGGTCCTCACCCCTAACAATTTCTCCTTCGAATCCTCCCACTTCTTCCAGACCAAAGGGGTAGCCATGGGCACCCGTATGGGCCCCAGCTATGCCTGTCTCTTTGTTGGCTACGTAGAACAGTCCATCTTCCGTAGTTACACCGGCACCACTCCCCACCTCTTCCTCCACTACATTGATGACTGCATTGGCGCCACCTCGTGCTCCTGCGAGGAGGTTGAGCAATTCATCAACTTCACCAACAGATTCCATCCCGAACTTAAATTTACCTGGACCATCTTTGACACCTCCCTCCCCTTCCTGGATCTCTCCATCTCCATTAATGATGACCAACTTGATACTGACATTTTTTACAAACCCACCGACTTCCACAGCTATCTGGATTACACCTCATCCCACGCTACCTCCTGCAAAAATGCCATCCCGTATTCCCAATTCCTCCGCCTCCGTCTTTTCTGCTCCCAGGAGGACCAGTTCCACCACAGAACACACCAGATGGCCTCCTTCTTTAGAGACCGCAATTTTCCTTCCCACGTGATTAAAGATGCCCTCCAATGCATCTCGTCCACATCCTGCACCTCCGCCCTCAAACCCCACCCCACCAATCATAACAAGGACAGAACGCCCCTGGTGCTCACCTTCCACCCTACTAACCTTCGCATAAACCACATAATCCGAAGACATTTCTGTCACTTCCAAATGGACCCCAGCACCAGGGATATATTTCCCTCCCCACCCATTTCTACCTTCTGCAAAGACCGTTCCCTCCATGACTACCTGGTCAGGTCCACGCCCCCCAACAACCCACCTCCCTTCCAGGCACCCTCTCTTGCCACCGCAGGAATTGCAAAACCTGTGCCTACACCTCCTCCCTCACCATCATCCAAGGCCCCAAAGGAGCCTTCCACATCCATCAAAGTTTTACCTGCACATCCACCAATATCATTTATTGTATCTGTTGCTTCCGATGAGGTCTCCTCTACCTTGGGGAGACTGGACGCCTCCTAGCAGAGCGCTTTAGGGCACATCTCCAGGACACCCGCACCAATCAACCCCACTGTCCTGTGGCCCAACATTTCAACTCCCCCTCCCACTCTGCCGAGGACATGCAGGTACTGGGCCTCCTCCACCGCCGCTCCCTCACCACCCGACGCCTGGAGGAAGAACGCCTCATCTTCCGCCTCAGAACACTTCAAACCCAAGGCATCAATGTGGATTTCACCAGTTTCCTCATTTCCCCTCCCCCCACCTCACCCCAGCTCCAAACTTTCAGCTCAGCACCGCCCTCATGACCTGACCTACCTGCCTATCTTCCTTTCCACCTAACCACTCCTCCCTCCTCTCTGATCTATCACCTTCATCCCCACCCCCACTCATCTATTGTACTCTATGCTACTTTCTCCCCACCCCACCCCTCCCCTCTCATTTATCTCTCCACACTGCAGGCACCCTGCCTCTATTCCTGATGAAGGACCTTTGCCCGAAACGTCGATTTTGTTGCTCCTCGGAAGCTGCCTGTCCTGCTGTGCTTTTCCAGCACCATTCTAATAAAGCTAAGGGGCCTAGCAGTCATATTGAGAACTGGGATAACATCCCAGTGATTGGAGGTAGAACTTCTAATCCACCAACCCCAATACTCATCTACCTCCGTTGCCACTTTGGGCCTACATATGGAGGTAGTGAGTCTATCTCCAGACTGTGCCTGTGTCTCAAATTGAAAATATAATTGACAGGTACTTTCAGATTCCTTCTTCGAGGACAGAAATCCTGCCCTGTTTTCCTAAGCTTATTCTGTGGTAAAATGAAATCAATCTTTTTAAAGACCAAGTGGAAGCCCAAAACCTTCCTTTGCCATCCTTACAATTGTCTCCCAAAAGGATTTTCCTAAAATCCTTTCTACTTGTTAGTTTGCTGGATACCGAAACCATTGCTCTTGTCTGCCAGCCAAGTGTCACTTTACAGCAGTTTTGGGGGTATAAGGGGAGTGCTAATGTGACTTGAGATTTGCAGGCCTCAGGTTAGAACTGATGCTGAAGAAGTGCCAGAAGTTTATATTGATTCTGTTCTCTAAATGGTATTTGACTGGAAGACCCATTTTACTCTTGGCGTTCCTCCAGCTTTGTTCCTCATGGATAACCAGTTGGAGGTTTACCTGTGGCAGGGCTGGTGGCCAGAGGACAGTGAAAGCACAGGTTCAGCGAAAATCCGATGGGATATGGAGCGGAAATGTGCCATGGAGACTACGCTGCAGTACTGCACAGGTCAGTCTGAAAACGCAGTGTGGTGAATCAAAACTGAGAGTTAATGCATCATTTCTTTGATCTCGGTCTTGAGGCAGAGACTGAAATCTTTGTGTCTTGTCCAACCAGAAAAGAACCCGAGGCGACCTCCGAAAGCATACCTGGTGCACGCTGGCACAGAGCCACTGACTTTCACCAATATCTTCCCGAGTTGGGAACACAACACTGAGAGTTTGCAACAGGTACCATCACTTCTCAACAATAGATAATAGACAGTAGGTGCAGGAGTAGGCCATTCGGCCCTTCGAGCTAGCACCACCATTCATTATGATCATGGCTGATCATCCACAATCAGAATCCTGTTCCTGCCTTATCCCCATAACCCTTGATTCCACTACCTCTAAGAGCTGTATCCATCTCTTTCTGGGACAGAGCATTCCATATATCCACTACTGTCTGGGTGAAGAAGTTTCTCCTCAACCATAACACACTTTTTAATGCTAAGCTGGTTCGGATGATTATCTCTCCGGAGCCAGGTTGGGTTTTAGTTCTGCCAAAGCCAATACCCTTCTCAACTTCAGCCATTGACTATTCTTAATGGATAAGCTTCTGTCTTTAGAATTTCCCCTCTGAACCTCACTATCTCTCTCTCTCTCTCATTCCTCCTTTTTTTCAGATTTTTAAACACATTTGTGGCACTAAATCAAGGCAGATTAAGAAATCAACACCATTGATTATTTGCCTTGTCAGCTGTTTGGTGTTTTTTCTTTGAAGGTATTTTCCAGGAATCTAAAGCTTTCCTTTCCACACTATATTTCCAACTACAATTCATTGGTTTTACCTTCCTATTTCTGTATTTATTTACACACAATAGTGGGAGTAAATCAGGGGATTACTACTTTTGAGGGTCTGTCTTGCTAATGTTCTATCTAGTACACTAACTTTGAAATGCAGGAACACATACCCCTTTCTATCTGAGTCATTGGTACCAATGTCTCATAACCTTCCTGTGAGGAGCATTTGAGATACAGTATTTACTAAGCTGTAGCAACTACATAAATATATCATACTGATGATGCAGTGATGTATTTACTGGACAGGGAGCAATTAGCAGTCTACATCATGCGAGTTATCGCTGTTCATGACTCACATATTAGAAGTCTATCAGAGTGCGATTCAAGGTGATCCTGCTGGGTTTACAACTCCTTTTACGAGATTAACACTTTCAAATAGTTACGTAAGATTCTCTTTATTGCATTTTAATTTTTAAAACATTTTTGTAATCAATTTGTTCAGAGATGTTATTACGCACCTTTGGGCCAGGTAGGGCTTGACCGTGGGACTCCCGATCCAGTGGTAGAGACACTATCACTGCAGCACAAGAGGGCCTCACAGAATGCTGTAATGAGTAACAGGTGATGGTTAGTGGGCTGCTCATGTTGCAATGTTCCCCATGGACTCTTGTAGTGTAATGGCAGTGTCCCTGCCTCTGAGCCAGGCAGCATAGGTTAAGTCCCATCTGAACAGGTTAATTAGAACGTACCTACATCTTTCACTTTCATTTTGATTAACCTGGGTGGATATAACTCATAGGGTTGTACTACATGGAAACAGACGCTTTGGTCCAACTCATCCATGCCGACCACATATCCTAAATTAATCTAGTCCCATTTGCCAACATTTGGCCCATACCCCTCCAAACCCTTCCTATTCATGTACTCCTCTAGATGCCTTTTAAATGTTGTAATTGTACCAGTCTCCACTACTTCCTCTGGCAGCTCATTCCTTTAACCTATGTCCTCTAGTTATGTAAAAATAGGAGAGATGAGATCGACTGCAGAGTTACTATTGCCTGTTTTTAACCATTGGCAGCACGGTGGCACAGTGGTTAGCACTGCTGCCTCACAGCGCCAGAGACCCGGGTTCAATTCCCGCCTCGGACAACCCACTGTGTGGAGCTTGCACATTCTCCCTGTGTCTGCGTGGGTTTCCTCTGGGTGCTCCGGTTTCCTCCCACAGTCCAAAAATGTGCATTGGCCATGCTAAATTGCCCGTAGTGTTAGGTGAAGAGATAAATGTAGGGGAATGGGTCTGGGTGCGTTGCTCTTTGGAGGGTCGGCGTGGACTTGTTGGGCCGAAGGGCCTGTTGCCACACTGTAAGTAAGTAAGTAATCTAATCTAATTACACAGATCTGTCTGTCTGCATTTGGTTTGCATATTTGGCACTTCTCATAAGAATAGTAACTTTCTTCACCAGAATATTCCTTGTGTGCTTCAGGGGAAGCGGGGTGGTGCGAACAGAGTGCTCCTTGTTCAGGATGCCTTATCAAGATTATGCAAGACACAGTACTCATTGGAGGAGATTATGTCCAGACCCTTACCAGAGGGAATTGACCCACATAGACTGGAAACCTATCTGTCTGATGAAGATTTTAAGGTAACCTTTGTCGAATATAATGACTTGCTCTTTTAATATTACTTTTGGGCTTTGAGGTTAATTGGGGAGAAAGTGTTTTTCAGAAAAATAAAGTCTATTTGATGGAACAATATGAATATACTTCAAGTGTTCAAACATAGCACTGATAACTTCCAGTAATGAATAAAATTATCATGTGTGGCAATGGTCAAATCACCTTAAAACAGTCACTGCCCATATCAAGAGGTAGCTAACAGCAACTTAGATGATGCACCAGAATGCAACAGGTGCCATTGACTTTAAGAAAGCTCACCACTTGAACTCCCTGTGCTGTATATTGTTATGAAGATGTAGAGATACTGTACCTTTAAGAGAGTTGAAAAGCTAGCCAGGACAAAGACAACAGAGTCCAGAACAATGTAACAATGTAACACTTGGTTGAAACAGCTAGCAGCAGTATGGGTTGCCATGAAACAAAAGCAGCTTTAAATTCGGCTAATCAGTTTAAATTATGCCCCAAGATACCACAATCCAATCAAATTTAAATTTAGTATTTTGATAATATTGAAACCAATTTAACGATCCAATGTTTTGGGGTATAAATTCGGACATTTTGAACAGCGAGAGGGAGAACTACCAAGCCATCAACAAGTACAGACTGCCAGCAGAACAGCTCTCTGAGAGCTACCTGTCTATAAGAAACTTGAGCAGCAGAACATTGAAAAGACGATAGAGGAAAATCTGCAGAGGAAAACACAAAGAGAAGATTCGATAGCTGACCCGTTTTGAAAGTTGAATTTGTTTTTGTAAATCCTAATTGGGATTTTTTATCAGACTAGTATTGTAGAGTGGGAAGTAAAGGATAAGTTTAAAAGAAATGAGTTGTCAATCGTTGTTGGTTTTAATATTCTCTGTTGGACTTAAAGAATAAAGTTGTTAATTTTTACCTTAAGTAGTGACCTCTGAGATAAGTCTTTGCCTCAAATTTTAACGGATTACAGCACGAGGTAAATCTTTTCTGTGTTGTTGATTTAAATTAGCAGAGGGGTTCATCCTGGGTCATAACAATATATACAATCTTGCGACACTGCCTGACAAGTTGGTCTTCTGTGAGTTTGAAAGCTTCACAAAAGAAATCATTTGGCTCACTGTAATATCAAATTCATTACTTATAATGTTTTCTATTGTTATAAAGAAACAAACCCATGGAGTTAATTAATCCCTGGAACAGTGAATTGTTATTTGACCATCATCATTAGCATGACATGGTGAACAGTGGTGGAAAAAATCATGCTAATGAGGCATATCATGGTTCAGCAAGCATGTTAATGTACAGGCAAAATGCATGGTCAACAATATTAATTGATGCTAAAGTGTATAAGAAAATCCTCATCGCGTCAACATCAAAGTGTTGAAATCACAGCTTGCTGGTAAGCAGACAAATCCTTCTCGAGAGGCTAGTTTAACCAACTTGAGAAAGAAACTTACTTGAGAAAGGCAAGTGATTAGGGCATGCGTTGGTTCGATTACAAACAAGGGAGGATCAAATGCTTATTTTCAGGATGTCTACAAAATTCCGTCCTTTAAATTGCAACACAGCAGACCTCCTAACAGCATTCAAAATGTTTAAACAGCGATCAGAGCTATAGTTTCTAGATTCTGATGTGTCTAACCTAATAGGATTACTGAGACAACTGGGAATGGAGACTTAACATGTCAAGATTAACAGCTGGAGAGCCAGAAGATATTGGCCACATTTGAACACCAATTCAGAATCAGATTAAATCCTCAATTCATTTCCTGAAGAAGGGCTCATGCCCGAAACGTCGATTTTCCTGCTCCTTGGATGCTGCCTGACCTGCTGCGCTTTTCCAGCAACACATTTTCAGCTCTAATGTTTTTTATAGGTAAATCAGCCCATCAAACCTGCTCTGTGGTTTAATACAATCATGGCTGCTCAAATATTTCAATGCTTTTTACCTAAACTATCCCAATAATCCTTTACAACATCGGTGATCAGAAATCTATCAACTTCAAATATACCCAAAGATGGAGTTCCACAACTCTTCCAGCAGAGAATTCCAGAGATTTGCAATGATCCACTTAAAATAGTTTTTCCTTAGCTCGGTCCTTAATGGCATCTGTTTGCTTTTTAAGTTGAGCCCCCTGGTTCTAGACTCCCAGCAGGGGAAGCAACTTACCTATATCAACCCAATATATCTCTTTAAGTATTTTGTAGGTTTCAACGAGATCACCTCTCATTCTTTGAAACTGTAAAGAATATAAATCTGAGGTAACTAGACCATAAGTGCACACAGTATTCCATTCTAACCAAGCTTCTATAGAACCGAAGCTGGTACTTAAGTCCTCTTGCTGTAAAGGCTGACGTTCCATTGGCCTTCCTAATAGTTTGCTGCAACTACATTTAGACAAAATGCCCACAGAACTCAGACCACTTTGTAAGCAATTGCAGAGAAAATAGCTCATTATGTGATGTTTCAGATGGGGAACTACCAAGCTGAATTGTTGATCTAGTGATTGTATCCATTCCCTTCTAGAAAGATTTGCTAGTCAATCCAAAGACTGAGTGTTAAAGTAGTACTATAGAGTGGAGATAAATGCAGAATAATCCTCACAGGTGGATGAAGGTTACAGGGCTTGATGTTATGGACCAGACCAAACCCCCCTGAAAATATTCAGATGATAGTCTTGACCCTAACTTTTTCTTATTTTTCAGGTAAGTGTAAGGTGTTGATTCCCAGATGCAATGTGACTGGTTAACCAACCAGATTTAAAGCAAAGCACACTTTACTGATACACTATAGTTAAAATACAACAAAAGAAAAAAGAAATTGGAACAACTTAACATTACTGGAAAACTTACTAGAATAATAGATTATTTTACTACTAAACAGTAACTGTTTAACATTGTAACATCCTGTAAACACACTCTTGGCAAAAGGCAAGTTCAGTAAAATAGATTTCTCACAGGCAATTCTCCAGTCCAGGAGGAAAGACACAAGAGAAAATCCAAGCGAGAGACAGTGGCAGGGAGAGATATACTGCAACCTCCAAATCTTGGTTCTGTGGGAGCTTGACCCGACCTATTCAGGCTGCTCTATCATTCCAACTTTAAAAAAAATGTCTCACAAACTGTTTACTCTAGTGGCTCTGAGTAGACTGCCCATCACCTCTGCCTTAAAACCTCTCTTCAAAAAAAGGGATAAAATACACCTCTTCACACTATCATGTCATCACACCTGAGCATACACTTGATGGTTGACATGATCACCAAAACACCCAAACATAGCAACACTGCATGTAGCCATGGAAATGCCTAGCTTTTTGTGAATCTTTGCAAGGCATGTGACAGAATAGGTCATTGACAGAGACAATGCATTAGAGCAAAGACTGATGCAGCTACAAAGAGTGCACCAACCCAACGGACCATGCACAGGAGTACCTTCAAACTACAATAAAGGCCATCTGATATCCTGCTATTTGCATGAAGACACCAAGGAGTATAGTCCGGGAACTGATGGTGTACTTGACGAGATAAAGAGTAGTGAACATGTTTTCTACATTTTCTGGAAAAACATCTAATCATTACACCATGTGAAGCGTTTATAAAAATTTAAATTATTTGTCCTGCTAGTGACTACTTAGTGATTGTTTGAATCACAAAACTGGTGGCTATTTGTTTTTGGCTAAGATTGACACAGGGGCAAAGTGCCAATCTACTGTGCCTGCAAATTCTAAAAAGTACATAACCACAGACTTGGACAGTCATGATAAAATGTGGGAATGTGAACAGTTCACCAATTCCATGTGTAGAATCTATAGTGCTGAAGTGCCTAGTCATCACAGATATTCTACGTCATAGACACTGCTGGGCCAGCAGTCAGGGGCACGCCAGTAGGACATGAGCTTGCACTTAAAACAATCCATGGAATCAGTCAAGTATCAGAGTCACAACAGAAGCTACAGCAAGAACTTGCAGAACTGAATATGAAAGAAAAATATACCATTTAACTTACTTCTTTATTGATGGAGTTAAAATCTCAACTCCCTGCTGTGGAAAATGGAAAACTCAAGAGGGAAAGACTGAACCAGTAGCTCAGGAAAAAATGTCATCTTGAGACCACCATCTTTGAAACTAATAATTCTTGAGAGGATACTTCTGTTTGGCTAACAAAGATAAATGAACAGCAAAAAATAGGAAGTAACAAACTACAAGATTTGTGTCATCAACCAGTGAAATGATTGGTGGTTTATAGGAAAGGCTGAGACAACTCGCTCTTGAAACAGATCAGGCTGAGCAGGAGCAGCTGCAGAAACATTGGCTCAGATTCAAAGTTATGCTGGAGAAAATGACAGACCTGCTAATGCAGGGGGAAATGCACAGTGCTCACAGTTGCACATCACTCGTGAGGCAGCCCTTTCTGAAAAACAAGCCAACAACGATGGTGTAATGAACGAATCAAGCAGGAAACAATTGTTTAATCAGCAAGTGGAAAAGATCAAAGCTTCAAAGAAACTAACATGGAGTAAAAATGTTGGAAAGGCTAGATTATTATTACAGCACGTTATTGAAGGATCAAATACAGTAGAAAACCAGAAGGCTGAAGGTTTGATAGAGTCCAAAGAATCTAGTGTGTAAATTCAGAGGCTTCAAAATTAGCTGGACGCTCCTGAGAAACATGAGTGTAAAACACTAAGAATATTTGAATCACTTGACACAGCTTGAGAAGCGATACCAATTGGCAGCTAACCGAGGACAAAATCTTGCTGAAATGCTTTAGGATAAGCAAACCTTAGAACAGCAATTATAGTCAGTGAAAAAACAAAACTTGACAACTCAAATAGTCAACATTGCTGACGACTGTGGGCAGTCAAAAATGTTTCTAGAAAATGTCACCACCATGTTGCCTGAGTAAAACTCTACATTATAGCGACACATAGGCTCACTTGTTATTATAAATAGTTAATCTTCCTTTTTGAAAGTAGGGGAATGTTTTATAAGTATTTTGCTTTTAAAATAACTCATCTTTACGGACTGTATGTACAGTCTGTGAACAATGTTGCTATTCTGCTTGATAGTTTGCCTGCCGTGCGTTTACAAGCTGTACTCACAGATCACTATCTGAAAAAGAGCTAGAAGGCTTTTTTGGAATTGTGGCTAATCTTAAAGAAGCCCAGAAACAGATTAACCAGTCATTAATCTCATCGCTATTTGTGGCACTGGACTATGCATTCCAAAATGGCACGTAAAGTTGCTATACTAATATATGATTTATTTCTGCTGAAATTTCTACTTAGTTCAGTGATGGCACAGGCTTGAAGTTCTGAATTCAATCTACTCCACTTTAAAAATGGGGTAGCAGTGTGGCTCAGTGGTTAACATTGCTGCCTCTTAGCACCAGGGACATGGGTTCAGTTCCACGCTTGGGTGACTGTGTGGAGTTTGCACGTTTTCCCAGTATCTGCATGAGCTTTCTTCGTGTGCTCTGGTTTTCTCCCACAGACCAAAGATATGCAGGTTATGTGGATTGCCCTAGCTAAGTTGCCCCATAGTTTTCAGGGTTGGCTATGGTGGCTCCAGGGTTAAGGAGGTAAGGAGGAGAGTGTGTGTGTTGCTTTTCGGAGGGTCGATGCGGACTCAATGGGCCAAATGGCCTGCTTCCATACTGTAGGGATACCATATAATGCAATAAAGGCACTTTCATGAGAGTGTGAAGCTCATTTTTCTGGTTTGTGGGGTCCTACAGTACACAAGATTTCCAAAGCATTCTCTCATTTTAACAGTTACTGCCCTTCTATCAACTCATATGTAAACTATTTTGAGACTCTTGAGAGGTGTAACACATCTGTAAGTTTGTTTTTTTTAAGTTATCTGGCTTTAATTAGGGTCACTGTTTTGAATATTTGGATCTGAAATCATTTCTTGTCTTATTTTCCTTTGTAGAAAGTCGTGCAAATGTCAAGAGAGGAATTTAACCGACTTCCTGGCTGGAAGCAGGTGAATTGGAAGAAAGTGAGAGGCCTGTTCTGAGGAAACAGTAACATTTTCAGCCAAAACCTGCCCAGGAATGTTTACAATTCCAACACCCCCACTCACCACATCGTTTAGGTAGAGCTTGGAGAGTGAAGTTCATCAAGTAAACGCTTTGTCTCTGTAAATTAAAATGTCTTCCACTTGTATATATTCTGTACGAGTGCGCAGAATAGATGTTTGTAGGGAACTCATTAGGGGTTAGTTGTGTCAATAGTCTTCTTGCGGGTCCCATGACAGTTGCTTTGCCAGCCGACGTTAACTCCTGTCTCTTGTTTTAGAGTAGGATGGGCCGATTCTCCAGGAATTAAATTTGAATCTTCAGATGCTCTCTTGAGATCCTGGGTGAAGAATCATTGAGACATTATAAGCAATTATGTAGTTTTATTCCTATTTGATTTGAACCCTTATGTGTTAAAAAAAAACTTTCAGAGTTGGGGTAATAAAAGCTTACCTGATTGAGGAAGGGGGGTTCAAATAAAGGAGCCTGAAAAATTGCCAAACTACAGTTGACAACCTCGACAGGAGTCTTTGTAATAGTAATACTTTGCAATTGAGTGCTTTCCCTCTGAGAGTTAACTCTTAAATGTTGCCTGATGCTTCCTGAGGCTCCTCTACTGCCTGGACTCATCTGATTTAATGTTATGAAAACAGGCAACAGAAGTTAATCCCATTGATGGAAAACTGAGAGGAATATCAAAATAAAGAGAACTGAGAGGCAACACAGCCCAGGCCTCTGGACTGATGGATAAGTCCAGGATGTGTTGACTAACTAGCATGGACAATGAACAGAGATGACAAGGAAAAAATGGTTTAAGAAACCGCTGTAACCCCCTAAAATAGTGAATGTAGATTGACAAAAGGTTAATTTAGGAGAGACTGCCTTTAGAAATGACAGCAGCAAAAAAGGATTTGAGAGTCTTTTTTAAGCAGGTCTTTCTGATTTGATACAGGGATGTGGGAGATAGGATAGAAGTGGGTGGTGACTGTAATTGAGGGGGCTGTGCACGCACTGCAGAATCTTAAGCTAAAGTCCTTTTTGCATTTTTTGTGTTCTTTGAACTATATCTAGCCCCACTGCATCAGCATCCCACACCACCCTGACCTGACTGAGTCACACCTGCCCGTGGTGCTTTTGTACAGAGGTTACTTGTAGAATTTGAGGGTCTGTGTCTCACATTGTGATGTAAAGGTTATATCAGTGCTTTGAATTTCTTTTATACTACATTATAAATGTTTGTATTAGAAGTACTGTTGCATTAACAAGGCATCTGTTCAGCATTAAATTGCTTTTGAATTGTTGACTGATACCAATGGCACAGCGTAGTGCTTAGTTATGGCCCATGCTCACTGAGGATTGGCTGCCAATGGCAGGTCTACCACCATTGGATCTGCCAGGATACTCCATGATATTCAGCAGTATTAAGGAAACTAAAATGGGGCTGATGACCATCAACAGTGCGCATGTTAGACTTTGCTGTTGATATCACTCAGTTGTTTTTAACAGAAGTGCTGATTGATTTTAAATCACCAAATTAACATCTTCTCTAAACATACCAGGGAGAGCCATTTGCTAAGAGTAGTGCTAAAGTTCAAATGCAAACAGTGGTGGTTTTTTTGGTAATGTACACTGTTTAACTGAGTATGGATAGTCAAACTCTGTTGAACATGTTAATGATCGGCTCTTGAAAGAATTCTCACCACTCATCAGGAAGAGAAAGTATTTAATAAAAGTGGAACTTCAGTAAATCTTAAAACTTAGGAGTTACATGTCTCTCATGTACTTTAAAGTAATGGATCTATTATTCCATCAAACCAGTATACAATTTAATGTCTAGCTCAGAGAGCAGATTTTAATCTTGGCTACATGGAGTGTCACAACCAGTAGTGATCCCACTTTGCCTCTGGAGGAAGGTTTGAAGAAATTAACTGCCATGAAGCCCTTGGGAAACCAGAGTGGGAGCCTTTGTAGGAAATTGGATCCAGTGACAGAAATTCCATTGGCTGAGAGCTCACCATTGCCTGCAGCGCTACCGGGATTGGTGGCCACTGCTGGTAATGCAGCTAGGGAGAATCCTGGAATCATGAAAAGACCCAGACCTCAGCTGATTGAGGAGTGTCGCAGGGTCACGGCTGTTGACTGGAAAGAAAGGGCAAGATATTGGGCTTTCAGCAGGTCACTTCCTTCCATCCCTCAACCCACTCCCACCCCTCAGCCCGCTCCCACCCCTCAGCCCACTCCCACCCATCAGCCCACTCTCACCCCTCAGTCCACTCTCACCCTTCAGCTCCCTACCACCCTCAGCCCACTCCCACCCCTCAGCTCTCCTCGACCCCTCAGCCCACTCCCACCCATCAGCCCACTCTCACCCCTCAGCCCACTCTCATCCCTCAGCCCCCTACCACCCTCAGCCCGCTCTCACTCCTCAGCATGCTCTCACTCCTCAGCCCGCTCTCACTCCTCAGCCCGCTCTCACTCCTCAGCCCACTCCCATCCCTCAGCCCACTCCCATCCCTCAGCCCGTTCTCACCCCTCAGCCCGCTCCCACCCCTCAGCCTGCTCTCACCCCTCAGCCCGCTCTCACCCCTCAGCCCGCTTTCACCCCTCAGCTGGCTCCCACCCCTCAGCCCGCTCCCACCCCTCAGCCTGCTCTCACCCCTCAGCCCGCTCTCACCCCTCAGCCCGCTCTCACCCCTCAGCTGGCTCCCACCCCTCAGCCCGTTCCCACCCCTCAGCCCGCTCCCACCCCTCAGCCCGCTCTCACCACTCAGCCCGCTCTCACCCCTCACCCCACTTTCATCCCTCAGTCCACTCTTACCCTCAGCCCAGCCTGCTATCACCCCTCAGCCCACTTCCACCCCTCAGCCCGCTCCCACCCCTCAGCCCGCTCTCACCCCTCAGCCCACTCTCACTCCTCAGCCCGCTCCCACCCCTCAGCCCGCTCCCATCCCTCAGTCCACTCACACCAATCAGCCCACTCCCACCCCTCAGCCCACTCCCACCCCTCAGTCCACTCACACCAATCAGCCCACTCCCACCCCTCAGCCCCCTCCCACCCCTCAGCCCGCTCCCACCCCTCAGTCCACTCACACCAATCAGCCCACTCCCACCCCTCAGCTCACTCCCACCCCTCAGCCCACTCTCACTCCTCAGCCCGCTCCCATCCCTCAGCCCACTTACACCAATCAGTCCACTCCCACCCCTCAACCCACTCGCACCCCTCAGCCCACTCGCACCCCTCAGCCCACTCTCACTCCTCAGCCCACTCCCACCCCTCAGCTCACTCCCACTCTTCAGCTATCTTCCACCCCACAGTTCCCTCCCATCCTCAGTTCACTCCCACATCCCCCTACCACATCCCTTGAGCTGAACTTCGAATGAGGCAACTCCAACCCAGATGTGTCATAAGGTAATCTCTGCACTTGGTGACTCCCTGCTCACTGATGGTTGCATATCAGCAGCCCTGAGGTAAGATCCTTCGGTTGCCATAGATTGTCCCACCACCCTGCACCAACCCTACATGCCCCACCCCCAACCTGTCTTTCAACTTGTTCCTAGTCGGAGGAGTGTTTAATCCTACTCCTCTTGTGCCTGCAGTGTTTCCAGGGTCATCATCATGCTGATTTTATGTATTTTTTTTTTCTTTTTGATGTTTTCTCTGCTCTTCCTCCTCTGTCCTCTGCCAGCAGAGTCTTGCTGGAGTCCAGTTCCATGACAGTAACTGCCCCTTTGCTACCTCAATCCCAGTGCTTACTCTTCATACAGGTGCCTCAATTGTAATGGTTGACAAAATCAACAAGTTTAAAGTGCCCCATTTTACTGATGTATGACACACCTGTCAATGCTGTTGACCTGACTGCCTTAGGAATATGGTGAAGAGTAAGAAGCAAACTTGAACTCCATGCTGATGAGGAATAATCTCACAATAATTATATGTTCAGGCATGAAACTCAGATAAAAGCACTACCCATTGTCTCACTCCTGTGCATCATACGTAGCAGCTTTTAAAGTTCATATGTTTTTATAAAATTGACACAATTCCAGCGGTCTCTGAAGGTTTCATAATTTCTCTGTAAATCTGCATGGAATTCACTGTTCTTGCTTGTGATCTGAGAGTGTGTGTTGCATGCACGATCATCAATAGCAGATCAAAAGGAAGAAAAGCATAATTGATTAACGCAAAGAAATGCATTGCAGTAGAGTTTGGATCCTGAAAGTATATTTTTATGTACAGTTTTAAGGCTGCTTTTCAGGGTCTCTGGGAAGTTTTGCTGTTGATGCAGTATGAGACAGCAGTGTAATTCGTAAAATGCAGTTGTATTAAAAGTGAAGAGAGATATTTTGTGAAGATTGTGAGTGAATCAATCTGTGTGATTGCTGTGTCTTTTGCACTGTTCCTCTTGGGCTGGCTCCACCTTCAGAGAATGGTTCAGATTCTGGAGACATTACTGAGACATGTGTGAGACTGTCAGGGAAAAAAATATGCTGATGAACTGCAGTTCAGCACTCTCTGGTCAGGGTATCATGGGCTCAGGTCCCCCAGCAGCAAGTTGAGGTCATAGTCAAAGGATTTGATGGGGATGTCCTTCAACTGAGATAATACCCCAAGATCCTGCCAGGTTGTTACAAGTTCCTCTGTTACCAATCAAAAGAAAGCAAGTAATTTCAGCCAATGATCTGGAAAATACTTGTTTTTCAACCAACTTCATTACAGCCATTTATTGTGCTGTTTGTGGGATCCGCAACATTTGTCTATCATGTTCACCTAGAAAACACCAGATCAAAAATTATTCATCGGCGACAAGGGTCTTAACTGGACCCTAGTGTGAGAGAGGGGATTTTAGCCCCCACAAAAACCTTGAGTCCATCCCCAGGTCAGTACAGAATGCAGGAAACATGCCAGGAACAGCATCAGGCATACCTAAACATGAGGAGTCAACCTGGTGATGTTCCAACACAGGGCTACAACATCTAACAGTGAAAGAAGCATGGAACAGAGAGAGCTGAGCAATTATAAATAACTGGTTCAAAGCTCTGCAGTCCTGCCACTTTTAGTCATGAATGGTGGTGGACCATTCAACAACTAACTCCACTATTCTCCGATCTTCAATAATGGGGGAGCCCAATATATCATGATGAAAGATCTAAGACACTTATTCCCATCTTTAGCCAGGAGGGAAAAGTAGATGATCCACCTTGGCTTTCTCCTGAGACTCTCAGCGTCAGAGATACTAATCTTTAGCCAAGTTGATTTGTTTCACATGGCATTGATAAATGGTTGAAAGCACTAGAAACTGTAAAGACTATGAGTCCTGATAACATTTCAACAATAGGATTGAAGACGTATGCTTCAGAATTAGTGATGCCCCTTAGCCTAGCTGTTCCAATATAACTCCAGTGGTGGCAACCACCCAGCAGTGTGCAATATTGTTCATGTACATTCACAAAAATGCAGGACATATTCAATTGACTGATTATTGCCCCATCAGCCCTCTCTCAGTGACCTCAAGCAGGTGTCGTCGACAATGTTACCAAGAGACATATATATGCACTTTACTGCCTGGTATAGACAATGTTTGGATTTCTTCACACCATTTTAAGATGCATTCAGATGAATACTTAAAACACAACAGTGTACAATGTTATGGACCTGGTGTTGGGAAATGCAATGGGTAGATCATCATGATCAGCAGCAGTCTCTTGCAGACAAAGATGACTCTCTTCCACTCTCAGGGTGAGTCCATAGGGAGTTGTAGAGACCCAACACCTACTGCAGGCTGTGGGGCAGGTGGTGGTCATGGGAAGGGATGGGTCGGCCACTGGGGCAAACTCCTTTTGCTGTTTTTGCCCGGCTTCCATTTTTTCCCACTGGCAAGTCTCGAGGTGCTCGACGCCTTCCCAGATGATCCTCCTCCAATTTGATGGTCTTGGCCAGTGATTCCCAGGTGTCTGTGGGAATGCAGCACTTCGTCAGTGAGGCCTTGAAGGTATCACTGAAGCCTATCCTCTGTCCATATGGTGCTCGCCTGCCATTTTGAAGGTGGAAGTAGAGCACTTCAAGCAGCAGTCACATGGGTGACGTGGCCAGCCTATTTTAGCCAATCAAGCTTGGTCAGTGCCTCAATGCTGGGTTTCTTAGCCTGCTTGAGGACGCTGCTGTTAGTGTGTCTTCATTCCCAATGGATTTGCAGGATCTTGCACAGGCAGTCTTGAGGTGTCTGCTATAGACAGTCCATGCACAGATACGTTGGATTGAAGAGCCTTTGTCTATGCTGTAAAAATGTACAGTCAGCTCCTGACCAAATGTCAGCCTTAGTTCAAACACAGGCCATAACGTTGCCAACTCAGGGACTGAGTGAGTGATTGCCCATTACATTAAGGCAGCATTCAACCACATGTGAAAAGTGGAACCCTGGCAAAACTAACCAATGGGGATCAGGACAAATCTTTCTGTTTTGTCTGTGGTAAGAATTCATTATTGTAAATGCTGGAATCTGTACTGAAAACAAAAAATGCTGAAGGTCACAGTGGGTCAGGCAGCAAGCACGGAGAGAGATCTGCCTAAGAGTCATTTAGATCAAAACATTATCTTCCTCTCTCTCCATGGATGCTGTTTGACCAGCTGTGAGTTCCAAGATGACTGTGGTTGTTGGAGGTCAACTATCTCAGTTCTTAGAGCAATACCTGAGGTTCTACCATCTTCAGCTTCTCCATCTTCACCTTCCCCCCCATCATAAGGTCAAAGGTGAAGATGTTTGCTGATGATTGCACAACATTCAGTACCAGTCACATCTCCTTCGATACAGAAGTAGGCCTTTTTTTTCAAATGCAGCAACTCCTGGACACAATTCAAGCTTTGACTGATATCCGATAAGTAACACCAGAGCTAAGCAATAACCGTCTCCAAAAACAGAGAATCTAACCATCGCCCCTTGTCACTCAATAGAATTACCATTGCTGAATCCCTCACTGACATCTTGAGGATTTACTATTGATGAAACGTTGAACTGGACAAGCCATAAAGACGAAAAATTCTGCAGCAACTAAATAACTTTGCATCTCACTTGTACTTGCCCACCGTCTACAAGGCGCAAGTCAGGAATTTGATAGAAAATTCCCTACATGCAGGCCCAACAGCATTCAAGAAACTCAAAACACCATCCAGGGCAAAGCAGCCCACTGATCAATGTTTCCACCAGCACACTGGCAGCAGTGTGGATCATGTACAGAAAGCACTATAGCAACTCTCCAAGGCTCTTTCAACAGCAAACTCGAGACCTTGACCACCTAGAGAAGGGCAGCAGACAATCCCAAACCTCTGTTCCCATGTTGGAAAGATCAGTTTAATGTACAAGGCCTTCTACAACCTAGAGTTTTCACATGGACACATAAATTCATATATAAGCTACATATATAAAACATCAGGGTCCTTTCTTTGCATTCTGACAATTCTTTGGCACACACTAGAGCTGCTTCAACTCAAAATAGGCAGCATTCTCTGGTTCAACACTCAGGGCATTACCTTGATCAAAGTCAACTTACCTGATTTAAAATGTAACCAAACCTTGGTAGTTAATTGTAAGTTATCTTCAATTGGTGCATTCTCCATAGTAGCACCTATAGCAATCATAGTCCACTTCATTAACCAATCAACATTCTCCTTTCAATGTTATTTTTCTCTATGCAGTAGTTGTCCTGATGAATTAATACAAACACTTGCAGCAAAATGTAAATTATTTCAGCAATACTCAAGTTATGTACTACCAAATGTTAAGCTGTGTATTATTTGCTTTTAAAGAATTACTCATTTGATTTCTTGCTATGCATCTCCATTTTACCAATCAGATTTGGGTACAGAACAGATATTCCACAGAAAATCCGTCTCACACAGGATCAGGTCGTATTTTTATTAACCTGTTACAAGGCACAGTCAGTAATACATAGCAATCTTACACATTAAAGTACAAAATAAGAACAAGTGTTCCATGTTATATATACCATGAGCACAGGTGGGAATTTAAACTGTGTGAACATATATTACAGTACTAAAGTTCAAAAATTTGAATCTTGGATTCTTTACTGTTTTCCACATGTTGAGATCTTAACTCCAAACAGCCATAGTGTTGGGCCCTTTTAAATTGTGGGACTTCCATATTGTAATGTCTTAATTATTGGCCATATGAAATGTTTAAATTCATCATGTATACATGCCATCAGGCTCGAAAAACATTCGTTTGGTGACAACATCAAACATTATTTACAAGAATATTCACATATCTAACCTTACCACAAGTGCTTTAAATATAGAATAAATCAAAGATTAAACCTGTCTCATAAGTACTTAATGAATTGTTAAAGAAGGGCTGTAAAATCATACAATGCAATAAACATCATTGACCAAGATGGAATATAAAGTGTGAGTTGGCCCAGTAACTGCCAGCTTTGCTCCATCAGGAATTTTGAAAATGAGATCAGGATATTACTTCCAAATCTAATCATCATTTCCTGATTGCAAGATGTTTTGTACTGTTTAGAAATATTGGAATCAATGAAAATTATTCCCTCAGAAACTGAACATTTACCAATCTTCTAGTCTGTAATTACCATGTAATTATTAATTCCATCATACAAAATGATTGCCCAGCCATCCAGCAGTGAGAATGTGTAATACTACAACTAGTCATCAACAGTGGACTTAAACTAATGTAACCTTTAGGAATTGGTATATTGCGTGAACTGCAAGCCCAACTACAACAGTAGTCAATGAACCATTTTCACACAGCTTTTCATTTTTAAATTGAGAATTGTATACAATTTAACAAGTTTAAATTTCTGGAAGTGAGTCAGTGTAGATTGAGTACTGGAATCTCTGATTTTGGAAATAATGAAGGTGTGAGGCAGAAAGAAATTTTAACTAGTATGAACAAGATATCCCTGGTTTACTCAGTCCCAAAACATTACATTTAAAAACATTCAGTACTCAATTTTGTTTTCTGATGGAGAAAAAGTGTGAATATATGGTAGGTTACATAGGCTGGATTTTTGCATTGGGTGCACATTGGGAGGCTTCTTCCAACCTACTTCTTCAAAGCTCAGTAACAGGGCCTTTCTCTCAAGTAGTCCTCCACCATTCCCTTAAATGTACCTGTACTGTCTGCTTCAACTGCTTAATGTAGTCACAAGTTTCACATTCGAATCAAAGAATCTATTCCTAAATTCCTTCTTGTAGATATATTAGTAGCCCCAGTTTTGGACTATCCACAAGAGGAAGCAAAAAGATTCCATTAGGCGCTGTCTGTATTTCCAATATAATTTGTCCAAAATTGACCATACTGCCAGAAAAATAAAATCACAAAATTTCAAATACACCTTAATCTCAGTACAAATCAAGTTTTGGTGATCTTTTGTTTTAGTTCAAGAAAAGATCTCACATTCCACCCATAAAATTTACAATGTCCCATATTGAATTAATAAACATATTGAGTCTCTGTTTTTTGTCTTTCGTAAACCTTCAAAGAGACTCTTAATATTAAGCTTTTATTTCAGTACTAGGGCATTAAAAGCCATGTCGTAAAATGCAAAATATTTAAGTACTAAAAGTTATTTTTACTAAAGAAACTGACTACTATACTCAAATGAAGCCATTAAAAGTTTCTGTACAATGCTTATAGCTATTTCTCACTATTTGAAATTCGGCTACTTATGATTATTTTTGTAATAAATGTCAATTTTCAAGTAAATTCATAAAATTGCCCCAGGAATGAGATTTTAAATAATATGAAGGAATAATGCCAGAAATTATGTTCTCAAAAAGCATCATCTGAGTTTTCAGGGACAATTTTAAATTCTATTAATGCAAATGTTTGAATGTAAACTTGAATAACAAAATCACTTCTCAAATGCAGTGCAATTTCCAGTTCAATTTCTACCAAATTGTCAATTGTATCCAAAGTTGAAGCTCTGCCCACTCCCTCCATGCCTAACCCAGCAAATCCTTTTAAAATCTGATGGGTTTCAATCTGGTCACTCTTCAGCCTTCTCGATGTGGAATAATTAGCCTCAGTCTGCTCTCTTTTTCCTAGTAGTTGCCGTCACACCCTTGTAAAGTGGTTTTATACTTGAGTGCAGTGAGGTGCAGTGACCTTTTTGAAAGTGCTGCCTCTTGCTTAGTTGTACACAGGTCAGTGTTAGCAACGGCAGTCATGATTAACATGAATTTCATTGACACTATAACAAAGGGATTCAATAAAAATCTGAGAGAACCTTAGAAAAATGTGTCAAACCTTCGAAAGATTGGATATTGTTTGGAGTGCTTTGATCTATGATCAGAGCTGTTAGATTTATATCTTGAGATTTATAGTGCAACGTAGAAAGTCTATGCTGTACAGAATGTAAAGTTCTGAATACTGACTATATTTGTTGCAAATTAAACCAGTCTCACTGCAGTGAAAGAGATTTAAAAAGGAGATCAAAAAGGAGACAAAAAACATATCTGTAGTGATTAAATACTGTGATTACTTAAACTTGACATATGCACATTATAAGGAGGATTTTATTGAGTATTCAACAGCAGATAATGCTTGGGCAGTGACTGAATTTAGGCAAGCTGTGAATCTTCAATTTCCCAATGGTAGGTAGACTGAGAAAGTTAAAGTCGAGAGTGTGGTGCTGGAAAAGCACAGCAAGTCAAACAGCATCCGAGGAGTAGGAAAATCGATGTTTTCCAGCACCATTCTAATCTCGACTCTAATCTTCAGCATCTGCAGTAATCACTTTTGCCTTTTTTTTGATAAAGTTCTACCTTCAAGAAAAAGTCTATGAAACACGAGAATCTCGTTGCACTCGCTTTACGTTTGTTTAAAGGTGACGTGCACCAGTCCACATCATGTAGCTGTGTGAGGTCAAGAGTTTTCCTTACTTAACTCAAGAGAGTGACAGTGGAAGTTCATGACCAGCAAGGAAGAATGTAATGCTGGGGTGTGGAGTAAGGTCTGGTACATGGAAGATGAACCCATGGAAATCAGACAGCAGGGCAGGGGGTATGAAGGAATATTCTAATTGTCCATCATCATATGTAGCTAATACTTTCTGGTGAAGAAAATTATAGGTTCTCCTGAGGCAAAAGCAAAATACTGCAGATGCTAGAAATCTGAAATGAAAACAGTAACCACGGGAGAAACTCAGCAGATCTGGCAGCAGCTGTGGAGAGAAAAACAAATTAACGTTTCGAGTCTGGTCTGATTCTTTTTCGGAATTGATGGCTTTGTCATTTCTAGTTTGGGACCATCTCTTACGTTTAATGTCTGTCAATGTGGCATAGGGAGTCACGATGGTTCAGTGGTTAGCATTGCTACTTCACAGTGCCAGGGATCCAACTTCCCAATTCCAGCCTTGGGGGTGGGTCTTGGTGAGGTGCTGTTCAGCGGGTCGGTGTGGACATGATGGGCTGAATGGTTTGCTTCAATCCTGTAGAGATTCTACAATTTAGGTTGCTAACACTAACACTTGACACTATTCCTGATATTCAGCATCCTATCTGATGGCATAAACATCTACACATTCCACACTGGTGCACAGTTGCACCCATCTACACTTCTGAAACCTAGAACCGTGCTTGCTGAACCTTTTCCCCCACTGTGATGCCATATTGAGGCTTGCAAATTTTCATGATCCTTCAGTGAAAGATGCCGGAGTGAAGCAGAAGTCTGTGAGACTGATGGCCTGTTAGAGTGGGAGTACAGCTGTTCCAACTTGGTTGGAGCTCCATAATGACCACTGCAACCTCAGAACCGGGGACCCCAAAATTCCAGCTCGTGCCCCTCTTGGGAGGCCCCAACGTAGAAGAATAAGGGCAAAAAATGCTTGAGAACGCCACCACCGGCACATCACACTATCTTCACTCGGCCAAATGTTCTCATTCTTTAAACATTGCGTACCACAGGAATCCCAATCAAATAGCATTTTCACCCACTTGAACCGCAGCAGTTCAAAGCTTTGCCAGTGGTGCCAACATCCCAAGAAAGAATATTTTTTTAAAAATCAAACAGAAGTTGTTGGAAAAGCTCAGTAGGTCTGGTAGGATCTGTGAAGAGAAATCAAAGTTAATGTTTCGGGGTCTAGTGATCCTTCCTCAGAACATGTCCTGATCTTTTCCATCAACTTCTGTTTTTGTCTCTGATTTACAGCATCCACGGTTCTTCTTGTTTTTATTTTTATAAAGAACTGGTATTCTGTTTTTTTACTTAACTAACAGTAGGACAACCATACAAAGAAGAGCTCTTTACAAAGCCACTGAGTCAAAGAGGTTTACAACATGGAAACAGGGCCTTTGACCCACCTTGTCCATGCTGCCCTGTTTTCACAATTAATCTAGTCTCATTTGCCTGCATTTGGTCCATGACCCTCCATACTTATGCCATCTATGTACCAATCCAAATTGTCCATAAAATTGAGCAAAACCAACAAATGAGAAAAGTCAGTGCATATAGGGGTAGGCTTCAGTTACCACATCACCAGGGTTTAGGAGCTGCGCATAGTCCAGTTTAGACAATGCCGAACTACAGATTCCAAAGGTATGTCAATATTTTGGCACTGGAAACAGTGGTGTGGATTTGCCAGTCTTCCTTTTGGGAGCAGTGCATGGACTTTTCCTGCCTATTTCTGTAACAAATGCTCTAGATAAGGACCCAAGGATGATTCAGTCTCTTTAAGAGTAAATTCGGCAATGCTGGGAAGGGTCGATGCGAGGTCAGGAAGTAGGCAGATAGGAAGAAACTTCACAATGACACACAAATGAGAACAAGAATCACTAAACACAAATAGGTCTATTAGCAGTTGGACTATTTAAAATATGGACACCAATCAGCTATAAGACGGGTTTGCTCACACAAATAGACAATCGGACTGCTTTGAGTACTGAGCCAGGACACACCAGGATGTGGTCTGTATTACTTGGAATTCCTTAATAAAAAAGATAAACAGTTGTACACTTTCCACTGTCACACATGGCTCCTACACTCTTTTCAAAATAAACAAAAATCTCTTTACCAATTTTATGATCGAGGTGACACCCTTTGATGAACTATCATTTCAGATCAAATAGACGTGCCTTTTTCTCACAATATAATAAGGCCCATTGTGTAAGATTAGGCTGTAGCATGGAGTGCTGGTTCTGAGAAATGCAGATCAAAGATTTGCTCAATGTGGATCAAAAAGTACAGTTAAATGTGAAATGATTTTTACTTTTCCTGTGAACATTGCACAATTTGCCCTGATACTCTAATTGGTTTAAAGGATGCCGTGTAATGTTAAGAACAGACCTGATCAAATTAATTCCTTTCTCTGATATCTTTAACCCAACAATCTGCTTAAGACAAAACAGATTAATACTTTTGCTGAAATAGTCAAGGCCTTTCATTTGATCACAGCTGTTGTTCATCTTATACGCCGCAACCTCGACCAAAACAGCTTCTGATTGACACATCAGCAATAATTTGTTTACAACAAAAGTCTTTAGTTGGCTTTGAAGCCCCCTCAAGATCTCTGATGCATCAAGTAAATTCTACGTCAATTGAGTGTTCACTATTGCAGAGAAAATAAAATTGTTAATAATTAACCTTGCTTAACGTCAACCTTCCTCATGCAGGTAGCAATGCATCTCACTCACATTTATCACATGCTAAAAGCGAAAGGTCTCTGTAGCAATTAGGTTTTATGACTTAGATGTCCAGGCACAGAATTTAAAAAAACATCAAATGTGGGATTTGCTGGAGGAATTTAGCTGATGAAAGTTTCAGTCAGTTGAGGTCAAAAACAAACAGGGACACATGAATATTTAATTCTAACTATGCAGTAATTAGTGTAAACATTAGGTAAACAATCAAGCAGAGCTTAGAACTATAATTGACACTAATATCAGCCCTTTGTCTGTCCAAAAGTCATTTGAACAGTGGAGTCCAATCCTCAATGAGTTTTAAGGCACATATTTCACAGATTGATTAACCTGTGAACAGGAAAATGCACATGATTAAATGGAGCAGTTCAACTGGGGAAAAAGCTAGTTCTTCCCCGCTCCATCATCAGTCAGGCCCAAGGAGCTAAATTGAGGATTGTTCCTGACAGAAATTCTCACAGCCAATGAGGTTCCTCTCAGGTTCAGTCGCCAGAGCTGCCTCCCTTAGCACTGACATGTGCTCCTCAGCCGAAGAGAGGGACTGGTCAATCCAATCGAGGCTTCCGGTCATGTGACATGCATTCCTGGTAACCAATACAAGATGGCTGACAGAGAGAAGGAGAGCTGTGGTTCTGCAAGAGATAAAGGTCACATATCAATATAGGAAACTCCTCAGTGAAAAATAAATGGAAATAAAGACTGCAATGATTATGCAATCCATGTTTGTGTTTCTGATCAATATCTGTTCCAAAGCTGGGTTTACCATCAATGGTGCTTTTGGGTTGCTAAGGAAAATGTATGAAACTTCTTTGGTATATATTAGACTTTTCATAGAAGTTCATTATCTCAATCTAGTACTCTCTAAATTTAAAAGTTTTTTGTGTGATTACAAATCATTGGTCAGACCGCATTTGAAGTGTTGTGTTTCATCTGGGCACCATTATTTAATGACGGAGAGAGTTCAAAGGAAATTTAGTAGAATGATACCAGGAATAAAGGACTTTAGATGCAAAAAAACATTCGAAAGATTGGGCTTATTCTTCCCGGAGCAGAGATGATTAAGAGGCGACCTGAGTGAGGTATTCAAAATTATAAACAATTTTGACAAGGTAAAGAAGGTGTCCATTTGTTGGTATTTCAGTAACTAGGGGTCACAATTTTACGATTGCCAGCAACAGAGCTAGGAGTGAGATAAGGAGAAAGGTCGTTAGTCAGAGAGTTGTTACGATTTGGAAAGCGCTGCCTGGGAGAGGGTGGAGGTGAATTCCATAGGAGGTTTCAAAAGGGGATGGATAATAGTTTGAAAGTGATGAAGTTAGAGGGATTTGGAGATAGGGCTGGAGAGTGGGACTAGCTGGGTAGCTCTTTTGGGAACTGGTACAGACACGATGGTTGAATGGCCTCCTTCTGTACTATAAAATTCTACGATTCTAAGCACCACACACATACTTTTCCTTTTGATTAAACCACCTAGTCCATGGGAAAAATTATTTTTCAATCATCTTTTTCTTTGTTTCCCAATTTTTTTCTTGAACTGATCATTTCCTTGAGAAGGCTCAGTTCCACAAGCTCCTTGAGCACTCCCTGACACAGAAGTGTGCACACTACAGCACAGAAAGTGCTGAGCTTGATTCCACTGTTCAGCTGGATCCTTTCCAATTTTCATGTCTTAAACTTTGTCTGAGACTAACTGTAACTCCTCAGCCACAGAACAATTTACCAAAGATTTGAGTTCAAACCAGATCTATATTTACTGCTATCATTAGTTGATTCATTATAGGAAACAGCCTAAAATTCTACAAGCACAAATTTAATTCTGGAATCACATTGATTTCACTTCCTTCTTGACTCTGGTTATGTGCCTCTCCTGTCAGAAGTGGATACTAACTGAAGTCATTAACCAATCATTAAATTGCACATGAGGTGCCTGATTCTGCAGCTGTTTTGCACAATTCTAATTTCTGATGCTCACTTTGCCAACGGTAACAGAAAGGTTATTGCAAATTGCAGCCTAACTGATTCAAGGTGTTTTTACATTTGGAATAGAAGTGACCAGATTTATTCACGTTAGCTGCAAATCCAGTGGAGATGGAGGTCAGGTTTGATGGCTATTAACAAACGACAGTGCAGACCTGCATCCCTCACTTTAATGCTGAGGATTGTAAGTCTGCTGATTTTCAACACATCATTTTCAGGAATGACAACACTTCATGCAGATATCAAACACTCCCCCTTTCTGCATCCCTCAGGGACAATGTATAGATACCCTAAAGTTTAAATAATTCCATTTGCTAGCATGTTAGTGGTAGACTCGAAATCTAAAGTGAACTGATAATTTCTTATTCAATTTAGTCCTATTGTTTCCTTCCCTTACATTTAACGATCCATGAACACACAAAAAAAATGAGCTGCAGACCTTTTCCAAAGGCTGTATTAAGGTTTGCAAGACAAACACAATGGATCCATCTACAAAGGTATGTCAGGAATTATGCTGAAGAAGGGCTTATGCCCGAAACGTCGATTCTCCTGTTCCCTGGATGCTGCCTGACCTGCTGCGCTTTTCCAGCAACACATTTTCAGCTCTGATCTCCAGCATCTGCAGACCTCACTTTCTCCCCATGTCAGGAATTATGCAAAGTAAGCCCAGTGGATTTAAATCGCTGACTCTTCTCTCCATTTCAGGCCTCTGCGAGCACCTAGATTTGTTCATTTAAAAACAGGAATTCACTATTCAAAGAAGCAACCTCCTTATCAGTCCATGATAGTATACTGAAACTTAAGCACCCTCTTGTTGCAGTTTTGATATCCCATTTTAGTATGGTCAGACCCCACAACTTTGTCATTGGTATGAATTATACCTGAAGCCATAGCATGATTTGATCTTCGAACATCGATCACATACAGCTCATTTTTAAACACTGCAGATTATCTAGAGCCATAAGTTATACTGCATAGAAACAGGCCCTTCGGCCCACCATGTCTATGCCAACCAACAAACACCAAACTTAACTAATCCTATCTACCTGCACTTGATCCACAGCTTGCTATCCCCTGGCAATTTAAGTGCTCTACTGCTGTCTGAACTTCAACCTGCTGCATATTTATGGAACACTGCTAAATACTTGCTTCAGATTAATTTACATTATCTAAACATCACAATTTTAGATGGGAATCTGGGGCAGTTCCAGCAGATTGGAAAACAGCAAATGTTGCACCACTGTTTAAAAAAGGAGGTAGATAAAAGATGGGGAATTATAGACCAATTAGCTTAGCTTCTGTAGTGGGGAAAATGCTTGAGTCTGTTATCAAGGAAGAAATAACAAGGCATCTGGATAGAAATGGTCTCATTGTGCAGACTTATCATGGGTTCATGAAGGGCAGATCATGCTTAACTAATCTACCAGAACTCTATGAGGACATTATGAGCATGGTGGACAATGGGGACCCTGTAGATGTGGTGTATCTAGATTTCCAAAAGGCATTCGACCATGTGCCGCACAAACAGCTGCTGCACAAGATAAAGATGCAAGATGTTAAGAACAATGTATTAGCATGGAACAATGTATTAGCATGGATAGAAGATTGGTTCTAGGAAGCAAAGAGCAAGGATAAATGAGTGCTATTCTGGTTGGCAATCAGTGATTAGTGGTGTGCCTCAGGGATCAGTGTTGGGATCGCAATTATCCATAATTTACATAGATGATTTGGAGTCGGGGACCATGTGTAGTGTCTCAAGGTTTGCAGATGACACTAAGATGAGTGGTAGACCAAAGTGTGCAGAGGACTGTGAAACTTTGCAGAGGGACATAGATAGTTTAAGTGAGTGATTAAATGTCTGGCAGATGGAGTACAATGTTAATAAAATTAAAAATCACACAACACCAGGTTATAGTCCAACAGGTTTCTTTGGAAGCAGTAGCTTTCGGAGCGCTGCTCCTTCATTAGGTGGTTGTGGAGAATAAAATCATAAGACACAGAATTTATAGCAGAAACTTACAGTGTGATGCAACTGAAATTAATTTTATAAATAATATAATTTCAGTTACATCACACTGTAAACTTCTGTTATAAATTTTGTGTCCTACCATCTTATACTCCACAACCACCTGATGAAGGAGCAGCGCTCCAAAAGCTAGTGATTCCAATTAAACCTGTTGGACTATAACCTGGTGTTGTGTGATTTTTAACTTTGTACACCCCAGTCCAACACTGGCATCTCCAAATCAATGTTAATAAATGTGAAGTCATCCGTTTTGGTAGGAATAACTGTAGAAAGAACTATTACAAGAATTGCAGCATGTTACTGTTCAGAGGCACCTGTATGTCTTTGTACATGAATCACAGAGTGTTGGTTTGCAGGTACAACAAGTAATTAGGAAGGCAAATGGAATGTTGTCCTTTATTGCTAAAGGGATTGAGTTTAAAAGCAGTGAGGTTATGTTGCAGCTGTACAGGATACTGATGAGGCCACACTTGGGGTACTATGTGCAGTGTTGGTCCCCTTACTTGAGAAAAGATGTACTGGCACTAGAGGGGGTGCAGAGGAGGTTCATTAGGTTGATTCTGGAGTTGAGGGGGTTGGCTTATGACGAGAGACTGAATAGACTGGGATTATATTCATTGGAATTTAGGAGAATGAGGGGAAATCTTACAGAAACGTATAAAATTATAAAGGGAATAGATAAGATAGTAGTAGAGAGAATGTTTCCACTGGTGGGTTAAACTAGGACAAGAGGGCATAGTCTCAAGATTAGGGGAGCAGATTTAGGACTGAATTGAGGAAGAATTCCTTCACCCAGAGGGTTGTGAATCTATGGAACTCCCTGCCAGTGAAGTAAATGTTTTTAAAGCTAAGATAGATAATATTTTGAACAGTAAAGGAATTAAGGGTTACAGTGAGAGGATGGGTTAGTGGAGCTGAGCCCACAAAAAGATCAGCCATGACCTTATTGAATGGCGGAGCAGGCTCGAAGGGCCAGATGGCCGACCCCTGCTCCTAGTTCTCATGTTCTTACAAACTGAGTAATGAGTTCAGTGTAAAACTCTACTTGACTTATAGTTCAGTGACATTTATTTGTTGGATTTATAATAAAAATGATCTTCAGATTTCCTGATTAGTGTGCTCCTAATCATTGTCATCTTAGAATGTTTTTGACACGGAAGTGGTTTCTCTAAAGATTTCACTGTCACCAACTAATGTAACTGACTTCAATCCACACTAACCTATACCATTGTCATCCAGACCCCGTAGCTTGGAACTACAATGCCATTCCTTCATTATTGCAGGGTCAAAACCATTGAACTCCCTCTCTAACAGCCTTGTGAATATGCTCTCCCCCACATGAATTACATTTACCACATCTTCTCAAGGGCAATTAGGATGAGCAATAAATAATGCTGAATCCAATATACCTCAAAAGACTAAGAGCCATATTAGACTCAAAACATTAACTCTGTTTTGACACAGATTCTTCTAGTCCTGCTGGGTTTCTTCAGCAATTTCTGTTTTGATTGCCTTTACACGTTTCCTTTTTAACAAAGTCCTACAAACTTCACAGAATTTCTGAACGGTTGCAGTGCAGAAGAGTACCATTCTGCTCATTGTCTTCGTGCCAGCTCTCCAAATGAGCATCTCACTTAGTGCCATTCTTCTTCCCTCTCTTCACCATAACACACAGTTCCTTTTCAAGTAACTATCTAATTACCTTTTGAATACCTTGTTTGAACCTGCCTCCCCCAAGCTATCAGAGTCAAGAGAGTGGTGCTGGAAAAGCACAGCAGGTCAGGCAGCATCCGCGGAGCAGGAGAATCAAAGCCCCGATGAAGGGTTTATGCCCGAAATGTCGATTCTCCTGCTCCTCGGATGCTGCCTGACCTGCTGTGCTTTTCCAGCACCACTCTCTCGACTCTGATCGCCAGCATTTGTGGTCGTCACTTTCTCCTTCCTCAAACTATCAGGCTATGGATTCAAGGCTCTTGACTACTTATTGCGTGAAACTGCTTCCTCATATCACTTTTGCTTCTTTTACTAATTTTTTTTTAAGTCTGTGCTTTCTCACTCTCATTCCTTTCACAATATTGAATGCCTCCTGTCAAATCTCCTCTCAGCCTTCTCTGCTGTTAGGAAAACAGTCCCAACTTCTCCAATCTTTAGCATTGAAATGCCTCATCCCTGGGGGATTCTGGGGCAAGTAGAATGGGTCCTTCCTCAATAGGGGTGGACCATACATTCCTGGTGGGACAATTTGCTCTTTGGAGGGGATTTAAATTAATCTGGCAGATGGTGAGAATCTGTATGTATTATTAGAAGCAAGAGAAAAGACACACAAAGGATCTGAAAATAGAGCACTAGGACGGGTAATAATAGCTGTTAGGTGGGGTCAGACTGCAGGAATGCATTCACATTTTATTTCAGTTTACAGTGCACGTAGGTAACAATGGTAACTAAGATTGACAATGTAGGTGTAAGTAACCATTTGAGAATACGCTGTAGTGTGATAATAGGAATCTGACTCACAAGGGAGTAGCACCGGTTATTAAATATCCCTGGATACATGGTGTTGTGAAAGATAGAGAAGAAAAGAAAGAAGGAGCAATTGAAGGGTTGAAGAGAGGACTACAGTGTTGAAGAGAGATGTCCTGGAGCAGTCAAGGACAGGACCTGATTGGTTAAAGATAAGAAACAATAGTGGCACTGTTGTACCTCAGGGTGTAATATATTGTTCAACATCTAGTGGGGAAGATAAAGTGGTGCACACTTGCAGGAAAGTTACAGAGAAATGCAGAAACAAAAACGGTGGCACAGTGGTTAGCACTGCTGCCTCACAGCGCCAGAGACCTGGGTTCAATTCCCGCCTCAGGCGACTGACTGTGTGGAGTTTGCACGTTCTCCCCGTGTCTGCGTGGGTTTCCTCTGGGTGCTCCGGTTTCCTCCCACAGTCCAAAGATGTTCAGGTAAGGTGAATTGGCCATGCTAAATTGCCCGTAGTGTTAAGCAAGGGGTAAATGTAGGGGTATGGGTGGGTTGCACTTCAGCGGGTCGGTGTGGACTTGTTTGGCCGAAGGGCCTGTTTCCACACTGTAATGTAATGTAATCTAATCTAATCTTAGAATAGGGGACTTTAATTGTCTGAATAAATCCTGCAATTATAAAAATGGAAAGGACGAGCAGTGAGGAATTTGTGGTGTGCTAATGAGAATTTCCTTGATTGGCATCTTTGTGGCTTCATGAGGAAGGTGGCATTGCTGGATCTGGTTCTGGGGAATGAGGTTGGTTCAATGGTCAGTGGCAGCATGGGTATGAAGTGGCACAAACCGAAATGATAGCAAACGGTTGTTTTTGGAGACTGGAGGAAGCCTACAGTTGAGTTCACCAGGGATTAGTTCCAGGACCACTGCCTTTCTTGATATATCATTATGAGTTAGGTCATAGTTTCAAAATTTGCAAATGACTCAAAACATGGAAGTATCGTGAACCTTGAGGAGCCTTCAAGCAAGTGTACACAGGCTGAGGAAAGGGGCAGAGACATGGCAGGTAGAATTTAATGCTCAAAAGCGTAAACTGTTACCTTTTTGAAGGAAGATCAAGGAGAAATAATACAAGACAAAAGGTACAATTCCAAAAGTCATGCAAGAGCATAGTATATGTGCACAAGGGGGTATATGTGCACAAGTTCTGAAGCTGGCAAGACGGGTTAGAAAAGTGATTAAATGGCATCCAGGATCCAGGGATTCATGAGTAAAATCATTGAGTATGGAAGCAGGGAAATTATAATAAATAAAAACTGAAAGAACTGCAATCAGAAACAAAAACAGAATTGGCTGGAAAAGCTTCGCAGATCTGGCAGTATCTGTGGAGAAAAATCTGCCAGTTAATATTTGGGTCAAGTGACCGTTCCTCAGAACTCAAATTATATTAAACCTTTATAAAGAACTAGTTAAGCCTCAACTGAGGGATCACATTCAATTCTAGGCACCACACTTTTGAAAGGTCGAGGTGGCAATGGAATTGGTTCAGTCAAAATTCAAGAGACTGGTGTCAGGCATAGGGGACTTTAACTGCATGAATAGATTAGAGAAGGTAGGACCTCTCTTCATAGGAGACATGAGGAAGAGGAGATTTGATAGAGGGGTTCCAAATCACGAACGGGTTTGGACAGAGTAGATGGACAATAATTATTCGTTTTGACAGAGAACAAGAGGACGAGGATTTACAATGATTGAGAAAATAACTAAAGGGAGCAGGAGTTGAAATGTGTGGTTCGGGTCTGGATTGCACGTTTTTGTGGCAGTGGTGGATGTAGACTTAATTGTGGCTTTCAAAAATTAGTTGGATAAGCTCCTGAAGGATAAAAGAAAATTAAGGGGCTAACGGCAAAGTGTGAGACAGTGGGAGTAGCTGAATTGGTCTCGTACAGAGCCAGAGTGCATAAATGGACTGAATGGCTGTAAGCACACCATGCCAAGAGTCTTCAGCAATAACACCAACCAGATGATCTCATTTCTCTTTCCAGTCAACTGTGCACATGTCAGAAGCTCTGTCTAAATTAAGATGTGCCAGAATTAAACAGTCTCATGCAATAGTAAAATCAGCTTATGCTCGAATTATGCAGGGAACCGTGCTCATATCCAAATGTAATTATTCCACTCGTTCATCAAATGCCACTCAAAGATGAGTGCCACACCTGTTTCAGTCTATTGTTATACAGGTATCAACATTTTAGAAGCAATATAAACTGCATACCTGGCATCCAGGAGCTTAGGATCCAGTGGAGGATACATTGACCTCACAACATCATCCACCCTTGTAACAGAGAGAAGAGAAACAACATAATACATTATTGTACACTCCACCAAGCTGGAGATAGGACTTGCTGACTTCTCCCCTTTCAGAAAGCAATGACTAAATGCGATAATATTTAAACAGCATAATTAGAACATTGGGATACATGAGCAAATCATTTTGATGAACTTAAGTTAGCATTCCCTTTGTATCATTTCAATAATCAATGGAAACAGTCTCAAAATTCCTCATAATCTTTTAGATACCCTTAAGTTCAATGACAAACCCCTTAACTTCTCAACTTGATTCATTATTGTATTCTCTCATGTATCATAGCACTCTGGTGAAGATACATTTTACTATTGACAATGTTATTATACTCTTCCAGTAGTGGTAGATGTGACATTTTTAGGAAGAAAATCCAACAGCATGTGTTCGTCTCTACAACAATCAAGCACTTGATTTCAATCCTGTGACTAGACTCCAAATAGCAGCAACTCCACTGAGATTAGTGTTCTTGCCTGTGTCATCCCACTGCATTTACCAAACTGAATTTATATCAAACTCGTCAGCACAACACATTGAAGAAAAGCAAAAGAATTTCAAAATAATTATGAGGTAAGTATAATGCATCTTGACTCTTTCTCTTGCATGTTCCCTCTTTAACTTACAGCCGTCAGGATTTTCCAGTACACGATGAATTAATAAATAAGCATTGGTGCAAAGTGAAGTGAATTGATGCAAATTATCAGTGTCATGAAGTGATGTACAGACATCAGGCAATTTTCAGCAGAAAGGTGAAGATAAGGAGAGCAGGGAGACTTGACAGAGGCGCAATGGGAAGTGATGAAATGGAGACTGAGAAGTTCTTTCTATAGCCCTAGGATTTTCATGATTTACTGAATTTTCTTTACATTTTCCCTGAACATAATTTGCTATCCATCCCTAATTGCCCTTGAACTGAGTGGTTTGCTAAAGAAGTTAAGGATGAGCTATATTACGTTGGATCTGAAGTCACAGCGAGGCCAGAAAACATTAAGAATAGCAGATTTCTTTCATTATTGAACCAGATGGGTTTTTGTAACAATGTGCTCATGGCAACTGTTACTGAGGATAATTTTCAGTCCTCGATCTATTAATTCAATTTAAATTCCATCAGGTGTCATGGTAGGATTTGAACTAATGTTCGTACAGCATTAGCCCCCATCTCGGTTATTAGTCTAATGATATTATGCCAATACTACAATCTCCCCATGAAGATTCTGTGCTTCAGGAGGTCTCATGTTGATCTGAGGCTGCAGTTCCCTGTACTTTTCTCTAGGTCCACTGGGGAGACACAAAGAAATGCTCCTCAACAGCAGTGGACAATCAGTTTCTAACCAATTTCCACCATCTAGTATATCATCTATGGCAGTGGCCTTTATGTCAGCCACTGTGAGAAGTTCGGCTTTGCAGATTCATCCTCTTTATTAATATCAACAACTAAGTGACAAGTGAGCCGCTATCCTGAGACAGGTCCATCTCACCTCGGACTAATCCGCTTTGCCACTACGATTATGTCACTGAGCCTCGCTGGTGATTTGATCTTTGCACCTGATCCCATCGTCATGGCAACAAGTTTCTCTGTCAGAGTATGACATATCTGTAAAATAGAAGCAGAGAAGCATCAACAACTGTGACGATTGGTTCTTCTTAAATCTTCAAACAACAAAACAAAATTTAATTCCAATGTCACATTCCTAATAAAATGCACTATTTGGCATTTGTTACATCAACCTTCCATCCTGTACCAAGCGTTTGTCAAATTCACCCATTCTCACCATCGGATCCTCCATCTGATTATAATGGACACCATGTTAACTCTATGTGGGGGAATTAGTTTCAGCAAATGAAAATTTCACCAAGTTGTTGACTTTCTGGTTCCTCTGAAACATTCAAACTCATATTCCCACCACGTGAGTGAGTTCATATACAAGATGTGTTTTGGTAGGTGTAAATGCGAAGCAAGTGTAAAAATTATATCTGGCCTGGATTGTTCTGTCCAATCTTGTCGTGTATCTACTAGATTTGTTTGGTTGCACATATTGTTAGATGCACTGAGGATAAATACTTATCATGTAATTAATAATTATTAATGTCACAGTCTCTAAAATTAAGTTGTGAAGAAATGTCCCAGTCATAATAAAGGTTGTTAGGTCCTATAGAGTTCACCTTTCAAATAGCCTCACCCCTCCACCAACTTTGCATGCCCCCATCCCATCACCATGCCCTTTCCATATCCACTGTATAGTATGCACTGAAGGAGTATGATACAAGCTAAATAATAAACAATGGCAAGTTTAATAATACTCATGAAAAGAACATCCATTCAGAAATCCACTTTAAAAAAAATCTACACTTATCTTTTACAACATCAAGAACAAATGCTTTATCATATTTCACACTTCTTAATCTACTATAAAAATGTCAGTCAATCAAAGCTAAACCTTCCCTAAAGCTATGTAAACATATCTCTGCTCTGATAATTCATTAGTGACACCCCCATCATCTATCTAAACATATCCCCACCATGCTAATCTATGAGTGCATCTTGGAGTTCAACCAAGCATTCATATTGAGGCTATCTGGAAACTGCATCAACAAACAGATGGCCAGATATCACAAACATTTCAAAGATTTCCTTTGTTATTATGCGACTTGCAGATTCTGTGCATAGTGCACACTGGACAACTGTATATGGAGGGAACATGGGGGCATGGAAGGACCATGAAGGCATGGAGAGAGCATGAGGGCATGAAAGGGATATAGGTGGTACTTTTTAAACTTACTTTCAGAGGTTTCATGAACTCAGAGTATGGGTTCACAACTCCTTTGAGGGGTCATGAAACACAAGCCTTTGAGAAGCTAGGTTCCATGAAAATCTTCCAGGCAGTATGAAGATGGGTATGAGATGTCTATCTCTGCAATGGAACTGACCATAGCAGGAGTGCACGGTGCCCTTATACCACACCCGAAAAAGAACTGTCAGTTGAATCCTAGAATCAGATTCAGCTCCCGTTTATAAAGATGTCCAAAGCCAGTCCACCTCTGCAAAAACACATCCAGCCTTCAGTCTCTAATAAAAGTGCTATATTTCTTACCTTAAGAATCTCAATGCAGTGAGACACCAACCCCCTGGAAAATAGAAGAGTCTATTAGAGTAAAGCAAGTTCAATAACAACAGTTTATATTTATATTGCAGCTTTCTAGGAATGAAACATCCCAAGCTTCACAGGAGAATTATGACACGGAGCCACATGGGGTAATAAGATCCAATGATCAAAAGCTTGGTCTAATATACAGTGCCCTAAAGAGGGAAGTGAAATAGTGAGGCTGAGAGGCAATTCCAGAGCTCCAGGTTGAACCAACTGAAAGCACCGTTGCTAAGGGTGGAGAAAGTTTCCTTGGGAATACTTAAGAGGCCAGAATTAGAGGCGCAAAGATATCCCAGAAGACTGTGGGGCTCAAGATGATTACCAAGAGGGAAGGGAAAGGACAGGAACCAATATGAAAACAAGGATCAGTGTTTTTAAGTTAAAACCTGGACTCAGTGTAGATCGCTGAGCAGAGGAGCATTAGAGAATCGAGTCTTGCTGTGAGTTATGACATGTGCAATAGAGTTTTGGATGAGCTCAAGTTTGCAAATGGTAGAATCTGGAAGGTCAGCTGGAGTGCATCAGAATTGTTGATTCAGGAAGTAATGAAGGCACAGATGAAGGTTTCAACACCCACAGGAACATGTTAGTTCACATATTCACATGGAAAACACAGTCAAATACAAAAACAGCCAGAGGTGATGCCCACACTTTGACACTCTTTACTGAAACACAAAGCATTGATTGAAGTCCTAATCCCAGTATTATGTGCCTTTCTTTCAATTTTCTTTACATCTTGGAGAAATGTTTCTTTTCGAAAGGTTTCCTGATCTCCATGTTTGTACAAATGCATTCATCAGAAACAAGGAATTTGTAATTTAGATTACTCTTCTACCCCATTTTGTGGTGCAGTTGAAAAGCAATGGGATCAAGCTGGAAGCAAGAGAAACAAAAAGACTCCTTTTGATTTACTCACGGAATGTGCATGTCACTGGCTAGGTCAGTTTTCATTGTCCATCAGCAATATTGGAAGGAAGTTCAAGGAATCTGACCCAGCAACAGTGAAGACACAATAAAATACACAAAGATAGAGATATCACGGAACATATGATTCCGTGAATATGACTACATCAAGTAGTGTGGTGCTGGAAAAGGTCGGACACAGCAGGTCAGGCAGCATCCGAGAAGCAGGAGCTTCGACATTTCAGACAAAAGCCCTTTAGTGATGAAGGGCTTTTACCCAAAACCTCACTTCTTCTGCTGCTTGGATGCTGCCTGACCTGCTGTGCTTTCCAGCACCACACACTCGACTCTGATCTCCAGCATCTGCAGTCCTCACTTTCGCCTACATCAGAACTGTGGAACAGCTCTCCTAATTTTGGCACAAAAGATCATACGAAAGTCTCTGCAGAGTTGATTTGGGCTATGTTTGCTGTTGGTCGTTTCTAGTGGCTAGCTCAACACCTTGTGATCTGGCTGCCTTTATTCTTTATTTACTACATCATGATTTGATATAAATGAGTAGCTTACTGGGCTAATTCACAGAGCAAATAAAAGTTAATATAAGCAAATATTATTGTGAGTTTGGAGACATGTCGGCCATGCAAAGATGGCAGATTTCCTTTCCTCAAAGGCATTAGTGAACCAGATGGGGTTTTATGATAATCAGCAATGGTTGCCTGAGCTTCTGGATTCTTAATCCAGTCACGATACTGTTACTCTACTGCCCCCGTGTGGCTATCAGATAAAATGCAGTTAAAGGATGAACTCCAATTTGCTTCATCATTTTAGAAAGAAATCAATCACAAAATCTTGTCATTCACCAAATAATGTCTTATGAAAGTTGACAAAACTTCAATGCAAAGAGATTTCAATTTTCTGATCAATATTTTAACACCAACCTGTCTATTTTAAAGAAGTTTCTGTTCGCATTCAAATAATTCTGACTAGAAAATCAAGCCTTATGTCACTGTATTTCTAACGCTCCCTCAGCCCAGACTTATTCTTAATCTTTACCACACAACTGCTCAATCAGATCCTAGACATTTCCTGATAGGATTTGAGATGGAAGAAAGAAAATCAAACAAAGATTTGCCACTGAGTCATTCCCATTCAGCTGCTAGTGACTGAAGAAAGGAAGAAATTGCATTTAGGATCATAGAGTCAAACAGACCCTTCAGTCCAACCAGTCCATAATCCCAAATTAAACTAGTCTTACCTGCCAATGCTTGGCCCATATCCCTCCAAACATTTCCTATTCATATACTTATCCAAATGTCTTTTAAATGTTGTAATTATACCACTTTACCTGTCACATGAACCACTCTGTGTAAAAATGTTGCCCCTCATATAATTTTTAAGTCTTTCTCCTCTCACCTTAAAAATATGCCCCTTAATCTTGAAACCTCCCACCATACGAGAAAAGACACCTTATCCATACCCGTCATGATTTTAAAAAAGGTCACCCCCCAACCTCCAGTGAAAAAAATCCCAGCTTCTCCCTATAACTCAAACCTTCTATTCCCAGCAACTTATTGGTAAATCTTTTATGAACCCTCTCCAGCTTGAAAATATCCTTCCTACCACAGGGAGACCCGAAACAGCTGCAGTATTTTTGGCATCTTTCACCATCTTGGGACATGTCAAAACATTGTACAGCCAATTCTGAGCTTTTACAGCGTAGTCCCTGTTCTAATGTCAGAGAGGTGGCAGCCAACTGGTGCACAGCAAGTTCCCACAAATAGCAATGAGATAATGGGCTGTTTTGCTTTCCTCCCCAGTTGAATTGTTTGAGGAATTTGTTGAGAAATTGGTGAGATTTCTTTGAAATGGCGACTGAGGAGCTTTGGCATTCACCTGGGAAGGCAGTGCAAGCCTCAGTCTGAAATGTCATCTCTCAATATTGCACTGAAGTATCAGCCAAGACTTTGCAGGTTGCCTGAGGGCAAGTGAAAGCAGGTGAGCACATGCTGTCTGCATACCAAAGGTTTAGCTTAGTGGGGAATGCTAATCATTTCATGTTCATAATCCTGAGATCATAAGGAAGATTTGATTAGCATTTGTTCAGGACTGTTGGCAAATCAGTAATTAAAGGCAATGCTGTACATACGAAGCATCCTCTATCCAGTCTTCATTTTCCAGGATCGCCTCAATGTGTGGGTTTGTGATAACTACATCATCCAGTTCCAATTCTGAGGGCTCACTCTGGGTTTCCATCGCACCAATGAGATCTACTGTAGGCCTGCAAGGGAAATAAAGCAACTGGGTAAATCCGAAGCTTGGAAAACACACAATGAGTAACACAAATGCTTAATCTATTTAATCAAAGATGGTGGACAACACTAACTGGGCCAGCATTTATTTCCCATCCCTAATTAACTCAGTGAAGACACTGGGCTGCTTTCTTGAACTGCTCAAGTCCGTGCCTGAAGGTACACCTACAGTGCTCTTAGAGAGGGAGTTCTAGGACTTTGACTCAGTAACAGCGAAGAAACAGGGATATATCCCTAAGTCAGGATCGTGTGTGATTTGGAGGGAAGCTGATGGTGCTCCAATGCATCTGCTGCTCTTCTCCTTCTCAGCTGGCGGTTCCCAAACATTTTCCACCGTGTCCACATTTTGCAGCTCAGAAATTGCTGTGACCCTTCATTGAAAGGTAGGGACAGGGGGAGGGGAAGACCAATGAGAGGAAGAAGAGGAGGGTCGGCCATTGTTCTGTCAAAATTCACAACCCCACAATTTCAGCTCACAACCCCACTTGGGTCCTGTCCAAAGTAGTGGAAGTCACAATTTTGGATGATTTTTGAAAGTTACTTGATGAGCTGTCGCACTCCATCGTGTCGGTGGTACACACTGCTGCCACTTTGCATTGACAATGGAGGCAGTGAAGGTGTGAGATGGAGTAAGCTGCTTTGTCCTCGATGATATTGAACCTCTTGAGAGTTGTTGGAGCTGCTACTGGTTGTACTTGTATAGTTCTGTCATGTCCAATCCTTTATTTTTCACAAAACTCAGAGATTGAACCCTATGTCTTTTCTAACTTTTATCCTTGTTTTAGACTCATGTCTCACGGTCTAATCTGTCTGCATGTGTTCTGTTATCACTCCTCATTAGTCATTAATAAACTCATTCTTTTGTTAGCTCAAGAAAGCATGGTTAAATTGATTCTTTTTAAAACATGGTTGAGAGTGGGATGCGGGCAAAGCACAGCTGGTCAGGCAGCATCCAAGGTGCAGGAGAATCAATATTATGGGCATAAGCCCTTCAACATGAAGGTTCCTAATGAAGGGCTTATGCCCGAAACATTGATTCTCCTGCTCCTCAGATGCTGCCTGACTGGCTGTGCTTTTCCAGCACCACATTCTCAACTCTGATCTCCAGCATCCGCAGTCCTCACTTTCTCCTTTTAAAACATAAATTCTTTCAATCTAGGAGAAAGGGAAGAGGTCCTTATTAAACTAACCCTGTTGCCATCAACTAAGGAAGGGGCACAAAAAATAAAAGATGGGGGTCAGTTCATCCCTTCCCACCTGGGATCTTGACAATTTAGGATATCCCATTTGAAACCATAATAAATTGGGAAAGCTTGCTCAAGGAATGGTCATAATATCTGTGTGGAACAATTTTGAATGGTGCCAAAGACTCTTATGAGGGTGGACTACAGTTTACACGCAGTTCCCTCTTATTATACTCCATTCCCTTCAAAATAAAGACCAATGTTTCATTTGCCTTTCCAATTACCTGTATCAATTTTACCAATCATCTTCAATCAAACTTCGAGATACAGGAAGAATCACAATAAGAACTTATTAGCACACAACCCCATGTCTGATCTTAGGATGGGGGGAAAGTCATTGTTAAAGCAGCTGAAGACATATGGGACGAGGACATGACCCTGAGGAACTCCTGCAGAGATGTCTTGGACCTGAGATGATAGACCTTGGGTAGACCAAGTAATAATCCTCTGTCTATTCTAAAATTATTCTTTACAACCTAAAAATGATCTATGACTAGCGTTAGCTCCATTGGCTTAACAAAGGAGAGATTGACAGGGGCTCGGAGCCTTGGCTGCTCTAACGATCTCCAGTTGAAATGGAAATTGTGAATGTTAAGGAAGCATTTGGACGTAGTTGAATCTTTCCAATACTTTGGTATCGGTACTGATCTGGGGCTCATTTTCCATTGCGATGGTTGCATACCACTAAAGCTGTGATTTAATGACTAAGATTGGAGTCCTTTGAATTATTCACAATCCTTATGCTATTATTGGAGAGTGACATCTTTTCCCTCAAGACAGTTTTTGGAATTTTCTGAGACCTTTAATGATCACCTGCACAGGCAGATGAGCTGATGTTTGCCAAGGCAGAGCTTCTCTGTTGTGAAGAAAGTGTTCCATGTCGGACACAGCCCCAATTCTGGCATTTCTCATTTTTATGAGGGTGGACTACAGTCTACATGCAGTTTCCTATTATTTTACTTCATTCCCTTCAAAATAAAGGCCAATGTTTCATTTGCCATTCCAATTACCTGTATCAATTTTACCAATCATCTTCAATCAAACTTCAAGGTACAGGAAGAATCACAATAAGAATTTATTCTGTACCAGGCAGTTACGAGGGCCCAGTCAGAGTTTAAAAAACACACAAGCTCATCATTGGTTGCAATCCCAACAGAGCAGTTTTATTCTGTAGCCGTGCACTCTGTAAAAACTCAATACCGGTCTGAACAAGCCCTTGAACGTGGCTGATGACTCATCAAGTGCGCACATGACACTGTCCCAACATAACACACACCAACTATAATACATAACAGAGCCGAGGTCAGATACAGGTTTGTCTATCTCTGTAATAAGAGAGATTACTGATACTTTTTAGGTCATCCCCAAACAACATTATTCTTTATTAAACAGTGCAGCACTGATGATGCGCAACTTTGGTAGGGCAATAAATGCTGGCCTAGACAGCAACATGGCATCTAGTGACTGATTTTAAAAAATGCTAAGTCTGGGATAATTCTGTGAAATGAGAGCAGTCTGGAGGTAAGAGAATAATTCCACTTTTTTTTTACTGAATTCAAATTCCACCATCTGCCATACTGGGATTCAAAACCAGCTCCCTAGAACATTTCCTGGGTCTCTGGGTGAATAGTCCAGGATAATATCTCAAAGCCATTAGCCTCCTCTAGAGGATGGATGTGAAAGAGAGAATTTCAGTTTGTCATCTTCCTCTTTAAGGAGTTGTGATAGTTTGACTGCTGGCTGGTCACCACTTAGAGTCATAGAGATGTACAGCATGGAGACAGACCCTTTGGTCCAACTCGTCCATGCCAACCAGGATATCCTAAATTAATCTAGTCCCATTTATCAGCACTTGGCCCATATCCCTCTAAACTCTTCCTGGTAAAGTAGCCTCTGCCTTTGAAATGTTGTAATTGTACCAGTCTCCACCACTTCCTCTAGCAGCTCATTCCATATATGCACCAGCACCTTCAGCCTCTTTTAAATATTTCCCCTCTGACCTTAAACCTATGCCTTCTAATTTTAGACTCCCCTACCCTGGGAAAAAGATTTTGGCAATTCACCTTATCCATGCCCCTCATGATTTAATAAACTTCTATACAGTAACCCTTCAGCCTCCAATACTCCAGGGAAAATAGCCCCAGCCTATTCAGCCTTTACCTGTAACTCAAACTCTCCAACCTTGGCAACATCCTTGTAAATCTTTTCTGCACTCTTTCAAGTTTAACAACATCTTTCGTTTAGCAGAGAGACTAGAATTGAATGCAATTTTCCAAAAGTGGCCAAAGTATTGCCACATGACATCCCAATTCCTATTTACAATGAACTGATGAATAAAGGCACTTCAATTAGGTTTTCCCTGATTAGCCTTCACAGCCCAGGAACTATCGGTCCCAAGGAGGCTGCCAGCTCACTCCACCACTGTGGTTGGTTTCCAACACAATGAGGAAGCCCAAACATCCAAAGACTACCCCAGGGACTGAGAACATTAATGGAAATTCTTAGCTCAGCCAAAAGTGCCTTGTGAGAGGGGAGAATGCAGAGGAAGAGGTAGTATATCATAATTGAATGTTGGTGGTTAAAGAGGGTAGCTGTGAAAGAATTTGAGGAGAGATGTGGAGTAAAATGATTAATTACTTACGTTAAGAATAATTCTAGAATAATTACTTACACTTACTTTAAGAATAGTTACTGATCATGCACATAACCAGTGATGCCAGATCTGAGCCCGAGTCTGCAGGATTCCAGAAACAGTCTCTTTAACATGCCTTGTATAAAAGGCAAAGCTGCCATAGTCTTAACAGACTATGTTACTCTGTCATCAGACAGAGATAACTGGTGGTGGTTTAACCTGAGGGTCACCACACTTGAGGCAAGGGGAGAGATTGAAAGAGAGAATCCTACATGGTAACCTCAGTTGATGCAGGATATGAACTCTCATTGTCGGCATCACTCTGGGTTGCAAAGCTTCCCAGCCAACTGAGCTAATGGAGCCCCAGTGGATATAATTATGCTTAATGTTTACTGACATGAAAGTATGTCTGATCTTACTGCATGGTATTAGAAGGTCATCCTAGATTAATAACCTTCCCACCTGGTGTAGAACCTCAACTCAATGCCTCAGACATGTGACACATCCCAGCTCAGCCAAATAGACATGTTATAGGTCAAAGGTTATAGTGTGCATATTAAGTGAAAATAACGACAAATACACTTGAAACCAGGAATTGAAAATTCTCAAATGTGACTGAGAAAACCCAAACAGGATGAAGGGGAGAAAGAATAGCTTCAGGATATCCTAGAAAAAATCCTTTTTATGTAATTCTCCATAAAAATATCAGGAACATAGTCTTCTCAATGTTTTCTTCTTTGAAAGATCCAGCAGAGGGAGCCCATCACCATATGTTAAAATAGTGAAAATTTGTGAAAGACACTCTCTTCAGCAACAGTGGTTATGTCAGCCATTATCATGAATGTAATTTATTCTACCTTGACATGTCCCAGACTTTTTAATGCACTGGGTCTCCTTTGGTCTTTGTTTGTCTGGATCCCTGTTTTTAGAATTTCAGTCACCTTCGAGAATTTTCAAGAGAGCACTCTCCCCTCAGGGAGCTGGCCGGTGAATTATTTAATTCAAGATTCATAATTCATTGTTTGTCTCCAGTGAAAACCAAGATCTTTAAACAAACAGAACTAAGTTAAACCTAGCTCACTGACATTAAGCTGTGAGGTGTGGTACAAAGGAGCTTGGGAAATAGTCTCTTCACCCACAGACATATCAAATGTTTCTTTTTTAGGATACAGCCCACACTTTTGCTGAAATGTTTAGAGACAGACTATTACAACTTATTAGAAATTCTTGACCAATTGAATGCTCAAACTCCCTGAGGTGCACAATAAATGCTTTGACTCATGTTGGATCTTTGGCTTGGTGCAGATAAAAACAAATGAGGTGCAGTTATTGGTAGTCCCGAATCTGCTACAGAGTTGTGATCTGCTAACTGTTGTGTGGTGACTTCTATCTCGCATCAATGTCATGACAATAACAGAACCAAGGCTTAAAAATGGTTAAGACTGTGAGTTTAATATTCAAGGATATGAAATGCTCAGAAAAGATGGAGAAGGATAAAAGGAAGATGGACTGGCTGTCCTGATTAGGGCTGACATTGTGGTGTTGAAAAGAGTGAATGTCTTTGAGAATGCAAGGACAGAGTCCAGTTGGTCACAGGTAAATGCAAAAAAAGATAAGATCACACCATTTGGGAATTCTATTGGGTGCTAAATCATGTGAGAATAAAACAAAGGAATGAATTTGCAGGAGAATCCCAAAGATTTACATGAATTAGAGATCAGATATTTTAGCATTTTCATTATCCAAATAACAAGTGAAATACATGCTACAATAAAGTTTGAGGAAGATGGAGGAAGTTCTGAAATGCTTTCAGGAGAATGTCCTTAATCTAAAGTTTTGAGATCCATAATCAAGGAAAAAATCAATGGGAATTTGGAAAGAGCTGTGTTAAGTAAGGAGAGGCAAAACAGATTTATGGAGGATAGAGTATATCTGACTTGCTTTGATGAAGTAATGGAGAAGTTTGATGAAAGTAATGCATTAGATGTCTATATGAATTTTAAGAAGACTTTTGACAACGTATCACCTAAGAGACTGGTCAATGAATTTGAGGCTTATGGAGTAGCAGGGTAAATATTCAATTGGTAGTTGAATAAGAAATCATTTATGGATGCAAAACTGAGTTGTGAAAGTCTGTTGTTTCTTGGACTGGAGGATAATGTTTCCTATGAGTCCACACAAGGATCATTGAACTTTGTGCCACATGTCAATGATCTAGAAATATGGAATAAGATTTAAAATTTTGACAACCATACAAAACTTGGAGGAGTGGCAAACAATGAGGATGAAATAGTCTGTAACAGGACACACATAAAATGGGCTGGCAGAATGGACATACAAATAGCAGGTGGAGTTCAATACTGAAAAATCAGAGGTGTCACATTTTGGCAGAAGGGAATTAATGGTACAATTCTAAAAAGTGTGCAGGACCAGAGGGATGTGCATCAACTCTTCACATATTCAGAAAGCAGTTAGGGAAGGATATATGGGATCCTGGACTTCAGGAATAAACACATTGAATGTAAAAGTGAGGATGTTATGCTGAACCTTTGTGAAGCTCTGATTAGTTGCATCGGGTTCTGGTCACCACAATCTCGGAAGATGTAAAATTTCTTGAAAAGATTAGATTAGATTAGATTAGATTACTTACAGTGTGGAAACAGGCCCTTCGGCCCAAAAGGTACAATGGTGATTTATCAGAATGGGAGTTTTAGTTACAAGAATAGGTTGGAAAGACTGGAGTTATTATCCATACAGCAAAGGAGATTTGGGGAGATTTGCTGGAGGTGTACAAGTTTATGTTATGTTTAGATAAAGCAGGCATTAAAAACACTCTTTCCATCAGCTAGACAAGTAAAATGATACACAGTTTTCAGAATTAGCAACAGGGGGAATGTGAGGATGAACTTTAATATCCAGTGAGTGGTAATAATCTGGAATTCATTACTCAACAGGATAGTGTAAGCAGGAACTATCAATGATTTCAAAAGAAAATTGATTAGCACTTGAAGGAAATAGATTTTCAGGACTAAAGCTATCAAGCAGAGAAGTAGGGCTGATTGGATTGTTCAACAGTGAATGGTATTGGTTGACTTAGAGTCAGAGAGTCACACAACATGGAAACAGATCCTTTGGTCCAACTAATCCACGCCAACCATGTTCCCAACCAGTCCCACTTGCATGCATTTGGCGCATATCCCTCCAAACCTTTCCTATTGATGTACTTATCCAACTGTCCGTAAAGCTTTCTGCTTTTCTCTCCTTTAAGGCACTCTTAAGGCATGCTTCCACGTCAGATTTTTAGTCGCTTGTTGTTATATATTTCTCTCTCTTTATTCTCCATATTATAGGACACAGCATTTGTTGCTCATTCTAAGTTGCCATCAAACTGAGTGTTGATGAACTGATGGCTTCCCATGCCAGAAAAATGTTTGCATTTATATTTGGCATTCTTAGGGAATATCCCAAAATGCTTCTAATCCAATGAACATGTTTAAATGTAGTCAGTACTATGTAGGTAAACATAGCAACTTTCACTTATGGAGCTAGGATTATCCCAGTGTACATTACAGTAATTAAAGTAACGTATTAAATTGAGAAAATCCCTTTGAGTTATCCCCTTATTGTGAATTAACGGCTTCAAGAAGTACTTCTAATGATTACTGCCGGTGAACAATATCAACATGAAAATGAACGGAACCATTTCCAGAAGGGGCTAGGCCTCAAGCCTTCATGGCACTTACTTTGAGTCAAATGGGTGTAACAGGTTGCTGGGCTGGCAATAACGGTGTCTGCAGACAACGACAAGAGCCACAAAGGAGGCTAGAAAGATAGTCGCAAGGACCCCAATAGCTACAATAACCACAGTCTCCATGGCAACAAAGCTACAGAAGTGTTTTAAGTTGGATGAGGCACTGACTTTGTCCCGTTGTCCTCTCACTTGGCTATGGCTTCATCTTATCTGAAATCCAAATTAGAAAGACATTTTATTTACTTCAATAACAATTATGTAAGTAAATAATAGAGGATATCATTTTAAAGGGGGTGTAGGAACAAAAGGACATGCTGGCAGCTCAATGTGGATGAGCAGTTGTGAAAGTGGTTTAAAGGCATACAGAACTTTGAGTTTTATAAATGAAGTAAATCAGCCAAGGTGTGGTAAAGCTTTACAAAGCAGTAAATCAGCATGAACTGCATCAAATATTCGGCACTACACTTTAGGAAGGATATAAAGGCAATTGATATAAAGGCAATGCATAACAGATTGACAAGAATGGTTCCAGATATAAAGGACTTCAGTTTTATGGAGAATTTGGGGCTGCTCGACTTAGAGAAGTGAAGGTCGACATGGGTCAAAGATGTCAACATCATGAAGAGGCTGAGCAGAATGGACACGAAGAACATGTTTCCATTAGTGATCGGTTTGAACCAGAGGACACAAATTTAAAATGAGAAAAGTCGAGATGAGGATATATTTTTCTTCGCATCAAGCAGTTAGATCTGAAATGCACTGACTGGGAGTTTGCTAGAGACGGATTCAACCATGGCTTTCAAAAGGGGAATTGGATAATTACGTGAAGAGAAAAAGTACAGCATCATGAGGAAGGCCAAGTTCATCTTGCAGAGAGATAGCATAAAAGCAATGGATTGAAAGGTCAGATGATGTACTTGCTGTTCAATTAAGCATGGCCAGTAGGCTATAGGTGATAGTTTGAGCTTACCATCATTGAAAACATTTAAGTTAAAACATGATCAAAGCTGTTGGACATCATTATGGAGGAGGATCCAATCGTCCTCTGATAATTGCTCTTAACTGGCCCGTGACTTGGAATGCCATCTTGTCCAGGTCACACAGCATCATGAATTGAACTTACTCCATTATGGCTACATTACTGCGAGGTTAAATTCCTGGGCTTTCCAAACTCATTGTGAGGACACCATCTCTCGAAAACCTAACACCAAATTCCCAAGGGAATTAGTGATGGGCAAACATTGCATTAATAAAATCAATAAAACCTCACAGGTTTTGACTCCACCCCTGCTCTCTCAAACCCAATAACAATATTTCAGTTTGGTAAGCTATAATTAATAAGATATAACTTGATACTCAGCAGTGGCACAGTGGTTAGCACTGCTGCCTCACAGCGCCAGAGACCCAGGTTCAATTCCCGCCTCGGGTAACTGTCTGTGTGGAGTTTGCACATTCTCCCCGTGCCTGCATGGGTTTCCTCTGGGTGCTCCGGTTTCCTCCCACAGTCCAAAAACATGCAGGTTAGATGAATTGGCCATGCCAAATTGCCCATAGTGTTAGGTGAAGGGGAATGGGCCTGGGTGGTTTGCTCTTTGGAGGGTCGGTGTGGACGTGTTGGGCCGAAGGGCCTGTTTCCACACTGTAAGTAATCTAATCTAAAACATGGCCTCAGCCAATTATAATCAATATTAATGATTAAATGAGGAGCTGAACATATTATGTCCAAATTTATGGACATAACTAACTGGGAAAATAAATGATAAAGGGGATGTAAAGGTTTGCAGAGCGACACAGCTAGGATGGTTGGACAGGCAAAGATATGGAATAATAATTGAATAAAATTCTGAAAAAATTGGAATTTTCCATTTTAGTAAAAAAAATTAAAAATGTGAGTATTTTTGGAATAGTGAAAAACTGGGAAACGTTTGCATTCACAAGATCTTAGTGTCCTTCTACATGAATCACAGTGAGTTAGCATGCAGGTAAAGCAAGCAAAGAGGAAGGCAAATGGTATTTTAACTTTTATTCCAAATAGTTATATTATAAGCAAAGAGTCTCATTGCATTTAGGCATTGCTGAGGCCATACCAATTATATTGTGCGCAACTCTGGTCTCCTATAAGGAAGAATGTGCTTGCCATAAACAGTTGGCAACAAAGGTATACTAAATTGGTGAGGAGAAAGTGAGGTCTGCAGATGCTGGAGATCAGAGCTGAAAATGTGTTGCTGGAAAAGCGCAGCAGGTCAGGCAGCATCCAAGGAACAGGAGAATCGATGTTTCGGGCATAAGCCCTTCTTCAGGAATGAGGAAAGTTTGTCCAGCAGGCTAAGATATAAGGTAGGGAGGAGGGACTTGGGGGAGGGGTGTCGGAAATGCGATAGGTGGGAAGAGGTCAAGGTGAGGGTGATAGGTCAGACTGGGGTGGGGACGGAGAGGTCAGGAAGAAGATTGCAGGTTAGGAAGGCGGTGCTGAGTTCGATGGATTTGACTGAGACAAGGTGGGGGAGGGGAAATGAGGAAACTGGTGAAATCCGAGTTCATCCCTTGTGGTTGGAGGGTTGCTAGGCGGAAGATGAGGCGCTCTTCCTCCAATCGTCGTGTTGTTGTGGTCTGGCGATGGAGGAATCCAAAGACCTGCATATCCTTGGTGGAGTGGGAGGGGGAGTTGAAGTGTTGAGCCACAGGGTGGTTGGGTTGGTTGGTCCGGGTGTCCCAGAGGTGTTCTCTGAAACCCTCCGCAAGTAGGCGGCCTGTCTCCCCAATATAGAGGAGGCCACATCGGGTGCAGAGGATGCAATAGATGATGTGTGTGGAGGTGCAGGTGAATCTGTGACAGATATGGAAGTGTCCTTTGGGGCCTCGGAGGGAGGTGAGGGGGGATGTGTGGGCGCAAGTCTTGCACCTCCTGCGGTTGCAGGGGAAGGTGCCGGGAGTGGAGGTTGGGTTGGTGGGGGGTGTGGATCTGACGAGGGAGTCACGGAGGGAGTGGTCTTTACGGAATGCTGATAGGGGAGGGGAGGGAAATATATCCTTGGTGGTGGGGTCCGTTTGGAGGTGGCGGAAATGACGGCAGATGATACGCTGTATATGGAGGTCGGTGGGGTGGTAGGTGAGGACCAGTGGGGTTCTGTCCTGGTGGCGGTTGGAGGGGTGGGGCTCAAGGGCGGAGGAGCGGGAAGTGGAAGAGATGCGGTGGAGGGCATCATCGACCACGTCGGGGGGGAAAATTCGGTTCCCCCCAACGTTGGTTCCTGGAATGAGAAGAATGTTCTCAGAAAGACTGGACTGAATCTTCCCAAAACTCGGCTAAGTGTAATTTTTGTTCAGTTTCCTACACGGTTTCTCTCTATGAGTTTGAGTGAGTTTTCACAGCCAATCTTCCCAAACCTGTCTGATAAACTATGAACCATGCCACTATGTTGCCCTGCTTATATTCTCACAGTTAAAAATCACACAACACCAGGTTATAGTCCAACAGGTTTAATTGGAAGCACACTAGCTTTCGGAGCAACGTTCCTTCATCAGGTGATTGTGACAAAATTCTCACAGTGATACATTGAGAAGTAGTGACCAATGCCAGAACTTCCCAGGATTCCTGGCCTTGAGGTAACCTTTAAAACCTGGCTATGCACCTGGTCACATGGCATCTAGAAGTATTCATCTCCCTGATAGTTCAACGTGAAACCCACATTCTTACCTCATCAGAAGCAAATGATTCAACTGTTAGGCACTGTTTAGCATGGAACTCCCTCAGAGCACTTCAAGCAGTTGACATCTCTGAAATATAAACCAGCATTGCTTCATATAAAATACCATCTTCCCATTCATTTGTGTTTTTATGATAAGTATAGAAAATTTTATAATGGATCAGTTGTAACCTATGGGACTATGGTTCTTCAGATTTCACCATGACAGCAGTGACAGGCTACAATGAATTAACTTGTTTAGTTTAAACTGAGTCCAACAAAACTGTAGAAAGGCCAGTTTTCAAAAAAAGTATTGTTTGTGCTCACAACGATCATTTTGCAGAATGCCTCACATAGTTTGCTTCCTGGCTAAGGGGGTAAGAACAATGAAACCCTATTTTCTCATGGATTTTATCACAGATTTTACTTCATACCCTGGTCTGTAGTCCTTCTCCAGTTCACCATATTAACAAATCCTCTATCAGCCATTTTACAAATCTCTTGACAAAAATCAGGAACTGGATTGGTTCCACATTCATATTATTAAGGAGTTATTGTGTAGGCTCCTGCCCTAAATCTCCTTCAACTATGTCAAGTCTTTTAAGTGTTTCTTGGATGTGCTCCAATATAGTGGGTCTGTTTTGTGTCCACTGGAAGAAGAATTTACTCTTTGAGAGCCATTTTACATCATCCACAGTTACAGCAGTTCCTTAAAACTAGCCATTGTGCAGTGGATTCAGTCTCAATTACAGCATAGTCACATTAGTAAAACCAGAAGTAAACGTGATGATTAACAAACGAACCAGTGGGGTGATGGGGAGAAATGTTTCAATGCAAAATTGTTACAATGGGGAAATCTGGTGGAAACAGGTTCAGATTTGAGGGGAAAATGAACATATCCTTGAAAAAGAAAGGAATTTTGAGATGAAGGGTAGAGTAGATGAGAGCAACTATCTAAATGACCTTTCAAAGAACCAGTCAAGGTACAATGTTGCAAATTACCTTCCTTTGTCCTGTTGCTTTCTGGGAAAACAGAATAAAACACTTCGAGCTCCTGAAGTTAAAGGGGTGCTCTGTGTAAGAGCATAATGCCAGAAGTGACACGACACCAGGTTATAGTGCAACAGGTTTACTTAAAATCACAAGCTTGTGATTCCTGGGCTTTACAAATCCATTGTGGGAACACCATCACGGGATGGGCAGACATTGCATTAATAAAATCGATAAAACCTCACAGATCTTGACTACATCCCTGTTCTCTCAAACTCAATAACAATGTTTCAGTTCAGCAAGCTGTAATTAATGAGATATAACTTGATACTCAGCACTTGGCCTCAGCTAAATTATAATCAATATTAATGATTAGACGAGGAGCTGAACATATTATATCCAAATTTATGGACAGAACTAACTGGTAAAATAAGTGATAAAGAGGTTTAAAGGTTTGCAGAGCGACACAGCTAGGTTGGTTGGACAGGCAAAGGTATGGAATAACAATTGAATAAAATTCTGAAAAAAATTGGAATTATCTATTTCAGTTAAAAAAAGAAAAATGCGAGTATTTCAAAATCACAAGCTAATGATTTTAAATAAACCTGTTGGACTATAACCTGGTGTCATGTGACTTCTATCATTGTCCACCTCAGTCCAACACCGACACCTCCACATCGTATGTATAATGCAGTACATATAGTGCAATAAATCTTTTAAGTACCGATTAGAGAGAAAGTTCAAAATAAATGCACAAAGCGTAGTGCACAAAGCATGACAGGTGAAATTGAAATTTCAGTAACATAATGCTTCAAATTTTCATTCACAGGAGAACGGCGATTAATGAACCTAGTAGAGTGAACTATATAGTGAAAGCAACAGAACTCATGCCAAACTGTAGTGAATAATATTTCACTGGGTCTAGATCTGGTCACCACACAACAAGAGGTAACTGAAATCCCTTCATCCCCCAACTCCTCACAATCCACTCCACCACTCAATTTACAGGAACAGCCAGGGAATCTTCAAAAGACGTTTTGCCAACTTAAGAGTTAAATTACAACGGCTCTGGCTCTGAATCAAATGTTTAGAAAAGAAACATTTCTTTGTAAAGTTGCTGTGTACAAATCAGCAACTTTACAAAGTAAAGCCCAATTTCTATTCAGTGCTGCATTCACCTCTGAAAAGTCACCTCTTTTCACTGAGGGAACATGTTAGAAAACAAATGCAATGGACTTCAGATAAAACATTGTGCAGATCCTTTGATGGAACCATTTTTTGTGAGTTAATAAAAAAATTAATCCATTAGAGGTGTGAATATTTTTCACTAACTGTGAGAGATAAACAGTGAATAAGTTCAACCTTGTCGCTTTTTTATTTAAACATGGAGAGGACCAAAGTTATCATCTATAGTCCTCATCAGAAATTTCAAATCTTTTGTTATATTATTGTACAATTCATATGGAGCTAGGAATTACTTGTTATGTAAAAGCATGGCTTGAGATATTACATTTACTGATGTATGCCATAAATATCGGAACCAAATACTACCAAGTAATGCTTAAAGTAGCATGCTGCCACCAATCCTCCTTTCTGTACTGAGTTTAAAAGCCTGTTGATTAACAGCAGTAGAGGGAGAGTCTCTGGTGAATCTTAACAAGAAGAGGCACTTGTCTTAACAACAAGATGTAGTTCATTGCATGATAGGGATTTACAACAGCTAGCGACATAATTACTTAGACGATCAGGAGCCAGGGTTAACACGTCTGGACTCCTCGACTCCACCCAAGACTGCATGACATCTCCCCGTGTCTGCGTGGGTTTCCTCCGGGTGCTCCGGTTTCCTCCCACAGTCCAAAAGATGTGCAGGGTCAGGTGAATTGGCTATGCTAAATTGCCCGTAGTGTTAGGTAAGGGGTAAATGTAGGGGTATGGGTGGGTTTCGCTTCGGCGGGTCGGTGTGGACTTGTTGGGCCGAAGGGCCTGTTTCTACACTGTAATGTAATCTAAATCTAAAAGAAACATCATGAGACTGGGTAGAGCTTAATTCAATATCTGACATCTATCCTTTCAGAACCTTACCTCACACAACAATGCCCTTCAGTCATAGAGTCATTGAGATGTACAGCACGGAAACAGATCGTTCGTCCAACTCGTCCATGCCGACCAGCTTTCCTAACCTAATCTAGTCCCATTTGCCAGCACTTGGCCCATATTCCTCTAAACCCTTCTTATTAGCAAGGTTTTTGAAGGTTTGTAGCTCAGGTTAAGGTTTAGGATGTAGGTTTGCTCACTGAGCTGTAGGTTTGATATCCATTCCTTCCTATTCATATACCCATTCAAATGCCTTTTAAATGCTGCAATTGTACCAGCCTCCACCACTTCCTCTGGCGGCTCATTCCATACACGTACCACCCTCTGCATGAAAACATTGCCCCTTAGGTCCCTTTTATATCTTTCTCCTCTCACCATAAACCTATGCCCTCTAGTTCTGGACACCCCCACCCCAGGGGAGACCTTGTCTATTTATCCTATCCATGCCCCTCATGATTTTATAAACCTCTATAAGGTCACCCCTCAGCCTCCCACACTCCAGGGAAATAGCCCCAGCCTATTCAGCCCCTCCAAATAAATCAAATCCTTCAACCATGGCAACACCCTTGTAAATCTTTTCTGAACCCTTTCGAGTTTCACAACATCCTTCCGATAGGAGGGAGACCAGAATTGCACGCAATATTTCAACAGTGGCCTAACCAATGTCCTCAAAGGTCTACCTGCCACACTGGGAGCAAAAAGAATTACACTGGATGATGCACAAGTAGTTTTGAGTCTAAAGTAAGAACTTTTTTAATTTGTGGGAACCAGAAGACAAAACAGCCTTGTCTCTCTGGCCCTTGTCTCAGATTGGAGCTAATTGTTTGGAAAAATCAACATCTTAACCCCAAGCTAAGCTTTCGACCAAATTTTCTCTCTCTTAATATTATTAACGGCATTCTTCCACCTTTGCAATATCAACCTGTCTCGACTCATCCACTGCTGAAGCATTGATCCGTATGTTCGTAAGCTCCAGACTCAACTATTCCAATATTCTCCCTGGCCAGTCTCGCATTCTCTACACAATGTGAACTTCAATTCTTCCGTAGGGGTTTACACTAACTCACACTCAGCCATCATGAGGGGCATGGACAAGATAAATAGGCAAAGTCTTTTCCCTGGGGTCAGGGAGTCCAAAACTAGAGGGCATAGGTTTAGGATGAGAGGGGAAAAAGAGACCTAAGGGGCAACTTTTACACACAAAAGGTGGTGCATGTTTGGGATAAGCTGCCAGAGGAAGTGGTGGAGGCTGCTACAATTGCAACATTTAAGAGGCATTTGGATGAGTATATGAATAGGAAGGGTTTGGAGGGATATGGTCTGGGTGCTGGCAGGTGGGACTAGATTGGGTTGTAATATCTAGTCGGCATGGACGAGTTGAATCGAAGGGTCTGTTTCCATGCTGTACATCTCTATGATTCTATGTCTGTGTTCAGGATGCTAAATCAATTTAAATAGTTGCTATGCTTAGCACGGTGACTGCACTGTTGACTGGAGGGATAGCCAGAAATATCCTAGGATCAGTCCAGTCTGCATTCAATGAGTTCATTTTGACTGCCAATGGTCTCCAAGTCGCTGGGCGAGGAGAAGAAGCAGCACAGGCAGCTATGCTTCATGTTCCTGATTCTTAATGAATGGCTTCTCCAGGAAATCTGCCAAGCATCTAGATGTTGGCTGAGGACACAATACGCCCTGGCTTGCTGATGTAGAATAGCAATTTTTCTGAGGTAGAGAAAGGGACTGCCAGTGTCTGTGAAAGTGAAAGACCAGCAAGAGTAACTGTTTTCAGCAGTGGAGGGTGAGAAGGGACGATCGTTTTCAAAATCAACCATGTGTGATATGACAGTGTAGTGCAGATAATGCTGGACTAGGTACATGGAGGTTGGCTTTCAGTCTCCCACAAACGTATAACAGGGTGTCTCCAAAACTACAGGCATGGAAAGCAGAGCCCTCCACCATTTTGAAATTACTAAGTAACAAGCTATTGAGAGCAACATTATCCACTGCATTATTTACGCATCAGAAGTAAAAACACTGGGGAATCTTTTACGATCAACATGATGAGGAAGCAATGGTTCTGAAAGGTTAATGTTGGTGCTGCATTAAGCTCCAACTTAGTCTTGGGTAGACAGTCAAAGAGTCCAGGTAAAAACAATGATTGCAGATGCTGGAAACCAGATTCTGAATTAGAGTGGTGCTGGAAAAGCACAGCAGTTCAGGCAGCATCCGAGGAGCAGGAAGATCGACGTTTTGGGCAAAAGCCCTTCCTGTCTGAACTGCTGTGCTTTTCCAGCATTACTCTAATCCAGAATCCTAAGTCAAAGAGTCCAGCTGTAGATCCCAATGGGTCAGACATGACACCTCTGGATCCTGATAGGATCATAGGAACAGGAATAAGCCATTCATCCCACAAGCCAAATCCACCTAATCAATGAGATCATTGCTGATCTGTGGCCCAACTCCATATACCTGCCTTTGGCCCATATCCCTTAATACCTGCATAACAAAAATTTACCTAACTCAGATTTAAAACTGACAACTGATTCAACATCAACTGCCATTTATGGAAGAGAGTTCCAAACCCTTTGTGTGTACAAGTGCTTCCTACATTCTCTCCTGAATAATTTATCCCTTATTTACAGAATATACACCCTAGTTCTTAAGTCTCCAACCATTGGAAACAGTTTATCTACCCTGCCTTTTCCTGTTTATACCTTGAAGATTTTGGTCATATCACCCTTAGTCTTCTAAATTCTAGAGCATATAATCCCCCCTCATAACGTAACTCCTGAGGTCCAGGCACCATTCTTGTAAAACTATGTTGAATTCCTTCCATGGCTAATGTATCCTTCCTAAGGTGTAGTACCCATAGTCTGATGAGGGGCTTATGTCTGAAACATCGACTCTCCTGCTTCTCGGATGCTGCCTAACCTACCATGCTTTGCCAGCGCCACACTTTTCGACACTCACTTTCCAGCATCTGCAGTCCTCACTTTCTCCTGGTAATTATGTCCAGCCAGTCAATATTACTTGTACCTAGTGCTATCATGCAAATAATTACACCATGTTGTTAAGAGAAGTGCCTCTTCTTGTTAAGATTCTATAATAGTTTATCTTCTATCGCTATTAATTAAATAGACCCTTGGACATAATATGGAAAGCAGGATTTGTAGCACCTCAACCACTGCCTGCCACTGGTTGGTACTGCTACATACAACACCTGCCAGCTGGACCCTGGCAAAAAGTAGCAGTAAATACTGAAGATGGCAGCATATGAATGTTTCTTTAGGTACTGTTTTTGCCTGTCATATGAATTGAGGTTGAGAGACCACAAATCCTTGTAATTTATAATTGTGACTGAGGTCCTATTAATGGCATTACCTCTCTGCTTCATGTGTCCCAGATCCTGATTGGCCACCAAGGCTTCCTTTGCACCTCCAATTGGCCACTGGCTTGTTTGCTGACCACTAGCTGACTGGATGAGTTAAGACAGCAAATGGGAGCATGGGAGCAAACAGAACATTCACCGTCCATTCAACCTCTGTCAGCCCGTCAAGAAACATAAAATTCAGCCCATAAGAACATAAGGACGCCATTCAGCCCTTTGGATTTCTCTACCACTCAAATAGTTCATGACTGGCCTGCACCCTTACCGAACAAAAATCTACCAATCTCACTCCTGAAATCTTGAATTATACCTCCAGCATCTATTGCCTCCTCAAGAGAAATAATTCCAGATATCCACTATCCTAAGTGCTTTTCAATTTAAATCCTGAACTTTTAAGGTTATGTTCCCTTATTGTTGGTTTGTCACCATTATCTGACAACTCTCGATATCTCTGAGCAACAAAGAATTGGGCTGTTACTGTATATTTTACAGTGTACCCTTCATTCCAAGGGCAAATAAACCAGCACTTGTGACCATTCACAGATGTTGATCTAAACCTTACTAATTTTTTGGGCCAGCTCATTAGTCTCCTTAAACTGATTCACCCTCATAAAACTCCTTCTCAGACTTTGCGCTTCACAATCCCTCTGCTGCCTGGCCCCACCATCCTCTTATAGAGATTATAATTTACCTGTTCTCAGACAGATTTTGACACACCTCTGGAACAGGTGGGTCTCGAACCCAGGTCTCTACCAGAGTTAGGAGCTTTACCTGTGCAATACAAGAGTCCTTACAGATTTTGTATCTATTGTCTTAACCAATCAGCTCTCGTCATTCTCTTCTCTGCTGGGGTTTTGTTTAAGCTGCTCCATGGTGCACATGTGAATATCAAAGCAACATCTTTGTCAAGTCATGGTAACTATAGTAACCTCATTTTCTGGTCACAATATCAAGAAAGTATAGCAAGCCTAGTACTCATATAACCACCTGACCCATTTATAAAAGCATGCTTTTATTGGGTTTCAACCCATTTCATGACTATAACAAATCTTTTTTTACAATCTGTGTACTCTTGGTGCCACAGATTTCATTCTTGTTCAAAGTGTTATCTGATCACTCATGATTTATTTTGTACATTTGCACTCGCCACCCCCTCTCCGAGGTCCCTTCTGTACATATTCCCCAGCAATCCAGCAAATACAACAGGCTAGTGACCTACACAATAGCTTCTTTGCGGCTGCTAGGAAACTGATGAGAAGTATCTAACACATGGAATCACACTGGTGCCTCAACTTTTCGCCCTTATGGGTGATTGGGATTAAGAAACTGAGAGTTATATGTCTGAGTTTGCACATTGTAGTGATTGGAAGGAGATTGGCCACGTGGATCTCATTGACTACAAGTTCCCTGATTGAAGTTGCTAACCTGGGCCAATCAGGGAGCCCTGGCTGACAGAAATAAACAGAAGTCTCAGGGGTTCTCTTCACTCTAGGGACTGGCTCTGAGCTAACTGGTCAGATCCATGTACTATGCAAGTGTAAATAAAGGGTGACTTGGTAACAGGATGTCAGCCTCCATGGAATTAATTCATACACGACATTAAATTAGAAAGGGCAGAAATTCTGGTCAGGAAACAAGAAATTGGAAAGGAAATTATTTGCACCTCAGGCTATCCCAAACCACTTCACCATTGTACCAAGAAGGGTGGTAAGGACAAGACAGGGAAGTATAGACCAGTGAGCCTGACATTGGTGGTGGGCAAGTTGTTGGAGGGAATCCTGAGGGACAGGATGTACATGTATTTGGAGAGCAAGGACTGATTAAGTATAGTCAACATAGCTTTGTCCATGGAAAATCATGTCTCACAAACTTAATTGAGTTTTTTGAGGAAGCAACAAAGAGGATTGATGAGGGCAGAGCGGTAGATGTGATGTATATGGACTTCAGTAAGGTGTTCGAGAAGGTTCCCCATGGGAGACTGATTAGCAAGGTTAGATCTCACGGAATACAGGGAGAACTAGCCATTTGGATACAGAACTGGCTCAAAGGTAGAAGACAGAGGGTGGTGCTGGAGGGTTGTTTTTCAGACTGGAGGCCTGTGACCAGTGGAGTGCCACAAGGATCGGTGCTGGGTCCTCTACTTTTTGTCATTTACATAAATGATTTGGATGCGAGCATAAGTGGTACAGTTAGTAAGTTTGCAGATGACACCAAAATTGGAGATGCAGTAGACAGCGAAGAGGGTTACCTCAGATTACAACAGGATCTTGACCAGATGGGCCAATGGGCTGAGGAGTGGCAGATGGAGTTTAATTAAGATAAATGCGAGGTGCTGTATTTTGGGAAAGCAAAATTATGAGGGGCATGGATAGGGTAAATAGGCAAAGTCTTTTCCCTGGGGTCGGGGAGCCCAGAATAGAGGGAATAGGTTTAGGGTGAGAGGGGAAAGATATAAAAGAGACCTATGGGGCAACTTTTTCACACAGAGAGTGGTACGTGCATGGAATGAGCTGCCAGAGGAAGTGGTGGAGGTTGGGTACAATCACAACATTTAAAAGGCATTTGGATGGGTATATGACTAGGAAGGGTTTGGAGCGATATGGGCCGGGTGCTGGCAGGTGGGACTAGATTGGGTTGGGATATCTGGTCAGCATGGACGGGTTGGACCGAAGGGCCTGTTTCCATGCTGTACATCTCTATGACTCTATGACTGTATGAAATATGGCTGCCAATTTGCACAGAGCAGGTTCCCACAAACAGCGATAGTGATAATAACCAAGACAATATGTTATCTCAGTCCTCAGTTCCTCTGGGTACTGATCCAGGCCCAAACAACTACAACAACTTCATCATTGACCTTGTTATCATGATTAAGGAATCTGTACTAACAATAACAAAGAAACTTGGAAAGGTGTTTGGCATAGAAGGAGGCCTTGCAGCCCACCTTAAATGTGCTGGCCAAAAAGACGTTTCCCACTTACCTGCCTATAGTGGGTAGCTTATGCCACTTCCCGTGCACAGCAACATGCACTTTAAATACAATGAGGGATTCTGACTTTTCCACCCTTTCAGACAGTAATATCCCGATCCCCTACATCCCTCCCATGTCCTTTGGGTGAAAGAATCTGCAAATCCCCCTAAGCCTTCCCACCAATTACTTTAAATCCCTGGTCTTTGGCTATTAACTTCTGCTAATACTACACTCTTATCCAAGCCCCTGATAGACATCAGTGAACTCTCCCTTTAATCATGTTGATACAAAAAGAACAGCTTCTCTGATTCTTGTTCCTTGCTAAAATTCTCCATTCCTGGCAATATCCTTATGAATTTCCTCTGGATTCTCTCCACTACAATCAAATGTTTCCTGCATTATGGTGATCGTAACTGTACACAGTACTTTGCGTGCAACCGAATCAGTGTTTTAGCAAGTTGTGGTACAGTCTCCAGCTAATCCAGTTCACCCTGTGTGACATTAAGAAACAGCTGAAGGCACAAGATACCGCACAGGCTATAAGCCCTGACAGTACCTCAGTAATAAAAGTGCAGACCTGTGCTCCAGACAAACTAGGCCTCAACTCAAGCCATTTCTCGACAGCTTGGATGATGGCATTTAATAGACAAAGTTGAAAGTTGCTCAGCCATACCCTGTCCATATAAAGTTAGACAGATCCAATCCGGCAAATGATTGCCCCAGTTACTCCATTCTCAATCATCAGAAAAGTGATGGAAGGTGTTGTTGATAATGTGATCAAGTGGGACTTGCTTAGCAACAATGTCCTCACTGACATACAGTTTGGTTCTGCCAGGATCACTCAACTCTTTATTATAGCCTTGGTCCAAACAGGAAAATAGCACTGAACTCAAGACAGGAGATGGCGTCTGTCCTTGATGTCATGGTTGCATTCAACTGAGCGTGACATTAAGGAGTCACCGCAAAACTGAAGTCAATACAATCAGAGAACACACTCTCCACTGGCTAGTATCATGCTGAGCAGAAAAGATAACAGTTGTGGTTATTAGAAGCTAATTATCTCAATTCCAAGACAACAATCTAGGAGTTCCTCTGGATAGTGTCCCAAGCCTAAGCATCTACAACTACTACTTCATTGACCTTCTACTGATTATAAACTCAATAAAAAGAAATGTTTGCTGATGATTGCACAATATTACAATCATTCACAATTCCTCACATCATGAAGCAGGACTAGTCTATATGCAGCAAGTTTCAGACAACATTTAGACTTGGGTTAATATGTGGCAAGTAATATATGTTCTAAACAAGTGCCTGGTAATGACCATCTCAAACAAGAGAGACTCTAACCATCTGCCCTTGACAATGCTGAGTCCCTCACCAACAACATCCGAAGGATTACCATTGATGTGAAACTAATCTGGGCAGGCTACTTAAATAATGTTGTATTAAGAGTAGTTCAGAGATTAGGAATTCTGTGATGAGTAACTTACCTCCTAATTCCTTAAAGTCATACAGTCATAGAGATGTACAGCGCAGAAACAGATCCTTTGGTTCAACTTATCCATGCTGACCAGGTATCCTAACCTAGTCTAGTCCCATTTGCCAGTATTTGGCTCATATCTCTCTAAACCCTTCATATTCATATACCCATTTAGATCCTTTTAAATATTGTAATAGCACCAGCCTCCACCACATCCTCTGGCAGCTCATTCCATACACGGACCACAGTTTGTGCTAAAAGAGTTGCCCCGTAGGTCCCTTTCAAATCTTTCCCCTCTCACTCTAAACCAATACCCTCTAGTTCTGGATTCTTTCAACCCAGGGAAAAGACCTTTCTATTTACCCTATCCGTGCCCCTCATGATTTTATAAACCTCCATAAGGTCATCCCTCAGCCTCCGACATTCTAGAGAAAACAGCTCCAGCCTATTCAGCTTCTCCCTATAGCTCAAACTCTCCAACCCTCGCAACATTCTTGTAAATCTTTTCTGAACCCTTTTAAGTTTCACAACATCCTTCCTATAGGATGGAGACCAGAATTGCACGCAATATTCCCAAAGGGGCCTAATCAATGTCTTATTCAACCGCAGCATGATCTCCCAACTCTTATACTCAATGCTCTGACCAATAAAGAAAAGCATACTAAATGCCTTCTTCGCAATCCTATCTACCTGAAACTGCACTTTCAAGAAAATATAACCTGCACTCCTGCACTTTGTACTGAACATCTGCAAGGAACCTGTCAGAAGTGAGACAGAATACACTTCCCCAGTTGAATGCTGTTCTGACAACACTCAAGAAGTCCAACACAATTCAAGACTGGCACCAATCCCATTCTTTCACAAATATTCACTTCCCCCACCACGGTGCAAGATGTATTGCAAAGCGACAAGCCTCCTTCAACCTTCCAAATTCACAACCCGTAGCAGATGGATGAGGGCATCACCTGGAAGTTCCCCTCCAAAGCCACATGCCAATCTAGCTTGGAATATTGCTGTTCCTTCATTGTCACTGGGTCATTTCCTGGAACCTGCTTCCAACGAGTACTGAGAGTGTCTCTCCACCAGATGGAGTGCAGTGACTCAGAAAGATAACGCACCACCTTCTTAAGGGATGGATAACACCGTGCCAACGATATCTATATTCCACAAAACAATCTATAATAACATCTCCTTGCTCTTATAACCCAGGCCAAGGCCAATAAAGGAAATATCCTGTACACCTTCTTGACCATCTACCTGTCCTGCTACTTAAAGTGATCTATAGTCACACACCCTAAGTTGCAGTTCATTTTGCCCCGTGTTTTTGTCGTTGTGCTTCTCAAGGTATACATTGCCATCAAATGAAGACAGACACCTATGATCCTTTGTGGATAATGATCAGCCTATTCTTATGTTTCTGAAGTTTCCTTCCTCACTATCAAATAAATGGCTAAGATTTGCTTCATTTGTCAAAGTTCTTAATCATGGCCACTACAGTTCTGTGTGAAGCACAGATTTATGCAACACATTGCATAAGTCTCAGCTCTGAGTTCTTCAGAGATTCATCAGAAAAAGCTTTCAGTCACAAACACGTTGAATAACCTTAACCCTTTGCTTCCTGCCAATAAACCAAATTTGAATCCAACTACCACTTTCCCGAAGAGTCCATGTGTTTTTAATTTGCTAATGAATCTGCCATGGCAAATGCTTTACTAAAATTTATACAGACTACATCAAAACATGCAACTTTTACCAAATATTCTTGTTACTTCCTCAAAACATGAATTCATTTTAGTCAGACACAAGTAACCCTCAACAAATCCATGGTTAAAGCTCTTATTTAATTCCTGCCTCCCTAAGTGATGATTTATACCATCTCTCAGAATTTTGTCCCAATAATCTTCTCACCACTACAGTGAGACTGACTGGCCTTTAACTACTCGGGATCCTCTTCTTAAGCAACAGTGCATCAACAGTCCACCAATCCTTCAGCAACTCTCCGCTCGAGATGATTGGAAATGGTTATCACAGCCTTTGCTATTTTTTTCCTTGCTTCCCTTAGCAGGCAGGCATACATTTCATAGTGCTGTAGAATAGAAAAGACGACATTCCACCCATTATGTTCAAGATGGTCATCAAACTCCTATCTATTCTAATCCCATTTCCCAGCACATGGCCCATAGCCTTATGTTCTTGGCCTTTCAAGTATCATTCAAATACCTTTTAAATGTTATGATGGTTCCTGCTTTCACTACATTTTCAGGCAGTGAGTTACAGATACCCACCATTCTCTAAGCTGAAATGTTTTTCTTTAAAACCTCTGCAACTTACATTCAATCTATGCCCCATGGTTATATTATAGAATTACAGAAAAATTATAGAATCACAGAATCCCTACAGTGTGGAAGCAGGCCATTCAGCCCATTGAGTCTACACCACCCTCCAAAGAGCATCCCACCCCCAGACGCATGCCCTACCCTATATTCCCCATGGTTAAACCACCTAACCTACATATCTCATGACACGATAGGCAATTTAACATTGCCATTCCCCATAACCTGCACATCTTTGGACTGTGGGAGGAAACGCATGCAGACACAGGGAGACCATACAAACTTCACACAGACAGTTGCCTGGGGGTGGAATCGAACTCAGGTCCCTGGCGCTGTGAGGCAGTAATGCTAACCATTGAGTCACTATGCCACCCTATCATTTTTATCATTCGTTCCTATCTAGCTTACTGATGCCCGTCATAAGTTTGTACACCTCAATCAGATGCCCCAGGAGAATGTGAGGACTGATCAGCGTCAAAACATATAGCACTGGTAAAGCACAGCCAGTCAGGCAGCATCCGAGGAGCAGGAGAAAGTGAGCAATGCTGATGCGGGAGTCCTGATAAAGGGCTTATGCTCGAAATATCAATTCTCCTGCTCCTTGGATGCTGCCTGATTGGCTGTGCTTTTCCAGACTTTTTGACTCAATCAGATCCCCCCCCCTCAGCCTTCTCTGCTCCAGGAACAACAGCTCCAGCCTATCTAGTTACTGTTCATAGCTGAAACTGGCCAGTCTGAGTACCACATCCTGGTGACTCTCCTTTGCACCCTCTCCAGTGCAACCGCATCTTTCCTAAAGTGTAGTGACCAAAATTGCTGTCAACACGCAAAGTCATAGAGATGTACAGCAAGGAAACAGGTGCTTCAGTCCAACCCGTCCATGCCGACCAGATATCCCAACACAATCTAGTTCCATCTGCCAACACCCAGCCCATATCCCTCCAAACCCTTCCTATTCATATACCCATCCAAATGCCTCTTAAATGTTTCAATTGTACCAGCCTCCACCACAACCTCTGGCAGCTCATTCCATACACATACCACCCTCTGCGTGAAAACATTGCCCCTTAGGTCTCTTTTATATCTTTCCCCTCTCACCCTAAACTTATGCTCTCTAGTTCTGGACTCACCGACCCCAGGGAAAAAACTTTGCCTATTTACCCTATCCATGCCCCTCATAATTTTGTAAACCTCTATAAGGTCACCCCTCAGCCTCCAACGCTCCAGGGAAAACAGCCACAGCCTGTTCAGCCTCTCCCTATAGCTCAAATCCTCCAACCCTGGCAACATCCTTGTAAATCTTTTCTGAACCCTTTCAAGTTTCACTACATCTTTCCGATAGGAAGAAGATCAGAATTGCATGCAGTACTCCAATAGTGGCCTAACCAATGTCCTGTACAGCCACAACATGACCTCCCAACTCCTGTACTCAATACTCTGACCAATAAAGGAAAGCATACCAAACACCTTCGCCTCTATCCTATCTACCTGCAACTCCACTTTCAAGGAGCTATGAACCTGCACTCCAAGGTCTCTTTGTTCAGCAACACTCCCTAGGACCTTACCATTAAGTGTATAACTGCTAAGACTTGCTTTCCCAAAATGCAGCACCTCGCATTTATCTGAATTAAACTCCATCTGCCACTTCTCAGCCCATTGGCCCATCTGGTCAAGATCCTGTTGTAATCTGAGGTAACCCTCTTCGCTGTCCACTACACCTCCAATTTTGGTGTCATCCGCAAACTTACTAACTGTACCTCTTATGCTCGCATCCAAATCATTTATGTAACTTTTTAAAAAATTTTATTTTATTCGGTTGTTAAATGCCTTAATACTTTCACCCTCGTTATGTTAAACCCATGCAATATTTTGTAGTTCTCCTAATAATCTACAACATCTGCTTCATCCTTTTTTTCTGAAACTAGGTGTGAGATAATGGAAGGTAAATATACAATTGACAATGAGTACCTGATGATTCTACAACAATAAAGCAGACAGAAACTTATTATGAAGCTGGAGTAAGACAACACTAAACAGCTGTATTCAGTAACTTGTATAAGTAGACTAAAGAATGTTACAGTCCTGAAGAAAGTGATTAGATTAGATTACTTACAGTGTGGAAACAGGCCCTTCAGCCCAACAAGTCCACACCGACCCGTTGAAGCGCAACCCACCTCCCTACAATTACCCCTTCACCTAACACTACGGGCAATTTAGCATGGCCAATTCACCTAACCTGCACATTTTTGGATTGTGGGATGAAACTGGAGCACCCGGAGGAAACCCATGCAGACACAGGGAGAATATGCAAACTCCACACAGAGAGTCGCCTGAGATGGCAATTGAACCCAGGTCTCTAGCACTGTGAGGCAGCAGTGCTAACCACTGTGCCACCATGCCACCCACAAGAGAGAGCCTTACTCTACTTTTTTAAACTGAATGTAAAGCCTTCTCTACACTGTCCCAGCAAATACTCCCAGGACAGATATAACACAGGATTCAATACGTACTCTAAACTGAAACTAAAGCCCTCTTGATACTATCTCCATGAAACTCTCCCAGGATGGGGACTGCATGGGGTTAGATGTTCAGTAAAGTTCCCTCTGCTATTTTAAGCTGAAAATACAGCTCTCTCTGCATTGTTCTTCTCAAAAGGACAAAAATGCACATGGGGTGCTAGTGATCAAGGAGTGGTAACCTAGTCAGGAGGGAGTAGCCTTGAAAGGGGATAGGAGTAACTATGACGTTGTCACATACTTTTGGCAAATAGTTTGTGTCATGCCTCCCCGTTGGTCCCACCAGTAAGCTCAGTAGCCCTGGCTACTGTGTGACCAAACGGCTGAGAAAAAGTGCGAGACAGCCGCGGTCCACGCAGACCTGCTCTCAAAAAAAATTATGAGTCTTCCATTATCAATGCAGCAGTCCAGATGGGAAGTGTCCCGGAAAAACAACGTCCCCGCAGCCTTGTCCACAACTGCAAGACGTGATAGCTGAAAATGTGTTGCTGGAAAAGCACAGCAGGTCAGGCAGCATCCAAGGAGCTGGAGAATTGACGTTTCGGGCATGAGTCCTTCTTCAGGAATGGCTCATGCCCGAAACGTCGATTCTCCTGCACCTTGGATGCTGCCTGATCTGCTGCGCTTTTCCAGCAACACATTTTCAGCTCTGATCTCCAGCATCTGCAGTCCTCACTTTCTCCTGCAAGATGTGATAAGTCATTAAGTTTACATGCTTAAAACCCGCAACAAGGTCCATCTCGGTTCAAACCGAGACAAGGACCTTGAGACGATATCTCCTGCCTTATGTGGAGCTGAGACCGGACACCACTTCCCGGGAGCTGACTCGCCTGGTAACGGATGACCCAGATAACGTTGAAGAGGGGGACCGTAAGGGCGGCCCACCCTACAGATGGGGCAAGCATAACTACCCAGACCTTCTACAACAGAAGTTATCAAAACTCAAGTTAGGGCACAGAGTACAAAAAGACCGCAACCGAAACTGGCAATGAAACAGCCGAGACAATGCCTTATGGAAGGAGTTGTTATCGAGCCAGTATACGACAGAACATCTGTCCCAGAGGTAATTATCCACTACCCCGTCGATGGGCTGTTCTGCAAGAACTGCGACACCCTCTTCCCCACAGTGAGCCTGTTCAAGACTCATTTGACTAAAGTGCACAGAGTAAAGAACATTCAAACAAAATGTGACAAAGCAGGAGAGTACCATGCAATCGCCTGCCACTATCCAAAATGCAAAGGCAAGAAACAATCCCCAACAGGGGACTTTGCATGCAGCGCATGTGACCAACAGTTTTCTACTCAGTCGGGCCTTGGTCAACACGAGAGGCACAGACACCCTATTCTGCAGAATGAAAAACAACTCAAACCTGCACCCAAAGTCAAGGGCAAACCGTGGAGAAGTGATCGCGTATGGTCACAGGAGAAGGTGGTACTCCTGAGGGAACTGCAAGTGAGATTTGCAGGATGCAAGTTCATAAATAAATCAATCACCAGCGTCCTGAAATCAAAAACCCTGAAACAAATCTCAGATAAACGCAGACTCCTGGCATACAGCCCAACGGAGGTCCAAACCCCAAACGAATCAATGACAGGTAACGACTCGCACGAATCAGAGGCAGAGAGTGTCCAGGAAAATCCCAACGATCAAAACCTGGGCCAAAGAGCCAGCCGAACAACACTGGCTTCGAGCCCTAAACACAGAGACATAGATGACCAGCTTACACAAGCTGAGGAGCTCTTGAGCACGAGGAATGACCTTGACATCTTGCCCTCGGAGTTGGACGAGTGGAAAGCATTACTGACCTGCTAATGAAAAAGAGGAAAGGACAGAGCAAATTAAGAGGCCTAAAAAAGACCAGGCCAAAAGAGACAAAAAGACCGGTAACAATACCGGAGACAAAAAATGATGGGCAGCACATAGAGCACTGTTCAGAGTGACACAGCAGCTATACAAAACTAACCAGCGCCAACTCGCTCACGAGATCATGGGGGTGCCGACCTCATCTGCATGTCCTCTCTCAAAAGAGGAATTGGAGACATGTTTCCATGAGAAACTGTCATCGCCAAACCAAAAATCAAACATTAATGAGTACACCTCATACACCGGTAAAGTTGATGACGGGTCCTTGATGAAACCCATAGAGGTAGAAGAGGTTGAAACAGCCATCAAGGGGATTGATGAGAACAGTGCCGCTGGACCAGACAGCCTGAAACTGCAGGACACAAGAGCAATCCACGAACAAGAGGAAACTCGTCTACCCCGCCTCTTCTCCCTATGACTAAAGTCAAGCACGATACCCAATTCACCAAAAAAGAGTCAAACGGTCTTGATTCCTAACTGCGAGGATAAATACCATATGAAAAGCATTGACAACTGGCGACCAATAACTATCTGTCCAATGCTGCTGCGACTGCTCACGAAATTAATGGCAAAACGCTTTAGTGAAACAATCGAAATAAACCCCAGGCAAAAGGGGTTCCTAGCAGCCACTCCTGGATTCAATGAAAACATTGTCATCCTCGAAAACATCATTAAGGGAGCAAAACACAACCACAAGGACCTCGGAGTTGTCTTTGTCGATCTGGCGAAAGTGATTGACTCGGTTGGGCACAAACTATTAATCACTGCCTTGCAAAGAGTACAACTCCCCAAAGCCTTTGTAGGTCTTATCAAAGGCCTCTATCAAAGACCTTCCAGAGTGGTGGAAGGGAACGGAAACTTTACCACCCGAATAAACATTGAGAGGGGCGTAAAGCAAGGCAACCCACTCTCACCAATCTTGTATAACATTGCTTTGGATCCGTTGGTATGCTCTCTGGAGAAGGCCAGCTCAGGGGTCGCCATGCCCCTGGCGGCAGAAGTGTCAACTGCTCAACTTTGGCCTTTGAGGATGACATTGCCCTTCTAAGCAACTCCCACACCAGAATGGCAAGGAATCTGAAGTTGCTCCAGGCATACTGTGACCATACAGGTCTCAGTATCAACATCGCGAAGACAACGGGATTCCACTTTACATTTAAAAGGAAGATCTTCTTATACAATCACTTCGCAAACTGAAAGCTGTGAGATGGATCCATAGCCTAGATACCCCCAGGTGACACAGAGAAATACCTGGGTGCCCATATTGATCCGTGGGCAGGTGTGGCAGAAGGGGAGTGGGAGGAGAAGCTTAAGTCCTGGGTTAAAGGAATACAGGCAGCACCACTCCAACCACGACAACGGATAGCAATTCTGAAAACACATGTCATCCCCAGACTGTATTTCCACTTGATCACTGTATTTCCACTTGATCCTAGCAGACGCATCTCAGACTACCCTCACAAAACTGGACCAAAAAATCCGTAACGCCACCAAAGAATTCCTACACCTCCCACCTCATATCACTGATGGCGTCCTGTATACCAGTAACAGGAACGGCGGTCTCGGCGTCCCAAAACTGGAAGTGCAGATTCCATCTGCGAATGTTCGCAAACGCGAGGCCCTTGAGATGTCCAGTGATGTGGTCATTCGGGCCTCCTTTCAGTATAAAGGAGAGTGCAACACAGACACCGTTGTGGGACTGCGAGACCTCAAGGTCCTAAAAGAAATTTAAAATATCCTACCCAGCAGCCGTAATGGCGGCGAGGAGGAAATGGACCCGATGACCAACATCATACACCAGCACGCCAGGCGGCAGACGCTGGACAACAGAAACCACCCAACAGGTATGCAGGCTGGAGGGAATGGGAATTCGAAAAGTTGCAAAAACTGGAATGTCAAGGGGCATGCATCCAGTACTTTAGAGACGACAAGATCGCTAACTCATGGTTAAAAGCAGTAAAGCAGCAAAAATCCTCTAGGTTTATAAACAGCTTGCTCCTGTGGTGTAATCTATACCCGACAAGAGCTACACAATCTGGAGGAAGACTAAATCAAAACAAACTGCGCTGAAGGCGTGAGACGGCATCGAGACAATCTCACAGATCTCAGGATGCTGCCCATTTGTAAAAAAACGCTCGCATAAAACGCTATAACAAGATCGCTGACCAGTTGCAAAAACATGTCAGTAAGTACGGCTGGATATGGTACGTGGAGCCCAGATTGTTCGCAAAAGATGGCTCCCTATGGAAACCCGATCTTATATTTAGGAAAGAGCAAAAGATCGCGGTAGTAGGTGTCACAGTGTGGTACGAAAATGACAGTAAAGCACCGGAAATGGCATGACGTGAAAAACGTGGCAAGTACAAACACCTGAATGTTGAGATAATGGAATTCACAGGAGGCTTGGATCCCAAGCACGTTGGCTTCATAATGGGCACACGAGGCAAGTGGCTGGGCATGAATAACTGCCTCATGAAATTCCTCGGCATCGAGAGATTTGAGACCTTCGCCCAAAAGACATCAAGACTCACATTGTCACTGACACTCGAAATATTACAACTCTTCAGTGACAAGTGAGCAAACAACCAAGAAAGTGATAGCACCGAGACAAGGATCGGCTAACCCCCACCAAAAAAATGATATAAAAATAAAAATAAAAAAAGGGGGCACGATCCACTAACACCAAGGCAGGTCGGAGACCCCCACTGACGAAAAACCACCCGAGTCTCATATAACACCAGTACCATCCGGCCCTTGGTCTGTGGTGATGCTAGAGAGTCCAAAACATCGACGAGCAATGTGAAGACTCGAATAAGGCACTCCTGTGAGTGTTTCAAAATAGACAAATACAGAGACAATAGATGATTCAGTGAGTCAATAAAGCATGCTATCAGCAGTGTTAGCATAAAGCATACTGAAACAACCATCATATTAAAACAAGATTCAAAGTATTCGTTAAGAACCATTTCCACATCTTGCATCTCCACACACAGCTTCCCTTTATGGTATTTAGTTGTCCCTGATCTTTTCCTGATTACTTTATGCTCTTGCTCTTCATGTGTAAGTTTTCTCTGATTCCATTTGTCAATACTTTCTCAACTTTCTCACCTTAGGAACTTTATTGTCCACCTGAGAGGGCAAACAGGGCTCCAGTTTAACCTCTCATAGTCGCAGCTCCAATATAAAGGCAATCCCCCAGAATGCAATGGTCTAGTATGTCAAACTTTGCCACTCAAGAGAATTGTAGATTTCAGATTGGTAAACACAAGGTCCTCCAATTCGGGTTTCAGATTCAAAAATCTAAATATTCCTTAATTTCGAGATAGGAGGAATTGTGGAGAATCAAAAGGATTTAGGATTAGCGATACAAAATTCACTAAAACTAGTGCACTGCTACAAACAAATAATCAAAAAAGCTAAAAGGATGTTAGGATTTATTTTAAAAGAGATTGATCACAAAGTGCTGGTCTTGGTTAAATCTTTAGTTTTGGGCTCTAAACTTCAGAAAAGATGTATCAGTCTTGAAGGGATGCAGCAAAGACTGAAAACTTAGTTTCAATTCTAAGTTTAAACAGTTAAAGGATGATTTAATTAACAAGCTAAAAATTATAGTCAAGCTGAAACACTGCAGATGATGGAAATCTGAAATAAAACAGAAAGTCCTGCAGGTCTATCAGCAGTGTAAAGACAGAAACAAGATTAACATTTCAAGTCTGCGATGACAATTCTTTGGAATCTAGAATTAATCCGTACAGAAGACGACTTTTGGCTCATCAAGTCTGCACTAACTCAACTACCTTAAATCTACACTCGTCCCACCTTTTAGCATTTGGCCTATAACTTTGATTATTTCAGGTATTCATCCAAAAATTGTACACAGATTGTGAGGTTTCCTGCCTCAATTACTGTCCCAGGCAGGTCATTTCAGACTCCCTCTGGGTGAAACGTTTTTTCCCCCTAACTCTTCTCTAAACCTCCCACCTTTCCTCTTAAAATTATGCCCCCTTTATTATTTTGTAATCAACCAGTTCAGCAATGTTATAACATACCACTGGAGCATGTATGACTTGAACCCAAGCCTCCTGTCCCCAGCACAATATCACTGCACCACAAGGGTCCTATTTCCCCCCACCCTCCCCATTGTAACTGACTCTTCAATTAAGTGGAACAATTGCTTTCTATCTAACCTATCTGTACCCCTCATAGTTTGATACACTTCAATTAAGTCCCTCCTCACTCTTAGCTGCTTTAAAGAAAACAACCTGAACGCATCCAGCCTCTCATCATAGCTACTAGGCAGCATCCTGGTAATCTCCTCTTCACCTCCTCCAGTGCAATGATATCCTTCCTATAGTGCAGTGACCAGAGTTGCACACAATACTCCAGCTGTGGCCTAACCAAAGTTTCCTACAGCTCCAACACAACATCCCTGCTGTATAGGCGAAAGTGAGGACTGCAGATGCTGGAGATCAGACTCAAGGTTAGTGTGGTGCAGGTCAGGCAGCATCCAAAGCGCAGGATGCACCCTGCTCTTATAATCTATGCCACGGCCAATAAAAGCAAGAGTGCTATATGCCTTTTTAACTACCCTATTAACCTGTCCTGCTGCCTTCACTGAACAGTGGACAAGCACCAAGATCAGTCTGTTTCTCTGAGCTTGCGAGAACTGAGAAGTTCTGAAGAAGAATCATTTTGAACATGAAACATTAATTCTATTTCTCTGTCCACAGTTGCTGCTAAACCTGCTGAGTTTCTCCAGTGATTTATGTGAACAATCATAGTGGCTTGCTATATTATATGGAGGTCCAGCCAATATTGGCTTTCTGTATTTCAAACAGGACAAGCTACATAGGATTTCCACCTAGCCTGCACATCCCTGGACACCATGGGAAATTTAGTACGGCCAATCCATCTAACCCACACACATTTGCTGTGGGAGGAAACTGGAGCACCCAGAAGCAACTCATGCAGACACAGGGAGACGTGATGAAAGGCTTTTGCCCAAAATGTCGATTTTCCTGCTCCTTGGATGCTGCCTGACCTGCTGTGCTTTTCCAGCACATCTCTAATGCAGACTCGGGTTTCCAGCATCAGCAGTCCTCGTTTTTACCACAGGGAGAATATGCAAATCCCACACAGACAGTTGCCCAAGGCTGGAATTGAACCTGGGTCCCAGGCGCTGTGAGGCAGCAGTGCTCCCCACTGAACAATCATGCCACTCCTTCACTAGTTCACCTTAGTCTGCTGGGGTGAATAAAAACATGTTGAGCCACTATTTGGCAGGGAAATGATCTTTCCTGTCCTGGCTAATAATCCACCATCAACCAACATCATAAAATACAGATGATCTGGTTATTATGACCGCTCATTTCTGCTTGTGGGAGTTTGCTGTATACAAATTGGCTGCTGCCATTCCTACATTACCCTTGTGACTACATTTCAAGAAGGACTTAATTGGCAGTAAAACACTTTGATGTGTCTGTTGGCTTGATAAAATGTTATAGAAATGTAATTCTCCTTCTGTTCCTTCCTGATCTTTCACATTCTATTCTCTGCAACTCTCAGGCAGAACACCCGCACATTCACTCTTCATGTACACTTCACCACAGTCTGGCAGGGTTAGTCAACCATGGATAGCTTCACAACTGAAGCTGACTTTATGGTCGAGAGTGTCAAATTCCTAGGAGTAAGGATCACCAACAATCTGGTCTAAACCTGTTGACGCAGCAGTCAAGAAAGCATAATAACACCTCTATTTCTTCAGGAGGCTGAGGAAATTTGACATGCCCATAGGACCCTCGCCAACTTTTGTAGAAGCACCATAGAAAGCATCCTATCTGGATGCATCATGGTTTGGTATGGTAACTGCTTTGCCCAGGACCATAAGAAACTATAGAGAGTTGTGAACACTGCCCAGTTTATCAGACAAGCCAATCTTCCATTCATTGACTCCATCTACACTTCTCACTGTTTCAGAAAGGCAGCCAATGTAATCAAAGACCCCTTCCAACCTGGTTAAAATCTCTTCCAACCTCTTCCATTGAGCAGAGGACACAAAAGCTTAAAAACATGAAACAATAGATTCAAGAACAGCTTCGGCCCTGCTGTTGTTAGGCTTCTGAATGGAGCTTTCAAATTTTAAATTTAATGTTGACCTCCCTCTTTGTACCTTCTCTGCAGCCATAACATTGAATTCTTCGCTCTGTTCTATCACCCTAATACACTGTGGTTTGACCTGCCTGTATTACAAGCTAAACAAATAAATCAAATCAGATCGAATCAAAAACTGGCCCAACACCATCATATATATCCAATATCAACCAGAGAGTACTGCACAAGGACCAGAAATGTCAACTAAAGTTCCCTCTGGTTCTACTACTGAGATCAAAGAATTCAACTCAGGTTATGAACCAAACCCAGGAATTTCACCTCGTGGTTGAGGCATAATTCAGGCAGTTCATTTTCTCAGCTAATAGTTAACAACTAATTCCGTGACAAATCAGCCACACAGATCAACCAACCAAACTGAGTTCTCTGTCGACCATTACTTACTGCTTCAAGTACGATCAGAACTTGATAGCCATCTCTTGGTCAGCGTAGGGTTTTCTCTCTGGCCCCTAAATTACTTCAAGCTGAGAAAGTATCACTTGCCCCGCTTCTCTCATCTCCATTGGTGCTGATATCGTTTTACAATCATTTAGGAAATACCCACTAGCATGAATTCCAAGTCATATACAGTGAACTTCTTCCAACTGGCTTGTTGCACTTCACAGAAAAACAACACACACACACACCAGGTCTCATCTGAGGGAATAATGCATGTCAGAGTCACAGGCTTTGGCGATTAAATCCTCTGTTTACTTCACTGTATTACCTTACTTGAACGGCACTTCTCAACATTTGTAATTCTCCCCCCGGTCTTCGACCTGAACTATGACTTCCGCACAGGCTCCAATCATTTGGAAAGCAAACAGCACAGGCTTGGTTTGACATTTGACCCAATCACTAACTAAGAAATACAACAGTACACAGACGGTGACAGCTCCCAGCACTGACTGCTTGGGGCGAGTATTTCAATAATATCACTCTGCTTTCAGAACCTTTGATCGGTCATTTAAAAGAAGACCAGGAAGTTTATTTATTGGTGTTGAGCACGATTATTTGCAGCAGCAAAGAGTTTTCCCCTTAGTTGCTACCCAGTTTCTCTCTGTAAAATGCTTCAGGAGATTTTGTTTTGTTCAGGGAACAACATAAGTGAGAATGAATTTATACTCTAAACTAATGATTCACACAGGAACGTAGTCATTGGGTCAGGTAGAGAATGATAGCGACCCCACCATCCTCAAAACATTACAACCCTTTCCCCAATCCACGGCTCCCTGTTGCAGACCTCTGTCATAATGCATATAATGCATTAACCATATGAAACATAGATAACAGGAATAGGCCATTGGGCCCTTTAGGGAGGAGAATATGTTTTCTCCTTTTCAACCATGGGATATGAACATCACTGGCAAGGGCTGCATTTGTTGCCCATCCAAATTACCTTTGCAACCAGCTACGAGTAACTATATTTTTGGAGTCAGGAGGCACAAGTGGCCAGATCAGGTAAGGACAGCAGGCATCTATCCCACAGTGAACCAGATATACTTTTTAATGCAATTCTGGTCTCCTTCCTATCAGAAGGATGTTGTGAAACTTGAAAGAGTTCAGAAAAGATTTACAAGGATGTTGCCAGGGTTGGAGGGTTTGAGCTATGGGGAGAGGTTGAATAGGCTAGGGCTGTTTTCCCTGGAGCGTTGGAGGCTGAGGGGTGACCTTATAGGGGTTAAAAAAATCATGAGGTGCATGAATAGGGTAAATAGACAAGGTTATTTCCCTGAGGTGAGAGAGTCCAAAACAAGAGGGTATTGGTTTAGGGTGAGGGGAAAGATATAAAAGAGACCTAAAGGGCAACTTTGTCATGCAGAGTGTGGTGCGTGTATGGAATGAGCTGCCAGAGGAAGTGGTGGAGGCTAGCACAATTGCAACATTTAAAAGGTATGGGTTTATGAATAGGAAGGGTTTGGAGTGATATGGGCTGAGTGATGGCAGGTGGGAGTACATTGGGTTGGGGTATCTGGACAGAATGGAGGAGTTGGATTGAAGGGTCTGTTGCCGTGCTGTACATCTCTATGACTCTATAACAGCAATCAATGATTGTTACATGGTCATTATCACTGAGATTTGTTTCAATTGCAGAGAAAGGTTCTGAGGTAGCGTCACCAGACCCAAAATTTAACTTTGATTTCTCTTCACAGATGCTGCCAGACCAGCTGAACGTTTCCAGCAAATTCTGTTTTTGTTTTAGTTGCAGAGTGTTGCTGGAAGTTGAACCCATGGTAGGATTTGAATCTCCATAGGATTAACCATTAATCACAATTTCCCTTTTATATTTCAAAACTATACTTTATTCATAGAAAATCTGAATATACGTATACTGTCACTAGAGCAGTTCAGTTCTGTACAGTCTTAGCAAATGATGAAGAAACAAACATTGAAGTTTGATTTTCCCAGCATTTCCAACAAATCCAAAGGCTGTTTTTACTTATGCAAAATACTATATACATATATTTAAGGCACCAGGAGAGTCCAATAACTGAACAGACCCCCATTATACATTGGCAGAAAGAGCTGAGACAGTGATCTTTCCCCACTGCACCTTTGTGGCAGCTACCCCAAGCTTTAGTGTGTTCCTCAGCACCTAGTCCTGGACCTTAGAATATGCCAGACTGCAACACTTGGGTCGAGGTCATTCCTTGGTCTGGAATCACACAACACCAGGTTATCATCCAACAGGTTTATTTGGAAGTGCAAGCTTTCGGAGCACTGCTCCTTCCTCAGGTAGTTACCTGCTGAAGGAGCAGTGCTACGAAAGCTTGTACTTCCAAATAAATCAGTTGGATGATAAATTGGTGTTGTGTGATTTTTAACTCTGTCCACCTCAGTCCAACACCGGCACCTCCACATCTTGCTGTGGAAGACCAACAAGTTTCAGGCAGATAAAAGAGCATCTTTCACCGAGTCAATGGTCCTCCAGACAGTTGCTATTTGTCTCCATGTGCGTCCTAAGAACAGACCATAGAGCACAGAGTCCTGTGTTACGGAGCTACTCGGGATGATCCTTGACAAAAACCACTGTATCTTTCTCCAGACTTCCTTTGTAAAGTCACATTCCAGTAGGCGATGTTTGACAGTTTCTACCCGCGCCCCCGCAGCCACTTGGAGGTCAGTGTGCAGTGGCGCAGAGAGACCAGGCGTACATGAAGGATCTCCCCGATAATGTCCTTCTTGCCAACAGCCAAACAACATTTTGGTGCCTGTTGGAAAGTTCTGGCAATGAGACATTCTGTCAAATGACTTGGCCAGCTTTTCCCCCAAAAGGAAAAAGTACAAAGAAAAAAGTTCTGCTGGAAATGATTTAATGTTAAATGTGAACTGATCTGAAAGCAATTTAAATCACACACGGAAATGGGTAGAATTCAATCAAGCCATGACATTAAAACTGAGGGAGTTTTTCTGGTTTAACTTGAGATGCAGTAAATCTGCAGAGATTTGCCAGCACAGAAAAGTCTTCAGAACAGCCTGCCCAAAACCCTTCAGAAATGTCTGTGTGCATCGAGTACACAGCATAGCTTAATATGAAGGTGGAGGGTTTGGCTGTTCACACTCCCACTCTGTGGCTGAAAGACTTTCACATCAGACACTACATTCCAGTCTTTGGGTCCCTGACCAGTGAACGAACAATTTCGCAAAGGCCTGTCAGTATTTGCCAGAATGTAACTGAGTCCAGCCAAAGCTCAGAGTGACGGTACTGGCGGGTCGTCAGCACCCAGGAATTCCTGTATAACTGACTGCACACAGCAAAGTCAGATAATGGCTCGCAAGGCAGTAAGGGGCCGCCCCTTACTCAGAAAGGTGGCAAGCTTCCTCACACACAGATTTCAGAACAGGTACTTACACTGCAGTTAGTCCGGAGCACGCTGCATGGCAGACAGGGGACGGCTGTTAGAGTTTTTTTTAACAAAGCTGGCGAAGGTAACAAAACCATCGGCAGAAAATAAGAATGAGGTACCCTGGAATGTTGCTAATGCCTTTAATAGGATCAGTGCACAATGCAGCAAAAGATGTCTCCTCCCCCTACTGTACTGAGCAACTCCACGAAATTCAAACACATCTCCCCTCCTCCCACCCTCAAAGCTACAGACATAACTTCTACCGAGCAAACATTTCCATGCAACACAGAAGCATTTACTGCTCTCTGTAACCTTTCACTGAGCACTGTGCATGAAGCTGCGGGAATGTTCCTTATTAACCCCTGCACACACTCAGCCAAAAGTCCTGAGTTGTGCGATTGTTTTTAACACAAAGCTACAGCCTGAAGCTGGTGTTGGTACGTGATCAGAGGAGAGGGGTCAGTGGTGTATGGGCGGGAGAGTAGTACTGTGCGGGCAGAAGGAAGCTGTTGCTTTTACTAATCAGAGATAGCAATAGTTGTTTGATAAATGCTTAGATTGAGGAAAAGGGCGGGGTAGAGTTACATGGAAAATGGCCTCTTTGCCCATCGAGCATATACAGGCTGTTTGGAATTATAGAATTCCTACAGTGCCAAACTAGTGCCATCAATTCTACACCAACTCTTCAAAGAGCATCCCACCCAAACACAGCCCCCAATCCCTTAAACCCCACATTTGCCAAGCTTAATCCACCTAGCCTGCACCTCCCTGAACACCAAGGGCAATTTAGCATGGCTATTCCAGCTAGCCTGCACATCTTTGGACTGAGGGAGGAAACATAGAACATGAAAACGCCACACAGTCAGTCACTGAGGATGGAATCAAATCTGGCGCTATGAGCCAGCAGTGCTAACCACTGAGCCACCCACTTGTAGAACAAAACAGCCAGTCCTGTTGCTTTACTTTTTCCCCAAAGCCCCAGCATGTTAATTTTCCTGAAATGCTCATCCAACCGTTTTTGAAATCGTTGGTGACCTCTGCTTCCACTGGCCTTTCAGGCAGAAGGTTCATTACAACTCAATGCATAAAATTTCTCTCTCACCTCTTCTCTGTACCTCTTGGCCAAAAACTCCAATCTGTGCAACATGGATATAGTACCACCCTGGTAAAAACAATGACTGCAGATGCTGGAAACCAGATTTTGGATTAGTGGTGCTGGAAGAGCACAGCAGTTCAGGCAGCAAAATCGACGTTTCGGGCAAAAGCCCTTCATCAGGAATAAAGGCAGAGAGCCTGAAGCGTGGCGAGATAAGCTAGAAGAGGGTGGGGGTGGGGAGAAAGTAGCATGGAGTACAATAGGTGAGTGGGGGAGAGGATGAAGGTGATAGGTCAGGGAGGAGGGTGGAGTGGATAGGTGGAAAAGAAGATAGGCAGGTAGGACAAGTCATGGGGGGAGTGCTGAGCTGGAAGTTTGGAACTAGGGTGAGGTGGGGGAAGGGGAAATGAGGAAACTGTTGAAGTCCACATTGATGCCCTGGGGTTGAAGTGTTCCGAGGCGGAAGATGAGGCGTTCTTCCTCCAGGCGCCTGGTGGTGAGGGAGCGGCGGTGAAGGAGGCCCAGGACCTCCATGTCCTCGGCAGAGTGGGAGGGGGAGTTGAAATGTTGGGCCACAGGGCGGTGTGGTTGATTGTGCGGGCATCCCGGAGATGTTCCCTAAAGCGCTCTGCTAGGAGGCGTCCAGTCTCCCCAATGTAGAGGAGACCACATCGGGAGCAATGGATGCAATAAATGATATTGGTGGATGTGCAGGTAAAACTTTGATGGATGTGGAAGGCTCCTATAGGGCCTTGGATGGAGGTGAGGGAGGAGGTGTGAGCACAGGTTTTACAGTTCCTGCGGTGGCAGGGGAAGGTGCCAGGATGGGAGGGTGGGTTGTAGGGGGGCGAGGACCTGACCAGGTAGACACGGAGGGAACGGTCTTTACGGATGGCGGAAAGGGGTGGGGAGGGAAATATTTGGGGTATTTTTGGAGGTGGGGTATTTTTGGAGGTGGCGGAAATGTCGGCGGATGATTTGGTTTATGCGAAGGTTGGTATGGTGGAAGGTGAGCACCAGGGGAGTTCTGTCCTTGTTACAGTTGGAGGGGTGGGGTCTGAGGGCGGAGGTGCGGGATGTGGACGAGATGCATTGGAGGGCATCTTTAACCACGTGGGAAGGGAAATTGTGGTCTCTAAAGAAGGAGGCCATCTGGTGTGTTCTGTGATGGAACTGGTCCTCCTGGGAGCAGATACGGCGGAGGCTGAGGAATTGGGAATATGGGATGGCATTTTTGCAAGAGGTAGGATGGAAAGAGGTGTAATCCAGGTAGCTGTGGAGTCGATAGGTTTGTAAAAAATGTCAGTGTCAAGTCGGTCGTCATTAATGGAGATGGAGAGGTCCAGGAAGGGGAGGGAGGTGTCAGAGATGGTCCAGGTAAACTTAAGGTCAGGGAGGAATGTGTTGGTGAAGTTGATGAATTGCTCAACCTCCTCGCGGGAGCATGAGGTGGTGCCAATGCAGTCATTAATGTAGTGGAGGAAGAGGTGGGGAGTGGTGCTGGTGTAATTATGGAAGATGGACTGTTCTATGTAGCCGACAAAGAGACAGGCATAGCTGGAGCCCATACGGGTGCCCATGGCTACCCCTTTAGTCTGGAGGAAGTGGGAGGATTCGAAGGAGAAATTGTTAAGGGGGAGGACCAGTTCGGTCAAACGAATGAGTGTGTCGGTGGAAGAGTACTGTTGGGGACGTCGGGAGAGGAAAAAACAGAGGGCTTGGAGGCCCTGGTCATGGCGGATGGAGGTGTAGAGGGATTGGATAACCATGGTGAAGATGAGGCATTAGGGGCCGAGGAAACGGAAGTCTTGGAGGAGGTGGAGGGCGTGGGTGGTGTCTCAAGCGTATGTGGGGAGTTCCTGGACTGGGGAGATAGGACAGTGTCGAGGTAGGTAGAGATGAGTTCAGTGGGGCAGGAGCATGCTGAGACAATGGGTCGGCCAGGGTGGTCAGGCTTGTGGATCTTGGGAAGGAGGTAGACCGGGCAGTGCGGGGTTCCCGGACTATGAGTTTGGAAGCTGTGGGTGGGAGATCTCCTGAGGTGATGAGGTTCTGTATGGTCTGGGAGATGATGGTTTGGTGATGAGGGGTGGGGTCATGGTCGAGGGGGCGGTAGGAAGAGGTGTCCTCGAGTTGGCGTTTGGCTTCAGCAGTGTAGAGGTCAGTGCGCCACCCTGACAGTAATGGGAACAACTTTTCTTGACTATTGTCACGCTCTCAAAATATGGATCCATGGACTTGTGCAGAATAACTGCTTTAATCTTATATAAAAAGGTGTTGAGAGGTCAGATGACTTTTTCATTCCTGTGGAACCACACAAGGTGCCGGAGCTATCTTCATGAGCTGAAGGAAGAGGCTGAATAGGCTGGGGCTGTTTTCCCTTGGAGCATCGGAGGGGTGCCCTTATATAGATCATAGACCATTACAGCATAGTACAGGCCCTTCAGCCCTCAATGTTACAACGACCTGTGAAATTAATCTGATGCCCATCTAACCTATACCGTTCCATTATCATCCATATGTATGTCCAGTGCCCATTTAAATGCCCTTAACATTGGCGAGTCTAGTACTGTTGCAGGCAGGCCGTTCCACATCCCTACTACTCTGAGTAAAGAAACAACCCCTGATATCTGTCCTAAATCTATCACCCTTCAATTTAAAGCTATATCCCTCGTGTTAGCCTTCACCATCCGAGGAAAAAGGCTCTCACTGTCCACCCTATCTAACCCTTGGATTATTTTATATGACTGGATTAAGTCACCTTTTTTATAGAAGTTTATAAAAACATGAGGGGCATGGATAGGGTGAACAGCCACTGTCTTTTTCCCCACAATGAGGGTTATCCAAATTTAGAAGATGTTTATTCAGCCATATTTGGAATATTGTGTGCAGTTCTGGTTGCCACACTACCAGAATGACAAGGATGCTTTGGAAAGGATGCACACAAGGTTTACTCGGATGTTGCCTGATTTGGAGGGTTTTAGTTATGAGGAGAGATTAGATAAACTCTTCACTGGAAAGACAGGGGCTGAGGGGTGACCTGATAGAGGTCGACAAAATCATGAGAGGCATCGATAGGGTGGGTACTCAGAAGCTTTTTTCCAGGATAGAAAGGCCAACTACAAGAGGGCACAGGTTCGAGGTGAGAGAGGGAAAGTTTAGGGAAAAAGTGCGGGGCAACTTTTTCACGCAGAGGGTCGTGGAAGCCAGTGGAGGTGGTGGAAGCAGGCACGTTAACAACGTTTAAGACGTATCTTAACAGAGACATGTACGGGAGGTAAACAGAGGGATAGAAACCATGTATGGAGAATAAGTAGCAAGTCTAAATTAGAATTAGGAATCAGTGCAGGCTCAGTGGGTTGAAGAGCCTGTTCCTGTGCTGCATTGTATTGTATGTGTGTACATATACCTGCACGAGCCTGTGAGTGGATTCAGTGGTGAATACATTTTGGCTGATGGCTAATAAGTTTAACCCTTTTTAAAAAACTGTTGAGAAAATTTGTTATTTTTCTGTTTTTAATGGTTACAGTACTCAGAGTTAATGAGCAAATTGAGAGTATAGCTAGACTAGTCATTTATAACCATGCTTGCATTTAAAAGGCACAGGTTCAGATCCAACCAAATGGAACTTAATTTCAGTGAATAAATCTGGAATTCAAAGCTCATTTCAGTAATGGTGACCATCTGACTATTGCTCATTCTGAAGTAATCATACTGAACTCAAAACATTAATTCAGTTTCTTTCTCCAAAAACAGTGCCAGGTCTGCTGAGTTTTTACAGCACTTTAACTCAAATTTCCAGAATCTGGAGTATTTTGTATTTATTAGTCAATTCATCTGCTTCATTAACATCTTATAGAAAAGAAATCTACTGTCTTAACTTGGCCTGGCCTACATGTGACTTCAAAGCCACAGCAATGCGGTTATTTCTTTAATTGCTCTCTGAGGTTACATAGAAGGTTCCTGACTTTTTCATTGGAGGAGCCTCAGCTCTTGAGCTTGTCCAATAGGTATCAGATACTTGCTCCCTATGTGAGAGAGGAAAAGAACTGGAGGGAGGATGGGAAAACTGGCCACTGTACCATGGTACAGGAAGCCATTCAAGTGGGGGAAGCAAGAAGGAGAATGGGATTGATATGAGGATTCTATAATTAGGGGGATACAGAGAGTATCCTTTGTGAGCAGGATCAAAAATCCTACATGGTGTGTTGCCTGCATAGTGCCAAGGTAAGGGACATCCCGAAAATGGGAGTGAGAGAAAGAGGATCCATTTATTGTCGTCCATGTTGGAACTGACAACACGGCAAGAGGCCTGTCTGGCGATTATCAGGAATTAGGAATAAAATTAGAGAACAGGACTTCAAGAGTTATAATCTCTGGATTATTACCCAAGCCACATTCAAATTGGCAAAAACATTAAGAAAATTAGGGAAGTAATTGCATAGCTAAAGAGTGATGTGGGAAAGGGGACTTTCATTTCATAGGGCACTGACATTGGTTTTAGGATAGGATGGAACTGAACTGTTGGGATGGGCTGCACCTGAATCAATCTATGGCAGAAAGACATCTGGTATTCATAAGGACTTTAAACCAGTAAATCGAGGGGGAGCAGGAAGGGGGATTGTTCAGGGGAAGTCAATACAGTTTCAAAATAAAGATAAAGGAATAGTCAAGATTCCTACTTCAGGTATAGCAGGGAATGGCAAAACGATAAGGAGTGTAATGATTAAACCAAAAGAGAAAACTAATAAGCAGGTGAATAAAGCGTTAGTTCTGAGAAACAGATTATAGCTTATTTCCCAAATAAGAGTTCTATTTACAAATGTAAGAATAAATTAACTGAAGAGCACAGATTCAAATTGGAGATTATAATAAAGTAACCATTACTCAGACATGTATGCAGAATGGTCAGGATTGGGAACTAAATGTACCAGGTTATAAAGTTTATCGGTTTAAAGGAAAATGTCACAGGACTAGTAGCCGCCTTATTGGTTAGAAATGAAATTACTTCAGTGGCACATGAGGATATAATGAGCAGAAAGTGTTCAGTGGAGATTTAATTGGTGAAAACTGAAGAACAATAAAAGAATCTAAAATTATAAAAGGTGTTGTGTACAGGGTTTCTGGTAGCAGTCCTGAAGTGCTAGATTATGTAAATGCAGAACTTCAGCAAGTGTGGAGCTAACGCAGTGTAGTATTAAATGTGGGATTTTAACTTTACCTTAGATTGGGGGACTTTGCCTGATGAAGGGGCAACACTCCAAAAGCTTGTGATTTCAAAAAAAAACCTATTGGGCCATAACCTGGTGTCATCTGACTTCTGAGCTTGTCTGTCCCAGTTCATCATCAGCACCTCCACATCATAGATTGGGAGAGGCAGACAAGCCCCTGTCAGAAAGATAGTGAATTTCTGGATTGTGTTCAGCTTAGTTCCCTACAGCAATGTGTCCTAGATACAATGTGGGGAAAAGCAACTTTGGATTTAGTAATTAATAATGAGCCAGATTTGATTAGTTACCTAATTGCGCAAGAACATTTATCAAACAGTGATCATAACATGATTGAGTTCAATGTAGTGTTTGAAAATGAAAAGCACAAACCAGCTGTGAGATTTTTAGATTTTGATAAGGCCAACTTTAACCAAGATGAGACAGAGACTGTCCATAGTAAACTTGGAAAGTCTGTTAATGGGTAAAATAGCTGAAAAACAATGTTTAAAGGATTATTTAACACAATATAAAACAGTTTATAACCCTGAGAGGGAAAAGCTCCACTTTATAGAGAAACAACCAAGGGCAACTATGGAACACCATAGAACTAACAGAAATGGCTTATAAACGTGCAAAAAAAAAGCACATATCCTCCTGAATGGGAAAGCTGCAAAGACCAGCAAACATCCACAAAGCAGCCTATGAGCTCCTAAAAGAGATTATGAAAGTTAAAAAAGTTAAACATTACTTTCAGAGAATAAGTGGAAAAATAAGTTAACATTAAAGTCATTTTTTTATGTTTTTCAATTGTCTTTATTTTACACAGCAAATTGTACACATTTATTGGGGTTGTCCACAACCACGGCCAAATCCACCTCTAAACTGGAATTCTGTAGTTGCACAAGCACCAGCTTCAGCCTTTTTGTCTGCACCGAGGGGAGCAGCCCGCCTGTAAGTGTCTCTGTCAGCTTCATCACAAAGATGAGCTGGACTGTCCTCACCCAGACTTTTAGGCCTTGGCCTGGAAGTCTCAGGACGAGTCTGGCGACATAGAGTAGCAGGAACAATTTCAGGAGGAAGGTGAAGATCGTCACGCAGGTACTGAATGCCCTCGTTTGTCAAATACCAGTAGAAGTGTCGCCAAGCAAACTGCTCCTTTACATAACCACGAGATTTCAAAGACTGCATGGCTTTCATTACGTGCAAGTTAGGGACATTTTTGTCTGCCAGTTCTGGATGTTTTGGCATATGCACATCCTTCTTGGTCACCATTACTCCCTCCTTGAAGACGAGCTCATAGATAGCAATACAATTCTTCTTGGGCATCAGCATCTTGAACTCTAATAATGAGGCTGAAGCCAAAAGTCCTTCTTAATATAAACTAGAAAAATAAAGGAATAAGATTAAAAGTTCCGCAGTCCTTAATGAATCCTTCACTTAGCTTGCTCTCTGGGAGACCTCAGCTGCCTGTTCTCGATGTGCCACTGCAGTTACTGGGGAACTTCCCTCAGCACTCACTGTACCCACATTTGGCTGCTATGCCATCACTGCTGCTGAAGCTGCTGCCTCCCAATCTCCTCCCGCTGTCTCCAGAACATGCTTGGCAGGACCCACTTGCACACCAAGATACTGCCACACTAGGAGGCTGGGCTGAGATACTTCCATGTGCCGCCAAGAGACCTTCAGGGGCCAGGCCGGGCCCAGAGGATGCCACGCTGTGTCCGTGCTAAGGCTGGGAGTGAAGATATGAAGAAAAGAATTACCAAGAGAGAAAATAAGAGAAAGAACGCATGAGCTCTGCCACCATCTTTGGAAGGATCTATTGGCGTTGGAAGGAGTACAGTGTAGGTTCATAAGAATAAAACCTGGACTTCAGGGGTTAAGTAATGAAGAAGAATTATATTAATCAGACCTGTTTTCTCTAGAATTTAGATGGTTGAGGGGTGATCTGATTGAAGTCTTCAAGATATTAACAGGAAAAGACAGAATAGATAAACTATTGCCATTGCTTGTGGATTCTAGAAGTAGAGGTCATATTCTGAGAATTATGGCTGGACTGTTCTGGCTAGACTGAAGCACTTCTATACACAAACACATTGCTAAAGGTTTGGAACAGTGCTAGAGGCAGGAGATGATAAATCAGTTGTTTATTTTAAATCTGAGATAGATTTTTTTTATTAAGCAAAGGTATTCAGGGATATGTGCCAAAGGCAAATATAATGGAGTTAGACCACAAATCAACTGTGATCTCATTGAATGGGAAACAGGCTCAAGGGCTGAATGTTCCTATGTTCCTACAACTGGTCTAACAAACTACTCAATTCAAAAGGCAACCAGGGATTGGCAACAAATACTGACCTGGCCTGCAACACCCACATCCCAAGAAAGAATAACAATAAAACTCTTTATACATATGTCTTCAGTCAGTTGAAAACCACAACATGTGGAAACCAAGCCACAATCTCTCCGTGTCCATAATGCTACATTATCTAAACTTGACACAATCGGGTACACCTTAGTCCTCAGACACATTGGCTCCAGGGAAAATAATTCAGTCTCTCCAGCCTAACCTTGCAGGTAAAAGGGCTCACATCTGGAATCCAGTGCGTCCTGCACACTGTTCTTTAGAACAGTGCTATTAAGTCCATCTCCCCAATACAAAGCATCACCGCACACGTCTCAGTCGTAAATCCGACAGCCATTTGCCTTCCCGTTCTGCTAGCCTGGGTCCTCTTGCAGTTGCGACCACTCAAATTCTTTTATACCTCATAAGTTCCAATCTGGCTACTCATCAACCTCAAGAGGCTCGCTTGAATGCCATTTAAATGGAGAGACAGTCACTTGCATTGCCATCGTTAATTTGCCATTCAGTTGGGGCTGAATCCATTTGAGTGAGAGAATGGATTTGCATACTTTATACGTAGTGGTCTGGCAGCGTATTATAAAGATTTAAACACAAGCCATTTTCTACAATATAAAATGTAACAACTTCTTGCTGCTAAATATGCCGGAGAATAATCTGAGTTTTAATGACATTTATGTTGAGTTAATAACTTCAGATAATGACTTAAGCGGAGTTGTGTAAAGAAACTGAACTTTGCTTCACCTCCAGTACCGACCCCTTCCCCCATCGCAGACTGACTCCCCTCCCCCAACTTCACTCCAAACCTTCAGCCCAGCTGCGTCGTGCTCAGTCTCACTTCTTGACCCAGCCGATTACATTTCCTGTGTCTGAGACACTGCTCCTTATGCAGTTTACTTAGGCCTCCAGCAGTCAATAGTGCATCTGTGATGGCAGCTACAATCTTTGTAACACAATGGAACCGAAGGATAATTACTAAAGGATAAGCGCGTAAACACTTAAATGACACATTATAAAATTAATGCTTCAAGTCCAACTTCAAAGCCATAAGCCATTGGATATAAACTGGTGGAGCTATCGTTCAAAAGGAAGAAAAGTTTCTTCTTTCATATTAAGTCATTAAACTTAAATTATTATAAAAGTATAAATTCCTTACAGTTAGAGAATATAACAGTGTTAGGCTGTTGGAAGCCATCTTTCAGATGAAATATTTGGATTGGGCCTCCTCTAACTTCTCAAGTAAAAACCTATAGGATTATTTTGCATATCAAAAAGAATTAAATAACATAAAGAACTATAAACTTAACACCATAGCACAGCAAAAACTTTTAGCTGGGCAACTGAAAGCAAACCTGAGAGCTTGGTGAGTGGGAGAGATCGGGGAATAATGGGGAAAAGGTGTTTGTTTCCTTTTGCTTTTACATTTCTTCTCATCCCATGCGATACAAATTGGTTCTTGCTGCACGACAGAGAAATGTGCTGTCTGTTGATGAGCATCTGGTAAATGGTCATGCACTATTAATTGTTAGGATTTAAAATGGTACACAAATTGAAGTTAAAGTCAGTAAAATATTTAAAAAGCAACATAAGTCATTAAAACTCATTAAGGATGGCAGAATTGGTGCTGTGTCAAGACTAGGTTGTGGTAGACTATATCAGTGTGAACCAATACAAACCTGCTTGCAGCTTGAGGAGCTTCAGCTCAGTATCATTGAGTCCACAAAGTCAGAAGTCACATGACAGCAGGCTCTGAAAGCTTGTGATTTCAAATAAACCTGTTGGATTATAAGCTGGTGTCATGTGACTTCTGATTTTATCCACCCCAGTCCAACACCGGCACCTCCATATTGTTGAGTGGATAGTGAGGGGTGATTAAGTTGTTGGAGGGAATCCTGAGGGACAGGATGTACATATATTTGGAAAGGCAAGGACTGATTAGGGATAGTCAGCATGGCTTTATGCATGGGAAATCATGTTTCATAAACTTGATTAAGGTTTTTGAAGAAGTAACAAGGTGGATTGATGAGGGTGGAGTGGTGGACGTGATCTATATGGACTTCAGTAAGGCTTTCGACAAGATTCCCATGGGAGACTGGTTAGCAAGGTTAGATCTCACGGAATACAAGGAGAACTAGCCATTTGGATACAGAACTGGCTCAAAGGTAGTAAACAGAGGGTGGTGGTGGAGGGTTGTTTTCAGACTGGAGGCCTGTGACCAGTGGAGTGCCACAAGGATTGGTGCTGGGTCCTCTACTTTTTGTCATTTACATAAATGATTTGGACGTGAGTATAAGAGTTATGTTAGTAAGTTTGCAGATGACACCAAAATTGGAGGTGTAGTGGATTACAACGGGATCTTGACCAGATGGGCCAATGGGCTGAGAAGTGGCAGATGGAGTTTAATTCAGATAAATGCAAGGTGCTGCATTTTGGGAAAGCAAATCTTAGCAGGACTTACACACTTAATGGTAAGGTCCTAGGGAGTGTTGCTGAAAAAAGAGACCTTGGAGTGCACGTTCATAGATCCTTGAAAGTGGAGTCGCAGGTAGATAGGATAGTGAAGAAGACGTTTGGTATGCTTTCCTTTATTGGTCAGAGTATTGAGTACAGTAGTTGAGAGGTCATGTTGCGGCTGTACAGGACATTGGTTAGGCCACTGTTGGAATATTGTGTGCAATTCTGGTCTCCTTCCTATCGGAAAGATGTTGTGAAACTTGAAAGAGTTCAGAAAAGGTTTACAAGGATGTTGCCAGGGTTGGAGGATTTGAGCTACAGGGAGAGGCTGAACAGGCTGGGGCTGTTTTCCCTGGAGTGTCGGAGGCTGAGGGGTGACCTTATAGAGGTTTACAAAATTATAAGGGGCATGGATAGGGTAAATAGGCAAAGTCTTTTCCCTGGGGTCAGGGAGTTCAGAACTAGAGGGCATAGGTTTAGGGGGAGAGGGGAAAGATATAAAAGAGACCTAAGGGGCAACTTTTTTACGCAATGGGCGGTACGTATATGAAATGAGCTGCCAGAGGATGTGGTGGAGGTTGGTACAATTGCAACATTTAAGAAGCATTTGGATGGGAATATGAATAGGAATGGTTTGGAGGGATACGTTCCGGGTGCTGGTAGGTGGGACTTGATTTGTGTTGGGATATCTGGTCAGCGTAGACGAGTTGGACCGAAGGGTCTGTTTCCATGCTGTACATCTCTATGACTACGAGTCAGAAAAAAGTTAGTATACAGCTACTGCACATGATTGAATGTGATGCTGTTCTTCATTAAAAGAAGACATTAACATAAAACTATAGAGTTTAAGCTTCAGTTATACAGGGCACTGATAAGGACATATTTCAAACACTGCAGTTTTTGTCTCATTGTTTTAGGAAGGAAGTAACTACATTGGAGGCAGTTCACCAGATGGATACATGGAATGATTGTGTTGTCTTATGAGTGCAGACTGAGCATGTTTGCACTGGAGGTCAGAAGAGTTAGGGGTGACATGATTGAAAAGTAATAGCTCCGGAATCATCTGAACAAGCTGCTGTTGGAAATTATGCTTGCTCCTGGGGCTGAGTTCTGAATTAGGGCTTGACCTTTCAGGATAGGACTGAGAAATGTTGGACTGTCTGCCTCGGTAGCTTGTAGAGACAGAGTCATTGAATGTTTTTAAAGCAAAGAAGGATAGATTCTTGTTAAGAAGGGAATGAAAGATTATTGGGAGTTGATGGGAATAGAATTGAATTGAATTAGTTTTATTGTCACATGTACTCAAATGAGTACAGTGAATAGTTTAAAGTCACCACTTACAGCACTATCTAAGGTCCAAAGGTAGTTAGGTACAATCCTTAGTTACAGGATAGAGAAATGAAAAAAGAAATGTTACATAACTGTTTCCATGCTGTACATCTCTATGACTCTGTGACTCTATTACAGTTATCCACAGTATAACGATAGATGAGCAAAACAAGCAGCAAAGCTAAAAAGATAACATCACAGTTTCTCTCCAAGGGCTCTCCGCAGACCAGCACAAGGGACCTCCATGTCATCTGACCACTACCAGCTACCACACCTCGCTCTGTCCCACTGGTCACTGGCAGCTCCTCTGACTCTCCTTCAGAAGCCGGGGCCGGTTGTCCGAGGCCGAGAGAAGGAAGGAGAGAGGAAAAACAGAACAGAAAAAGAATGGGTAGAGCAGAAGAGCTCTGGCTGGAGCATATCTTAGCAGAATGTGGAATTCAAAACAAAAGCCTATTAAAAATGATCTGTCTCTTGTCTTTGTAAATAATTAACTTCCAACCAATAGTGCACAAAACAAAATGTCAATGGAATGGAATGTAAATTGTCTGACCAGCAAATGATCCAACACATCCATTTCTGTCACTGCCTGACATGAATTTCTACCCTATTATCTGGAAGTTTGTGGCATCTTGCTGTCTGTAAAGTAATTGCTGCATTTCATCCATTACAGCAATGATTACTTCAAAACTTACTTCTCAGACTGTAAAGTTTCTGAAACTTCCTGGTGTAATGACAACAGCTACGCAAATAGGTTTACTAACCCACTCAGATTGGCCTGGTGAAAATTAAGTTACAGGACACGGAGTGTTCAAACCTGGAGGGAATCACACTGGACATTTAAAAAAAAACAACAAAAATAGAATTTACTGGCGAAACTCCACAGGTCTGGCAGCATCTGTGGGAGGAAAGCAAAGTTAACATTTCAAGTGAGTTTTTTTCAGAACTGATAGCAGCAGGGGAAAAGTGGTACAGTAGACCCCCCCATACCCGTGGGGATACATTCCAAGACCTGTCACAGACGGCCGAAACCACAGATAAGATCGAACCCATCCATTTCAATGGGAAATTTACCTTCCCGGCAGTCCCCTGGTCCTGGTTCTGGAACATTCCATATAATACGTTCGGGCCGCTGTAAACCGCAGGTAACTGAAACTGCAGAAAATTATCCCGGGGTTTACAGGGCTCACCCTGTATTTATGCCAAAAGTGAGGTTGGGAATGGGGAAAGGGAAAGGTGAGGGGACAATGGAGCCCAGACAGAGGAAGGGGTAACTGAATGAGTGGACTATGAATGGCAGGCCAGTACAGAAGAAAAGCTGAATAAGTGATAATGAGAGCTAAGGGTAGCAGCAAATGGGTAGTCTGTACTGAAAGCAACTCATACAATGTGATAATAAGCTTGAGGGTGGGTGAAATGGATTGGCTGTGCTGTATGCAATCTATGTCAAATCAGGACTGGAGGTAGATGTGGATAAAAGTGGACTATGAACGGCAGGCCAGTACAGAAGAAAAGCTGAATAAGTGATAATGAGAGCTAAGGGTAGCAGCAAATGGGTAGTCTGTACTGAAAGCAACTCATACAACGTGATAATAAGCTTGAGGGTGGGTGAAATGGATTGGCTGTGCTGTATGCAATCTATGTCAAATCAGGACTGGAGGTAGATGTGGATAAAAGACATAGAGGGTTATAATCAGGCTCTAAATTTATTGAACTTGATGTTGAATCCCAGAGGATTAAAGAATCCAAGAATAACACTTCAGAGGCTGCATCTCAACCCCAATCACCCTTTATTTACAAATGCATAGCCTTTACAAATGCATAGCCTTTGACAATGGCACTGCTTTTCACAAGGGTTAGCATGAGTCTAGCCTCAGGTAACTGTCTGTGTGGAGTTTGCACGTTCTCCGTGTGTCTGCGTGGGTTTCCTCCAGGTGCTCTTTCCTCCCACAGTCCAAAAATGTGCAGTCCAAAAATGGGCTAGTGAAAAAGAACAATCCAGGTCTTTTTCAATATATAATTTCAGTTACATCACACTGTATACTTTTGCTACAAATTCTGTGTCTTACAATCTTATTCTCCACCACCACCTGATGAAGGAGCAGCGCTCCGAAAGCTAGTGCTTCCAAATAAACCAGTTGGACTATAACCTGGTGTTGTGTGATCTTTTAAACTCAATATGTTTTGGGTGGAAACTAGAGAAGTGTAGCATCATGAGATTATCTGTGGGTTTGCAGTAGAGTGAGGTACTGAGATGCCTGTCCTTGGTGGAGATGCATGTGTCCAAGAATGAGACAGATACTAAAGAGTAGTCCATGGTAAGTGTTCCCTCCCAGAACACTTCAGCAGTCTGGGACATTCAGCCTCAGACCTTTGGTAACCATTCTCCAAGGCGGACTTTGGGACAAGCAACAACGCAGTGACTGAGCAGAAGCTGATCGCAAAGTTGGTACCCGTGGGAATGGCCTCAACGGGGACCTTGGATTCATGTCACACTACAGGTGACCCCACTGCATGATACACTGTCTCTCTCTCTCTCTCTCTCACACACACCCTTACAAATTCACAAACCCACACAGACCCTCCCTCATACACAAACTCTCTCTCAAATGCACACACACATACACGCACCCTCTCACACCCCATCACACACTCTCTCACACACACACTATCACGTCCACTCAGACCCACATGCACACTCAATCTGTTGCCCCTACATGTGCACACACATAAGCTTATGGGGTGAATTTGTTTTTGCAGAATTGCATTTTATTTTGCTGCATGAATCCATGCAAAACTCAGTAAAACTATACAGAGGGTTTATCAGTCTGACATAGCATTGGGACACAGAAAGACTTATTTCCCTCCCCACCCATTTCCACTTTCCGCAAAGACTGTTCCCTCCGTGACTACCTGGTCAGGTCCACGCCCCCCCAACAAACCATCCTTCCCCGTCTTGGCACCCTCCCCTGCCACCGCAGGAATTGCAAAACCTGTGCCCACACCTCCTCCTTCACCTTCATCCAAAGCCCCAAAGGAGCCTTCCACATCCATCAAAGTCTCACCTGCATATCCACCAATGTCAGTTATTGTATCCGTTGCTCCCTATGCGGTCTCCTCTACATTGGGGAGGCTGGACGCCTCCTCGCAGAGCGCTTCAGGGACACCCGTACCAATTAACCCTACCACCTCGTGACCCAACATTTCAACTCCCCCTTCCACTCTGCTGAGGACACAGATGTCCTGGGCCTCCTCCACTGCTGCTCCCTCACCACCCAATGCCTCATCTTCCACCTCGGAACACTTCAACCCCAGGGCATTAATGTGGACTTCACCAGTTTCCTCATTTCCCCTACCCCCACCTTACCCCAGTTCCAACCTTCCAGCTCAGCACTGCCCTCATGACCTGTCCTACCTGCCAATTTCCCTTCCCACCTATTCACTCCACCCTCCTCTCTGACCTATCACCTCCATCCCCACCCCCATTCACCTATTGTATTCTATGCTACCTTCTCCCCAGCCCCATCCCCCATTTATCTCTCCACTCTGGAGGCTCCCTGCCTCTATTCCTGATGAATGGCTTTTGCCCGAAACGTTGATTTTCCTGCTCTTCGGATGCTGCCTGACCTGCTGTGCTTTTCCAGCACCACTTTGATCTAAATTCTGGTTTCCAGCATCTGCAGTCCTCACTTTTGCCACAGACAGACTTCACAGCTATTGTTTAAAAACCTGAGCTATCTTGTGAGTGCAATTTAAAAGAAGTTCTGGGATTTACATATCAAAGAACAGAAACCAGGATATCCCATTGTATATAAGATGGAAGTTTTAATCTAAGATTGTTTACTGCATCACATCTCCATGACATTGGACTCCTTTGGCTACAAATTCTGTGAGCATGATCTTAACCTCCACAACCACCTGATAAAGGAGCAGTGCTCCAAACGCTAGTGCTTCCAAATAAACCTGTTGGACTATAACCTGGTGTTGTGAGATTTTTAACTTTGTCCAACCCAGTCCAACACCAGCACATCCAAGTCATGGCATACATTAATCTAGTCCCATTTGCCAGCATTTGGCCCATATCCCTCACAACCCTTCCTACTGATATACCTATCCAGATGCCTTTGAAATATTGTAAGTGTACCACCACTTCCTCTGGCAGCTCATTCCATATAGGCATGACTGTCTATATGAAAAGGTTGCCCCTCAGGTTGCTTTTAAATATTTCCCCCTCATCTTAAACCTTTGACCCTAGGTTTTGGACTCCCTTACCCGGAGAAAACGATTTTACCCATTCATTCTATCCATGCCTCTCATGATTTTATTAACATCTACAAGGTCACCCCTTCAGCCTCCAATGTTTCTGGGAAAATAGTCCCACTCTGTTCAGCTTCTCCTTACAGTCCAAACCTTCCAATCCCAGCAACGGGCTTGTAAAATCTTTTTTGAACACTTTCAAGTTTAACACCATATTTCCTACAAGAGGGAGACCAGAACTGAATCCCTAATTCCAAAAGTGGTCTATATGAAAATCTTTCTCTGTGCAATGCCATTTCAGTGCAAACAAAGCCCAGAAAATTGCATTTAATATGTTCTGAAGATTCACACTTGACACAAAATGTGAATAGTTTTGCTCTTCTCATCAAGTGAGAGTGTCTCCCCTTAAAGCAGGATAATTAACATCTCCACCAAACTACACTACCGAGGATAAGAGAGTCTAGGTTGTTTTAATGAAAAGTAGTTCAGGAAATTTATTTCAGATCAGAGTGGGTCCCACATTACCTTGTGAACTGTATGGAAATAGCAAGCTGTAGTGTTAACATAGTGACATCTGCTGGAGATCTTCGGTAGACAAAAGACAGGAGGAGGATTAGCTGTTATCTAGAAGTCAGCATTATCTGGAATTAAAGAGAAACGTGGCCATTGCTGTCCCTGACAAAATGACTGCCTTGCTGACAATAAAGATGTCACATTCTCTGAGGCAGTGAGTAATGGGACTGCTGCCCCACCCAGTGAGACACTGCCTGGTGCCCAGCATTGGGTAATGGACCATCTAGTCATTATCATCACGTGGAACTCACTTTACGACACTGTACTGCACAGGGATGAACCGGAGTTAAGAAATTACAACATAGATCGCACCTTGCATATTTTCCAAATGGTGAAGTTCTTTCTCTCAGTTGCCTTGATTAAGACAGTGTTGTGAAAGAGTGATGTCGGGGCTCCCTGGTTTGTGCAGATTGGAAACAGGCAAATGGTAAAACACTTGGCTTTAGCCTCACTACCTCAAGTTAGGGAAGGGACTGTTTACCAGGACTTCTGTGCCTCACCACTGTCCACTTAAGGCACTCATACTTGTATGGGCACTTGGCAAAGGTCATGTGATAACTCCCATAGTTCTAGAGTAGGCCAACATTCAGTGGGGTTTACACTTTTACATGAAGAAGCTCACACTTGGATAAGGTAGCCATTCCCTAGCCAGAGAGAGCAAGAGAGTCAAGTCACAGCTCAGGCAGAAGATTGTTAGTTCAATTCCCACTCAAGACATGAACACAATTCAGGCTAACACTCCAGTGCAATACTGAGGGGGTGTAGCTCTGCCAGAGATGCTGTCTTTCACATGAAATGTTAAACAAAGGTCCTTCTTCACCTACTGAAATGGACAAACGCTCCCATAGTACCAATTCAATGAAAAGCAGGGGAATTTTCCCTGGTGTACTGGCCAACACTTATCCCTAAACCAACATTGCTAAAACAGTTTAGCATTTTACGATCTCATTGCTGTTTGTGGGATCCTGCTGTTCATAAATGTTGCATTCCTGCCATTAGACATTGACAATTTCTTATTCAGCAGTCTTGTGTGGACTGAGGATAACCTTCTTCCATTCCAGCTTTGTGGGTCCTGAGGGAATAGTCTAATGCTGGATTAGGACTGTCACGGACAGGTTAGGTGGCATCTGATGAGACGGGCGAGTCCTTGCACATCGTACCAATGTTCAAACCCATTGGCATGTTGGTGGATATCTCTTCTCCAGCTTGGGCAGGTTTGAGCAAGAGATTTCCACAAGTTGGGGGAAATGTTGCATTCTGCAGATTTCGAGGACATCCATGAGGTGTTTCCTTTGCCCTCATTCGCAGTTGCTGTACAAAGCTCGGGGCAGCAAATGTGCATTGGGAATCACATGTGAAACATGCAAAAAAAATGTGGACCACCCAATGCAGTTGCATCAACAGTGACTGATCTCAAAACAAATTAAATGTTTGGGGATATTTTGAAGTTGCATAAGGAACTCCTTTTTGAACGGAATCTCGTTTCTCCCCAATCCTTTTTGTCAGGACAAAAGCAATTAATTAATTTTAAACAAATTCCAAATAGGCTGACATTTTAACTTCTTTATTACAGAAAAATGCTAATGTACACATTTTTGTTCAGTGTGCAATAAAGCTCCAATAATTCATTTAATAACCATTTATGTAACAACAGCAAAATACCATACAGGCAACTGGCTAAGTAGAAAAAGGTGAGATACAACTGCAACTCCTGAACAGAATCTTATTTATATAGAATTATATACAAGAACTTGTATTTATATTGAGAAATGTCTCAAGTGCACTTTACATATGGGGCAAGACATATACAAATTAAGAGAGCAAGAGGACACCTAATTGTAGAGAGGTAGATGGCAAGCTTAGCATGGAAAGAGATGACAAGTTTTATTAGGCATCAACTGTATATAAATGATTCAGAGATGCCAGTGTTGGACTGGGGTGTACAAAGTTACAAATCACACAACATCAGGTTATAGTCCAACAGGTTAATTGGAAGCACTAGCTTTCAGAGCGCCGCACAACTGCCTGATGACGGAACGGCGCTCCGAAAGCTAGTGTGCTTCTAATTAAACCTGTTGGACTATAATCTGGTGTTGTGACATTTTTAACTTTGTATAGGAACGGACTTTGCGGAGGGAAGAGAATATTAAGCTTTTTAAAAGGAGCCTGAGGTGGCTGTAAAAATGATAAAAAGATGGGACTGGCTTTAGAAATAACATTCCTGAGGATTATGTTGCAATTACTGAGGAAGCTAGTCTGTCAGTGACAACTAGAGCATACAGGCAAGTTTCCAAGTTGAAGAAATGGGAGTTTTCGACTGTAGGAAATTCACACTAACCAGTTGAGCGAGGCTCAATTGGGATGGAAGGGATCTGAAAGCAAGGAGAAATCCACAGAATTGCTGGAGAGCAGAAGGAAGCCATTCAGCCCACCATGCCAATTTACCTAGTGCCATGCACATTATTCCTTTGCAGGCAATAGCTGGCTTCTCTTTGGAATGTGTCTTGAGATTAATCTTCTGAGGAGCCAGCAGAGCTGAGCAAGTGGAAAAAGAAAAGAAAAACAAATGGGTGAGTGACATTTTGTGAAGGGAAGGTTCAGAGCTACAGCCTTTGAAGGTCAAGCAAGGTGATCACTTGGGAAATGAGGCCATTAGCTGAGGATGGAGTGATGGGCTTTGTAGAAGCAGAGGGCTGAGGGAGTGGACAATTGCAGAGGTGAAAGGAGATGGCTTTCAACTGCAGCAGAGAACGAAAATTCAGCTTAAGGTTAGAGAATACGGAGGTTGGACAGAATGAGGCTAGATATCCAATTACATACAACCCTGTCCAATTACATCATATGTAGGGAGGTATCTGGCCAACATGTGACTCCAGACCCACATCAATGAGGTTGACTTCTAAGTACCCTCTAGGCAATAAAAGTTGGCCTAGTCAGTGATGCCCATATTCCATTACCTAATAATAACTAATACAACTTGCTGGGTGGCCTGTCTTCTCCAATATCAGTGCTAAATGGATGGAGATAGTTTGTTCAGTTGACTAGCATGTGGTTTAGAATAACACCAACAGCATGGTTTGTCTTATTCTGGCTGAAGCAGACCCCATCACTCGCATCCTCACCTTGCCTTTCACTCGCAGGCAATTGAAAACCGACCAGGGACAGAAACAGCCAAAAAAATCGATTCAGAATGAAGCAGACAATGGGCCAGGGCTATGTATTCAGGCATAGCGCGCACATGTACACACCCACCATTGTCTAGAACATAAAAGCAGCCTTGCAAATACAGCATTAGAGCACCCCATCAGGTGTGGTGCATACTTTCCATCCTTCTTCTCCAGTGGTATGGATCCGTCACCCCAAGGAACCAACTATTCAGCTGTGGTAGATGCTTTTGAAGTTTTGCCCTATTGATATCCTCACCCTGATGTCATGCGCACACTTTCTCAGCAGGGGTCAATGGATAGCGATCTGCCTCCCTTGTCCCAAATTTGGAGGCAGTGTGTCCAATTGCAATGTCCTAGAACACTGCAAGAGGCCAGGGATTGAATTAGACACTGTTGGTGCAGTTTAGAAATCCATCTCTCCACAGTGGTCGGTCAGGGAGTCCATTACACTTTTTCATTTTCTAACACTGAATACTCATTACATTAGGTACTTTAAAGTCAGCAGGATTTCAAACTTTAATTTTTTGCCAAGTGTCTGACACTATAGGTAAAGGTGAAAAGGGTTAACACTTTCACTTCTTTAAGAGCTGCCAACTTTGCTGTATTTGAGGCTGTCAGTGTAAGAACCAAACTAACTCTTTTCTCAGAATAAAATAAACAAGCCCAGAACCTTAATTTGATTTCATTTACAGTGATTTTAAATAATATATATAACTCTAGAATCTTTAAGTTATTTACAATTTCTCAGAATGTTACGTTCTAAAAAGTTAGAGAGGTTACATATCACATAAACACAATCAGTAGTTATGAAGTAGAAGCAATCCGCAGATTAATAAAAACAGTTCTTCAAATGTTATGGAATTTGGAATAGGGCATTCATCACAAGAACATGCACAGCTACCGCCTTCGCCATATTAAGTGCTGTTGCTTGGTAACCCTTTTGCCTGAAAAACAGCTTCAACATGATTCCTTCCTAACCCAGATGCTTATTTTCAGAGACTGTGCATTGCAAGTTTAACAATTCCACTAAAATGACAAGCACAAGAAACTACTTTCCAATGAATGTATTAAATAATGTGCATACAAATATTGTAGAAAAGTCACAGTTGTATAATAACTGTATAATCTGGGACTAAGGCAACTCCACTTTAAATGTAATGAATGCGTGAATTTTCTGATGGGTTTTATTTTACACTGGTAGGAACACTTCCATTTTAACTGGTGTAATGTTAGGCAGAGTGTGGCAATTTTACTTTTAAAAATTCAACATAGAGTCATAGAGATGTACAGCATGGAAACAGACCCTCCGGTCCAATCCGTCCATGCTGACCAGCTATCCCAACACAATCTCGTCCCACCTGCCAGCACCTGGCCCATATCCCTCCAAACCCTTCCTATTCATATACCCGTCCAAATGCCTCCTAAATGTTGCAATTGTACCAGCCTTCACCACTTCCTCTGGCATTTCATTCCATACACGTACCACCCTCTGCGTGAAAAAGTTGCCCCTTAGGTCTCTTTTATATCTTTCCCCTCTCACCCTAAACTTATGCCCTCTAGTTCTGGACTCCCTGACCCCAGGGAAAAGACTTCGCCTATTTACCCTATCCATGCCCCTCATGCTTTTCTCAGCAAGCTCACTGGTCTCCAAATGATTCAATAGTTATCATTTATTCAATGAAGGAAGAGCATTTCATCAGTCAACTGCTGTTTAAGGCATTGTGTTTAAGATCTGTTCACCTGGAAGTGGTAACATAAGTAGAACAGAATTGATTCAGGATGAAAGGGGCATTATATTTTGGAGTCAGTGTGAAGTTCTCACTTTTTTTCCTACTAGGGCGGTAGTTGCCAAACCATCCCTTATAGACAAAGTCTCAACGTGTGGCATTCACACTAAGTAAAATAAACACTATACCTTGATGCAGTCAAAGGAACCATTCTGTTTAAATGGATCCCATTTACCATCCCCTGAGAAAAAGAACAGGAAGTGACATCACCAACCCAAGGATACCTAAACACATAAATAAGAAGAGGTCCACACCACCAGTGCTTCACCGGAAGCTCAATGATGATGTTACCTAGTATGGTGATGAAATGTCTGAAAATGAACCTTCCAGCTTAGCAAGCAAACTTACATCCAGAACCTCAACCTGAGCTACAAATTTTCTCAAAACTCACTAAGACTGAACTTCACATTGTATAGGAACAATATGGGATTGAAGATTGCCAGTTAACTGAAATGAGTTGTGGAAAAGAGAAAGGCAATCTACTGACAAACCTCTCAGAGTAAATATAATTTTTGTAGTTTTCCACCCTGTCATCATGTAGACGTCCAAATCAATAACTTACACCCTTTGTCCACCAGAGAGTATACTTTCAATCAATTAAATGTTAATTTTAACTCAGGGTGGTGTCATGCAAATTTCTGGCTCCTTCCCAAAGAATGTATTTTTGTGTTATAGTACATTTCCATAACATCTACCATCACAAAATGCCTCAGAGATTCTTATGTATATGGTGAGTCATGAGATTATATTGGAGGTCGGAAGTTTGCAAAGGGATACTCCCAGATCAAACAGCAGACTTGTGAAGATTACAATCCAGTAAATGAATCACCACTTAACACTGTAATCAATTTCAATGTCTCTCCTTACCCTTTTTCTTAGGAGCGTTCTCTGGATACTGCCCGAGAGTGACTACAACTGTCTTCATGGACTCGGCCATTGCTGCTCAGTTGTATACCAGAGGGGGATGGTGCTAGTGGAGGATATTGGAAGGTAGATCACCAAAGTCTGCCAATCTCTGCTATCAGTTTTGGCTTTCATCTCCCCAGTGAGAACCTCACAAATAGTTTGCATTTCTTCCAGAAATTCTGAATGGGATTGGTAGTTCACCAAATGAACATTGTGGACTAAGAAATACTGACATAGTTGAGTCCTGAAATATTGATAATAAAATATGTTGAGGAATTTTCAGTGCTCTTAGAGACAGTGGCTATATTGAATATCAATTTCTAATATTACAGTGTGGGAGTTTGGGCCTCATCATGCAGTGCTTTCACAGGCTAGGTAAAATGTTTCATCACCACCTCTCTGACACCACATACATCTCTATACTTCTCTAGTTTATTCCCACCTCTGTGGGGACACTGATGCCTGAGGCCTAGCACCTCTTCTCCATGAAGGAAAGGTCAATGATGCTGTCTCCCATTATGTGACCTACTTGGTCTCTCGGATTCAATGGAAGGTCACATGATGAGCTCACCCACTGTCCCAGAGGATTTTAATATTTGGGGTTGCAATGGAGACTTCAATTAAACAGATTCTTAAACAGACATTTTTTATAAATCTAGAGTGAAACTGACATGCCAATGAATCTGAATTAAGACTGCTAGGGCAACTAATATTTATAAACTCTGACGTGTCTGACTGGATCACACAGTTGTGAATGTCACATTGTTGTTGCTGCACTGCAACATTTTCTGTAGGTTATACCACACATGGTACATTTGCCCACAATGTTTTCCATCCCCTTATTTCTAGTGGCAACATTGAGCTTAAGTAAAACCCTGCAGAGAATTGCTGAATCTTTCAACACAACAAAAAGGCCATTCAGCCCCACTGGACCCATTCTGGCTTTTTGACAGAGCAATCTACTAAGCTGTTCATTCTACAGATATTTGAGTATATCTCCATTTGTCCATTTAAAATCATTACTGAATCTGATTCAACCGCTTTCTCCAGATCACAACCTATTGAAATAAAAAAAAAGTTGCACGTCATCTCCCCTCTGAATCTTTTGCTGATTATCTGAAATCTGCATCGTCTGGTTACTAATCCTCCTGCCACTGGGCACAACTATTCCATATTACTGTCTCAGAACTCTCAAAAAGTCATCCATCATTCCAGCTTGCTCTGTATTTCAATAATTCTTACAAACATACATAAGAACTAGGAGCAGGAATTGGCAACCCGAGCCTGCTCCACCATTTGATACGATCTTATCTCAGCCTCAACTTCACTCTTCTGCACGCTTCCCATTATTCTTTAATTGTTACTAATTAAAGTTCTATCTACCTCCTCGTCAAATTTATCCAGTGTCCCAGCATCCACTGTGCACTGGGGTGGGGAATTCCACAAATTCACAACAATTTAGAAAAAGCCATTCTTCCTCATCTGTGTACTCAATCTGCTACTCCTTGTCCTAAAACCATTACCTCTCATTCTAGATTTCCTCACAAGGGGAATCATCTGCTTCAAGTCGATTTGCATCCTTCTCCCTATTGCTTCCTTAAGTTCATTTGCATTCTTCAACTTTTTTGTGCCTTTCCTAAGATTGTTGATAATTGCTTTCTGCATAAGCAAGCTTCCAGGTGTTGTGTGCACCTCAATACTGTGCTCCATAGCAATGCTGATCCCTTCTGGCCAAATCTCTAACTAGATCCAGCTTCAGACATTTGCAACATTCCAAGTTTGTTCTACCTTTAATACTTGGAACATCAGAGACAAAGTCTCCACAATTTCATGGTTAGTGAGGGGTTCCTCATTGGAATTGCAAAGTCAGAAAGTCAACTCCAATTATTCTGGAGAGTAAAATTTCCTTTCACATTGGTATTATTTTAAATGGTGAAAAAGAAATGGAATCTAGAAAGATGCGACTGCTACTTCAAACTCATTTTTTTCCAATTCTTTTCTTGGAAAGCGTCAATTCCATACTTTCTCACTCTTCCCTTTCCTGTAATGTATCATATTAAACCTGACACTGCTTTACCACTACTTCATTTACCTCATTCGACCTCCCACTCTTCTCGAACTTTATTGGTATCCTGCACAATGGGCCTTTTATCTAGGTTTTCAAGTTGGGAAAAAAAAATTACTTGATCATCAAGTAATCTGAGAACATCAGGAGTTGTACAGTAAATAAACTACACAGTGGAATGACTCTTCATAATTCGCTAAAGTGCACATTCTAACTCCTCTAAACTCCACCTCACACTACCTACCACAATTGTACTATCCATCGTCAGAATGTCCTTTTTGAGTAAAACAGTTTCTTTGAAGTGTTAGAGGAAACTACACTATTACATTGCTGTAAGAACACAGTGTATTCAGTTCAACTCCAGCATTATAACCCTAGCTTGCTTGACTATCTGACTTAACAGCCCGGATAAATCATTTTCAATATGACTTTCTCCCACAGGTTTCAGTTACTCATGTGTGATATAATCTCCAGTGTTACAATTTTCCCAATTCAATGTGCTTTCATAAACTGCACAATCAATCATTATACACAATATCAATAAATAGCAATACATAAACATGAACATCCAATACCTTGGGAAGTTAGATCCAGTTCTTATTACTGATTTCAGATCACATGTAAAAATGCCTCAGAATAGAGAGAGAGAGAGAAAAGCACACTTTAAAGTGCTGTGTGCTGATTCATAACAAATTAATCTTGCTGGGCAGAATCCCAAGGACTACCATGAGCCACATAGTGAAAGCAGCAGCTAGAAAGACTTTCTCCAAAAATCATTTCCAGGCGCGAGTTGAAATAAGCACAGCACCTTGGCTGGATCCAGACATAAGGATCTCGGAATATTGAAAACAAAAACCACAGGCACAGCAGCAAAGCAAAGTTGTCAATCAGATGAGAAGGCTCATTTGTACTGTGCCTCAGGGCTCAAGACACTGTCCACCCAGAATGTGACCCATTTGGAATAATGCTTCTCCATCTATAAACATGAAGTTGAGTCAGACCAGGTCCTGAGAAACAGCCTTTCTTCTTTTTGCATAAGGCTATGTCTGCTAGGTCAAATGCATGCAGACACATCTAGCCCCTTATTACTCTAGGAATGCACTCACACGCACACATACATACACACACCAGTCCTCTGTTAGGCTACACTGCCCCATTCTGTTGCTCATCTAAAAATGGTCAATTCCTGGCTTTCATTAAAAAGGTTTCGGTATTGGTTAAGAATGAACTCTACAATCTGGTTCTGGTAGACCATGTGGACTGCGATGTTTCCTGTCTCTGTCTCTGGTCGCAGGAGGGTGGGACCAAACACAATCGCCATACTCTGGGAACTCATCCGATTCTGGTTGCGGTAGTCTATCACACTAGAAGAGAGTGAAGGAGATTATTATAATTTGGAAAGCCACATGCTATTTTATATCACCATTGTTCAATCCTAGAACATACCATTAAAATTATCCTTGCATTCGCTTTGAGTCAATGCCCATATTAGAAAAGGGACAAAAATATTGGAAAAGCAGGCAACATAGCGCATCTCTCAAAAAGATTTAAGTACAAACATTTCAACCCCATCCAGCCCTCAATGCATGGCCAAGTCCATATCAGTAGTTCCCATTGATCAATTAGGAACAAGAATAATAACAGATTTTTGCCTCTTTAACCCTGGATCAATGGGATACTGGGCTAAATTTACATAGTACACAAACAGGCCTTTAAGCCCAACTGCCTTTATCCAGTATTTTATACTTATTATTCTACTTGAGCTAATACTATCAGCATGACCCCTTTTACTCCTGTTTAGCTCGTACTTAGTCAGCTTCCACTCTAACTCACCAACACTTGTCATCTCAACTACTTGCAGTATTCAGTTCCACAATCTAACCAATCTCTAGGTCAAGAAGTTTCTGTTGAATTTCCTATTAGGTTTAATCAGGCATTTTTTATAGCCCTTGGATTCGGTGTCCCCAAAAAGTCAAAAACATTTCCTCAATGCCTACCACATCAAATCTTTCATAACTGTAAACATTAGCTAACTCCTCACAGATTGGAGTTTTTTAAATTCTATCTGATTCCTGGGAATTAGTTTATCAATGGATGACCTTGCTTGGAGACTGGTTGTGAAATGAATTATTTCCTCAATTTTTAAATGAAGATTCTCTTCTTGATTAAACTCATATAAAGCAATATGAAAACTGGCCAAGGACTGTGATATAATAAAAACCATAAGATCTGCGGATGCTGTAAATCAGAAACCAAAACAGAAGTTGCTGGAAAAGCTCAGCAGGTCTAGCAGCATCTGTGAAAAGAAATCAGAGTTAACATTTCTGGTCCAATGACCCTTCCAGACCCAAAACATTAACTTTGATTTCTCTTCACAGGTGCTGCCAGACCTGCTGAACTTTTCCAGCAACTTCTGTTTTTGTGCCACAATATAATAGCTAACTAAAACGGTTATTCTTGTGCAAGTTTGGCCAGGCAGCTGTTTGCCTCTGAGGCACCATGGCTGAGCTAAACTACATTCACACAAAACCACTAACCAAACAGGCCAAGGACTTCAGTTGCTTTCCCATTCATTAGGCTTGGCAAAATCAGGCAAATCGTGCCATATTACAATGACCATAACACAGATCTAATAACTCTGCCTGGATTGAAGATCAAACCTGCACCATTTCAGGTCTAAATCTTTGTATTTCCCTCATTTATTATAACTTATTGATGATCTCTGCACACTAAGTACTGCTATCACTTACACAGTGTTTCCTTCATCCTGTATCAGAGTGTTTTGAACCATCTGCTCTATTAATGCACTCCTTTACAAGCAGGGATTCCTTAGCCATCTCTTTCATATGGCCTAGAGTTTTAAATTCCTCTTGTGATATCATCAGACCTCTGTTTTTCATTTTTCTAAGTTTCCCTCCAAATCCCCACAACATTGATGAACTTTGACCCTTTATCTCAATTTGAACAAACAATCCTTGATGACTAATTTCCCCATAAACATCCACTTTAAATAAATCCAGTCCAGTATTGACTTGCCAATATCATGTGCGGCATGATCAAATATAAACATTTCTAATTGAATACTCTGGTGGAAGCACTCAATGTTAATTACAGCACAGGTTAAAACTGGTGGACTATATGGTAAGTCAAACAAGAGCCACCTAACTCTTGCTAATGAATGCTGTAATGAAAACTAATCACACCTTGTTATATAGTGCCCAACTTAAGACGACACAAAAATGTTTGTGGCCAATTAAAAATAATTATTTGAAATAAAAAACACAGTTTCTATTATAAAGTAGAAATACCATGTTTAAGTGTTTCACAACTTTACTCCTTAAACATCTTTCATAGAATCTCTACAGTGTAGAAACAGGCCTTTCGGCCCAACAAGTCCACACCAACCCTCCAAAGAGTAACCCACCCAGACCCTTTCCCCAACCCTGTTGTCCTATATTTACCCCTGACTAATGCTCCTTACCTGAACAATGAGAGCAATTTCGCATGGCCATTTCACCTAACCTGCACATCTTTGGATTGTGGGAGGAAACCAGAGCACCCGGAGGAAACCCACACAAAGACACAGCAAATGTGCAAACTCCACACAGACAGTCACCTGACGCTGGAATCGAACCTGGGTCTGTGGTGTGTGAGGCAGCAATGTTAACCACTGTGCCACACCTGCTTTCACTTAGAATCATCCAGCATGGAAGCAGACCCTTTGGTCCAATCAGTTCATGCTGACAATAAGCCCAAACTAAACTAGTCCCACCTGCCTCCACTTGGCTCATATCCCCCCCATAGGGCAGGTGGGACTAGATTGGATTGGGATATCTGGTTGGCATGGACGAGTCGGATTAAGAGGTTTGTTTCCATGCTGTACATCTCTATGACTGTATGTACTTCTCCAAATGTCTTTTAAATGTTTTAAACTCTGGCTATCAACTGATCTGCTTTGTCCTAGATGGCATCAAGCTTGAGTGTTTTTGGAGCTGTACTCATCCTGGCATGTGGGGATTATTTGTGACTTGTAGGTGGTGGACAGGCTTTGGGAAGTTGGGAGGTGAGTTATTTGCTGCAGTGTTCCTAATCTCTGGCCTGCCTTTTGGGGTTTTGTACTATGTAATTCATCCAGAGCGAAAACAGGTACTCACTTGCACAAATGTTTGAAGAGAACTTGCATGGTATCATGGTTGGACACAGGGAGTGAATGGATTAAATCTTTGATGTATGTCAAACGCTGTCCAGGATCTCCTAATTCTGTGGAGGAAAAAGAAGATAGCATTTTAACTTTTAGTGCAGTGTTTGGGGAGAAAACATTTTTCCCCAGTTTTGCCACAGTTGTGTTTTCTCACACCATGACCATTTGAAGTTGGTAACAGACTTGCAAGTCCTGCAAGTATCAGTCTGAAAGGTCCAGTGAAGTGCACCATAATACCATTCAGCTGAATGGCAGTTTAACGTAAACTAAACTTATGCAAAAAGAAAAAGAGTATAAATTCATTTGCTGCTGCTTCACCTTCAATCCAGCTTGTCAATAGAGGTCACCAGAAGAACTCAATGAATAAATATAACTCACTTATTTTACACACAGGGTCATTAGGACCTGTGAAAGGTCATGAGACTACAAAGGTGCTTTGCAGGAACATCAATTTTGGCTATTATGATCAAAAGCAGCAACACACAGGATACCTATCCTGCTGGATATCAATTTCCACCGCTTTCAGTTTCTCACTACAAGGCAGTGCACCTGACTGTTTGTTTGCTTAATTATAAACATGAAGAAAATCAAAGAGATTCCCAGAGGAGATAAGATTTCCTTAGTTCACCAGTCATCTTTTTGGCTTGGGTTTTAAAAAAAGTGAAACACCGCATTAAACTATAAACTGTATTTAATAGAGCTGCCAATTCCAGTTAATAAGAAACTAAATCAATTAACCTGCCTAGTTACAGATACTGAAAATGTACTGTTTACATGCTGGCTACAAATGAGGGAACTGAAATTTTCCCAGTTTGTCACGGATTCAAAGCTGGGTTGGAAAGTGAACAATTTAGTCAGGTTAAATGAAGAAGTGTGGCAGCTGGGGTATAGAATACAATGAAAGGTAAATTACCACTATGGCAGAGAAAATAGGAAAACAAAAGATTTTTTTTTTAAAATAGACGACAGACTAGTGAATGTTGGTGTTCAAAAGGATTTGGGTACACTTGCACACAAATTAGCAAAATAGAAAATGTAGGTGGAGAAACCAATAGTGGAAGCAACTGATACGTTAGCCTTTACTATTAATTAATTTTTTTCCTTTATTCTTGGGGTGTGGGCTTCACCGGCAAGACCAGAACTCGTTGCTTGGCCATTTCAGGAAGCAGTTAAGTGTCAATCACATTATTATGGGTCTAGAGTCACATATAGACAAGGCCACTACCCAGCAGATTTCCATCCTGTATTATTGAACCAGGTTGGTTTTTACAACAATCGTACAAATTTCACAATTGTCATTAACAGCACCAGTTTTATATTCCAAATCTATTTATTGCCTTTAAATTCCACTAGCTGCAGTGAGATTCAAACCCATATCCTGACAGCATTTGCCTGAGTCTCTGGATTACCAGTGCAGTAACATTACCACATTGTCTTTCTTCATTCTTGAAGCACAGCAATAAGGACGTTTGACGGCAATCTTTTATACTGCTTTCATGAGATAAAGTGCTTTGTTATCACTTACAACCAGTTCCCACTGACCTGACCATTTTCTATCACCCAATCTCAATTCCCTCTGAAATACAAGTATCTCCATAGAAACCATTCATTTTGAATGCAATATCTATACATTAACTAAGACCTTGTGTAGCACATTATATTCTTATCTTGTTAATGTTTTCTCAGCTTTTCCCCTGCAATGCGAACTGTCATAATAATTAAATGTTCTGATCACTAGTTGACTCTGTTTGATTCCAAAACCTCTTATGTATGCAAGGTGACAGTAAAACAAAGACGTGGGCGAGGTCACAGGCAATTTACACTTTTCAATTTATCAAAAAGCTGCTAGCAAAAGCAGCAATTGGGGCTTAAAATTAGGGAGCATTTGCACAAAGAATATTTCACCTTTACTTACTCATTGCATTGATAAAACTCTCAAAGTAGTTAAATGGGAAAAGTGGCTCAGGCAGTTCTCGGAAGAAGAGTTTCAGGGCCCCAGTGATAACATGGACATCATCCCATGGGCCTTCCTCCAGGTTCACACTTTCTTCTATGAAAGAAAGATAACAAATAAACAAGTTAAGCTACAGGGCCACCACTGACAAAGACTTACACATCTCCACATAACTGGAGTTTACCTGCTGAGCAATCCTTAAGTTACTTGACCTTAATATGCAATGGTCGAGTCACATCTTCCAATGAAAATGACATTGTCCCAATCCCAGTTATAAATTCCAGCATTGTTTGACTGGGTCACATGTTTGGCTGTGCGATGAGAAGAGCTGTGATCTCCAACCTGGTCAAGTAGGTTTTGACTCTCATTGCCAAAGTTTATACAAAGTTTAGCCTTATGGGGAAGAAACTGTCATCCCAATACGAGTCATTTTGTTACTGCCATGTACAAAGATTTGCACTAAAATTTGGACATTATTTCCAGTATAGGCAAAAATTGTCCGTTTGTGGTGCATTGATTGCTAAACCCTAGGATTTAGTGACTTTCTTGGTCACTTCAGAACCACATTTAGGTCCCACCAAATAAGGGTAACAGACTCAGTGTCCACATCACTAACGGCCTAATTTTCATCAAGTTGGAAGGGCTTGTGCCTTAGCCAAAATGATACTTGGGACTGGAATCAATCTGTTCCACTCCTGTTCCATCCATCATTTTTGTGGTGTGGGCTATTTCAGGTATTTCACAGAATCATTGGCACTTTTAAACATGCAGTTACCTTCAAACACAACCAAATTATGTCACCCATGTTTTTGAAAAATGATTTGTCATAGAGTTATAGAGATGTACAACATGATCAGATATCCTAAACTAATCTAGTCTTATTTGCCAACATTTGGCCCATATCCTTTCAAACCCTTCCTATTCATATACTCATCCATGTGCCTTTTAAATGTCATAATTGTACTGATCTCCACTACTTCCTATGGCAGCTCATTCCATACATGCATTACCCTCTGCATGGAAAAGTTGCTCCTTAGGTCCTTTTTAAATCTTTCTCCTCTCACCTTAAACCTATGCCCTCTCGGTTTGGACTCCTCTACCCTGAGGAAAAGACCTTGACTATTCAACTTACCCCTCATATTTTATAAATCTCTATAAAGTCACCCCCCAGTCTCTGACACTTGAGAGAAAATAGCCCCAGCCTATTCAGCCTCTCTCTACAGCTTAAACCCTCTGACCCCGGCAATAATCTTATAAATGTTCTCATAGAATCATAGAAGCCCGACAGTGCAGAAACAGGCCATTTAGCCCAACAAGTCCAAACCAACCTTCTGAAGAGTAACCCACCCAGATCCATTCCCCTACCCTATTACTCTACGTTTCCCCTGATTAATGCACCTAACCTATACTATGGGCAATTTAGCATGGCCAATTCACCTAACCTGCACATTTTTGGACTGTGGGAGAAAACTAGAGCACCTGGAGGAAACCCACGTAGACACAGGGAGAATGTGTAAACTCCACATAGACAGTCACCTGACGCTGGAAACTAACCTGTGTCCATGGTGCTGTGAGGCAGCAGTGTTAACCACTGAGTCACCATGAACTCTTTCAAGTTTAACAAAATCTTTCCTGCAGCAGGGAGAACAGAATTGAACACAGTATTGCAAAAGTGACCTAACAAATGTCTTGTATAGTTGCAAGATTACATCCCAACTCCTGTACCAAATGCACTGATCAGTAAAGGCAAGCATAGCAAACACCTTTTTCAGTACCCTGTCTACTGCGACTCACTTTCAAAGAACTTTGAATGTGCACTCCAAGGTCTTTTTGTTTGACAACATTCCCCAGGTCCTTTCCATTAACTGTATAAGTCCTGCCCTGATTTGCCCTACCAAATGCTGCACTTCACATTTATCTAGATTAAACTCCATCTGCCACTCCTCAGCCCATCAGCCTATTGGATCAAGGTCCCATTGTACTCTGAGATAACCTTCTTCACGATACCACCATGTCTTTTGACATTTGAGGGGAAGTTATAAATCTGCCAGAGCTCTTTGGAGAAGTAATCTACCCTTGTAGAGAGGGTGGATACCCTTCTTTGGAATTGTTAGGAATAGACTTGGATGAGTATAAAAAATGAATAAGGTCTTTGGAACTGACTTGCTGTCAAGTCATTTGAATACACTGCTTTTTAAAGTTTGAAATAAAAAACAATCAATCTGTTGACTTTTTTTTAAAAAAACAGCCCATGTGATTTCAATAGATATTTGTTGACGTAAGGCAGAATTATTGATATAGGTTTAGTGCTTTTTGACTGCATTCACAACTGATCATTATTGGATTGGGAGGGTCTTAATGTCACAATTTGATTAGCAGCCCATAGAGGTTATAAACTTGTCAGTGACATGGGGCTAAGGTTAAAATGTTTGCTTCTCCAAGTTATGAAGTAATTTTAAAACATTTCTTTAAATACGGGATTAAGTATTTGAAGAGAGTTAGAAACACACTTATCAAATTAGACTTTTTAAATACTATAATGTAAGTAGTAAATACTGAGAACTTTATTTCATTTAATCACAGCTGGGCTGCCAAAGTCTGTCCAGGGATGGATACTGGATGAGTTGGCATAGTAGGTGTAAGAGGGAAAAAGTGAGGACTCCAGATGCTGGAGATCAGAGTTGAAGAGTGTGGTGCTGGAAAAGTACAGCTGGTCAGGCAGCATCCAAGGAGCAGGAGAATTGACGTTTCGGGCATAAGCCCTTCTTGATGAAGAGCTTATGCCTGAAACATTTATTCTCCTGCTTGTTGGATGCTGTCTGACCAGCTGTGCTTTTCCAGCACCACACTCTGCGACTCTAGTAGGTGTAAGGGCAAAATATTGTTGACGGAGAGGATAGACAGGCACTAGTTAGCATGGATGGGGCATGTGGTGCCATTGGAAGAATTGGGAGGTATGAGCACTTCACAAAAGAGAGATTTCACAGTATGTTTAAAAGACAGAGGAGACTTCATTTAATATTCATTAAGTTTCTATTTGACTCTCGAGTGAAAACGTTCTGCTGTCTGTGTCTTAATTAGAACCAAGCCCCATGTCCCCATCACTCCTGAGCTACTGAAATACAATGACTTCTGTTCAATTCTTCAAATTTAAAATTCTCACTTATGTGGACAAATCATATGACCTTACCACTCCCTCACTGCCCTCTCGTGCTATCCCAAAAGACTGAGGAGCAGAAATTAGGCCATTCAGCCCATCGAGTCTGTTTCACCATTCAATCATAGCTGATACATTTCTCATCCCCATTCTCCCGCTTTCACTCCGTAACTCTTGATCCTCAAGAATCTATCTGAGTTTTAAATATACTCAATGATCTAGCCTCCCCAGCCTTCTTTGGCAATGAATTCCACAGATTCACCACTCTCTGGCTGAAGAAGTTTCTCCTTATCTCTGTTCTAAAAGGTCTTCTCTTTACTCTAAGGATGTGCCCTCGGGTCCTAGTTTCTCCCAACCATCTAATCTGTCCAGGCCATTCAGTATTCTGGATGTTTCAATTAGGTGCCCCCCTTCATCATGGGGCCCAACACTGCGCACCATGTGATCTGACTAGAGCCTCAGAAGTATATCCCTGCTTTTATATTCTAGTCTTCTCAAGATGAACGGCAACATTGTATTTGCCTTCCTAACTACCGACTCAACCTGCAAGTTTACCTTGAGAGAATCCTGGACTAGAACTCCCAAGTCTCTTTGCACTTCAGACTTCTGAATTTTCTCCTCGTTTAGAAAATAGTCCATGCCCCTATTCTTCCTACCAAAGTGCATGACCTCACACTTTCCCATGTTGTACTCGATCTGCCACTTCTTTGCCCACTCTCCTAACCTTTCCAAATCTTTCTGCAGCCTCCCCACCTCCTAAATGCTGCCTATTCATGTACCAATCTTTGTACTGTCTGCACAGAATACCCTCAAATCTTTCATCTAAATCATTAATGTATAAAGTGAAAAGTTGTGGTCCCAACACTGAGCCTCGGGGAACACACTTGTCACCAGCTGCCATCCTGAGGAGGACCTTTTTATTCCCACTCTCTGCTTTCTGCCAGACAGCCAAGCTTCTATCCATGCTCGCACCTTCCCTCTGACACCATGGGCCCTTATCTTACTCGGTAGCCTTTTGTGCAGCACCTTGTCAAAGGCCCTCTTGAAGCCCATAGTTGGTGACCATGTCTGAAGTCATTTCAATTCTAATTCTCTTTGCCTTTTTTCTTTCTTTTAGATGCACCTATAGAAGTTGCATCTTTGTTCATGTTTTTGGATGCCTCTCCAAATGGTAAGGTGCTATCAAATTCTACCTGATTAAGTTTCTGTGAACACTTTAGGAGCTTTTACTGTGCTAAATACAAGTCAGCAATGTAGTTTTAGCAAGCTTGAATTGAATTATTTTTTTTTGTCACATCTTTGCTAAGCGATGAAGTCTCACCATGATTGACTTTGTAACGTAGCTTCTGTATGATCGCCAGATTCCCACTGACTCTGTACAAGCCATCAATGTCCAAACCTAACAGGTGAGAAAAGGAGATCATTGAGAATTCTTTGCATGGCACAGCTTTCAGTTTGAAATTGGAGAGTCCTGGTGAGAACAGGCCAGAAAGGTTGACACAAGGATAGGACAGAACAGCAATGTCATTCTATTATGTCATGCTATTAGGTCATGTCATGCTATTAATACATCATAAGTATTATATATACTGATGTATGAATCAATGCAAAGAGAATTTGCATGGTTGCTAAGTGGTTAGCACTGCTGCCTCACAGCACCAGGGAGCCAGGTTTGATTCCAGCCTCGGGCGACTGTCTGTGTGGAGTTTGCACATTCTCCCCCTATCTGCATGGGTTTCCTCCGGGTGCTCCAGTTTCCTCCCCAATCCAAAGATGTGTAGGTTAGGTGAATTGGCTATGCTAAATTGCTCATAGTGTTCAGGGATGCATAGGTAAATGTAGAGTAATAGAGTAGTGGCATGGGTGTGGGTGGGTTACTTTTCAGAGGGTTGGTGTGAACTTGTTAGGCTGAAGGGCCTGTTTCCACACTGTAGGGATTTTATGATTCTATTCTATGAATTACATCGAATGTACAACATGGAGACAGGCCACTCAGTCCAAATGGTCTCTGGTATGTGTGTTTCACAGAAGTTCCCTCCCATGTCTCATCTCACCCCATAATTTATTTATCTAGCATTTCCTTAAACTATATCTTGTGATATTAAGTTCCATGTTTCAATCATGCTCTGGGTCAAAAGGAATTAAATTCTTAGATAAGGCTTTCTCAAATCAGGGCAGTGATCATATCTGAATCAAACAACAGAAAAATAGGTGCTACATCAATTCCCCCAAGATACATTCTTGATAATTTGTAATGATCCATAATCAGGATACTGGCAGAGTTTTTATATTCCGACTTTAGGACTAGATGAGATTTCGTCACATTCCCAAAATGCTGGTTTTTCATGCTTGGAAGTGTCTCGCAGACAAACCACGTCATGATGGGCTGTGCAATGTTCCACTGCTATTGATCCATGCATGGGTAGACTGGCTTCACTTCCTGTCTATTTGCTGTCAGCTCTCAAATTGTACATTTCCTGTTGGTGACATCATCTACCATGTGCACGTATATGATATCCAGCTTCATTGCTTTCCCCCCCCCGTTCTCCGTTCTGGATGGTGTGAGTGACAAAGGAGGGAGAGGAGACATTATGACAGAAAGAAGGGGGAATGAGAACGTGTAGAGCTGACAAAAAGAGGTATGTGAGCTATTCAGAGAGCAAAGAATGGACATCAAACAGAAAGAGAACCAAAGTGTCAGAGAAAGAGTTGGAGAGAAAATGGTAGAGATAGACAAAGTTTGAGGGTGGAACACAGAAAAGTTTGCTACAAGGAAAGGGAGGAATTTCGTTTTATCTGTTAATGATCATCACGATGAGAGATTGGAAGGTAAAATTAAAAATGTTTGAGTTATGTGTCTGAAATGATATTCCTCAGAAAAGGTCCAATGTTAAGTGAGAGTTCCCAAACATTACCTCGTTTCTCCACAGCTTGAATGCACTGCATCACAAAATGTGGCACTGTGGTGTTTTCCCTTTGGCACAGGTCTGCCAAACAGCAGCCAAATACTTGATCTGTAAAACCCAAAAATCATATAATGCTGAGTCTCTAGCCATTAAACACAAGCCACACTACAAAACTCAGAACAGTGAATGAAGATCAGAGGAGTTAAAGCAAGGCAGGACAAGGTGCTGTAAACTCGATGATATATGAATGGGTACATTCTCCTAGAATAGTGTCTATGGTAAAATGTATACCATCCATATTACATTTACAGGGCTGATTTAGTCAAATCATTGCACAGTTAGCGCAAGGATGTTCATAGACTTGTGAACTTCCCATCTGAGATTATTTTATATTCACAATATACGTGCTCCAACTCACCAATTACATTAACATGGTGGAATACTATTAACTAACAAGCATGCACTGATATAAAAAAAGACATGAACAGTGAAATACATGATTATACAGAACAAATTATGACTAGATTAATAGAGTATTATATTCATAAACCATTAGACTAATATTTCTGATAATATTCAGATTCAATTAAAATTATTCTATTGAAAAAATAGTATGTCACAATCCTCATCATTTACAAATGCATCTCAAGAATCCCTGAAGACTGGTACTTTCCAAAATTTAAGAGAAGACCTCTGCCTTCGCATTCCTCAATCCTGGTTGGGGAATTTAGAATACAAGTTATTGTCGAAAAAGTGAGGTCTGCAGATGCTGGAGATCAGAGCTGGAAATGTGTTGCTGGAAAAGCGCAGCAGGTTAGGCAGCATCCAGGGAACAGGAGAATCGACGTTTCGGGCATAAGCCCTTCATCAGGAATTCCTGAAGAAGGGCTTATGCCCGAAACATCGATTCTCCTGTTCCCTGGATGCTGCCTGACCTGCTGCGCTTTTCCAGCAACACATTTCCAGTACAAGTTATTGTCTCAGAGTAAGGGGTTCAGTAATTGGGACTGAAATGAGGATAAACGTCTTCATTAAAAGGGTTGTGAATTGTTGAAATAGCCCACCAGCAGACAGCCTTGGATCAGGCACCAGGTACATTCAAGACAAATGTAGATGGAGTTTTGGGAACCAAGGGAATTAAGCGATGTGAAGATACAGCAGGAGATTTGAGATGATGCAGAAAATCAGTATATTTTTCATATAAGCATAACCAGTTTGAATGGCCAATTGTCTTTCTTCACTTTATCTTTTTTCCTTGTTATGCTTTTTATGATATCATTTAAAATTTCCTGTACTAAAAAGAAAAACTCCCCGTATGTTTGAACATAGGCCTTATTGCAAACTAGTACAATAGGCCAAGTGTACTCCTACTGTACTAATTCCTGTGACTTTGAGGTGGACAAAATGTATAGAAATATAGAACAAAAACAAATTGTTCACAGTACATAGAAAATTACTGAGCAGCACTGCTGCTTCCGAGGCCTAGCTGCCTGTTCCACAGCAATGCCAGATTCTAGGAATTGTTGGGAAGGGTCTTGGAAAGGAATTATAAGCAAGGACCAGTGTGTAGCTTTCAGTTGCCACCCTCCCAGCTTCATCTGCACCCTCTGAAGTGGGCCGCTCACTTTTACTAGTCAGGAAACCTCCTGGTGGTCTCGCCTGCTGTAAACAGGGTTAATCATAGCTGTGCCACAAAGAGGCCCTTGTTTGAACACTTAAGGATCTTAATTAAGTGGCGGGAAGGTTTTCATAGCCACAAATGAATTTCTGTGACTAGAAAACGGTAGATTTTGATGCTGACTGATCAATTACCTTCAGGAGAGAAAGATTCCACCTAGGAGTCTCAATTAAAATAGATCATATTGTTAGCTGTTGGAGGGGCTCTAACTAAAACAAAATGGTTGGCAGGTTATGGTAACTTGTGCGATCTCTGAATGCTCTGTAGTTTTTTTTTTACTACGCTGCCTCACATCATCTTCCGTTACCTTGGATATAACCCTTTTCCCTCACACTTTGCAGTGTTGGTCTCCGCTGCAAGAATCTTTTCAATTTGATCTTGACTTTCTTGTGATCTGTGGTTTCAGTACTGCTGACCGAGGTACTTCTGGGAACCCCTGAAATAAAGGTCAAGAGAGAAAGAGTTAATCCTGACATCACTTCCTGTATACCGGGAGCAAGACAGCTCAAAGTAGGGTGCGACCAGGGAACTGCACAAATCTTTACATCACCCAAAAGCAGTTCAAAATGTTGTGATGTTTCAAGATGGAGATCGGTTTGCTCCCAGCATTTGATTCATTGAATCAAATTGTACAGAAAGAGACAATTTGGCCCATCACGTCACTTCAAGCTCTTTCAAGGAAGTTTCCTTGCAACATTTCTCCAAGTGTTTTTAAAGTCATTATTGAATCTGCTTCGACCACCCTTTCAGTCAATGCTTTTGAGACTTAACCCATTCTGTGTAAAACAAATCATTTGATCTCCCCTGTGGATCTTTTTACAATTACCTCAAATCGCTCTTCTCTGGTTACAGACACCTCCCCAACCCCGCCCAACATTCTTACTAAGTTGTGTACTAACCATTCAGAAATTACTGCACAAGCCTCATTCTCAGAAAAGTAATAGATGTGACCTACTGTGCTGAAAAGATATAAGGGGACTCCACACTAAACAAAAAGACCATACACAACTCAGCTTTAAAGGGAACATTGCTTCCGCCATTTGAAACATTTGGTCCTTATTTTAATATTGTTTCTTTTCCATACTTTCAGGATTCAGAATTTAGACCGGAGTTTCTAAGAGATGTGGGAAGGACTTGACAGTGAATTAAGTCATTGCAAAGTTTCGTTCCTGTTGCAATTGGAGAAAATGATTGTCAAACTATGCACAGCAAACAGCATAGAGATAAGTGACCACAATAACTTGTCTGCGTAACGCTACTTCAGAAGAAATATAAGGTAAGACTGCTTTGCTTTTATTCAAATGGTACCATGGGTTCTGTGATGCTCACCCACCATTTACCTTTAATCTAGAAGGTGGTGAGGCCAACAGTGCAGCACTCCCTCAGCATTATACTGGACCTTCAGCCTGGATTTTGTGCTCAAGTTTCTGAAGTAGGACTTTGAATCCACATCTTATGATTTGGAGGAGAGTAAAAGCAAAATACTGCAGATGCTGGAAATCTGAAACAAAAGCAAAGCACTGGAGAAACTCTAACTGATCTGGCAGATCTGTTCAGAGTGAAACAGAGTTCACATTGTGAGTCCAACATGATTCTTCTTCAGACCTGCTGAGTTTCTCCAACAGTTTGTTTTGATTCAGGACATTGTTTTGGAAGAATTTGGAGAAGAATTTAGATGGAACAGACCGCCAGGGAATATGAAATGGGGCCAGGATGCTGGAGAAGCTCCTGGTCATTGCATTGAGGGAAACTGAGATCAAAGGAGACGATGGGTCTACTGTGCACAAACTGTTCTTTTGACATAGATGTTCTGGAACGGACACAACTTAGAACTAGATCTTCATTTCGTTATTGTGACTAGGTCAAAATGCTGGAATTTCCTCCCTCACAGCACCAGTGTCCTTACACCATACGGACTGGAGTAGTTCAACAAAGAAGCTCACCACCATTTACTAAGGGTCATTTGGAATGGGCAAATGCTGGCCTTGCCACCAATGGTATAATTGAAAAAACATTTTTTAAAAATTCATAAAAGTGGGGTAGAAAAATGCCAGGGAATAGGCAATTATAGCACCTTGGGAAGTGATTGGGAATGGGAATGAGTCGCACACCCCATGTAAAAATAGAAAGGTCATGGGTGGATATGCATCTGCCTCAGCCTGTCAAAGCCCCTGGAGACAAGCAGACTGCATCATTACTCAAAAACAGCTATGGAATGTTCAGACCCAGTGAAGCAATTTTACAGAGAATAAGGGAGAGGTGAGAGAGAGAGACACACACACACATCGACGTGAGGTCCTGGGGGATTGGATCTGGGGTTTGGTTTAATTCTGTGATACAAGAATCGGAAATTGGTCCATCATTCCACCATTGCCCAATGGTAAATACACTACAAACTCATTCAGACATTTACCACGAATCCTCTTCTCATCCTTGTCTTTGCTGTTATATTTCTCTGGTCCAGTTACATCAGCATCAACATCATCTGTGCTGATAGTATCCACCTTAAATAGAGAAGCAAAGGAGAATACATTGAATTAATGCCATTACACATGGATGTTAGAGATTTGTGGGTATTTCTGAGAATTACAATCTGGAGGATAATGGATGAGAACATGCTTTGCCTCCGTCATAGCCGTTTCCATTTTTCACAAACTACACACTGGCTCTAGGCTAGACCTATCCTCATACCTGCCACATGTGGTATCTATGGTAACGAGCAACAAGTGAGGAGAAACTATAAAAATATTACAATCCTGGACTTTGGACATCATTCCAATACAAAAAGGTACTTCCCAAAGAGGGAGACACCAATATCGAAGCAGTAGCTGTATGAGAAAATCACAACCCACAAGTTCCCCTTTAAATCACACCTAATTCTGATTTGGAAATATCATCTACTCCTTCAACATTGCAGGGACCACATGCTGGAATTCCCTACACAACAATATTCTGGGAACACCTTCACCACATGGCCTGCAATAAAAAAAATATGGCTCAGAAATAGGCCATTCAGTCCTACCACTCCTTGTCAGTATTAATGCTCTATTTCACCTCTGCCTACCTTTTTCCTCATCTAAATTAACCATTGTAACCATCTCTCCCCCATAGTCTACCCTTCCATGAAATATTACTGATGGAGCAATTTGAAATCAAGATTTAATCAATTAGAATTAGGCTTTATTGTCACACCTTCCCCCTCACCTCCGTCCAAGGCCCCAAAGGATCCTTTCACATTCAATAGAAATTTACCTATAGTTCCACACATGTTATCTACTGCATCTGTTGCACCTGATGTGGTCTCCTCAATATTGGGGAGACAGGATGCCAACTTGCATTTTAGAGAACATCTCTGAGACACCCGCACCAACCAACCCCAACACCCTGTAGCTGAACACTTTAACTCCCCCTCCCACTCTGCCAAGGACATGCAGGTCCTCGGCCACCTCCATTACCAAACTCTGACCACCCAATGCCTTCCATCTTTGGACCCTCCAACCACAAAGGATCAATGTGGATTTCACCAGTTGCCCCATTTTCCATCTCCCCCACCTTATCCCAGTCCCAAACTCCCAACTCTGCACCGCCTTCTTGAATGGTCCTACCTGTCCATCTTCCTCTCCACCCTCCTCTCCGACTATCCCTTCATCCCCATCTTCATCTACCTATTGCATTCCCAGCTACCTTCCCCCCCAGCCCCACCCCCCTCCCATTTATCTCTCAGCCTCCTTGGCCCACAAGCCTCATTCCTGAAGAAGGGCTTAGGTCCGAAACGTCGATTCTCCTGCTCCACGGATGCTGCCTGACGTGCTGCGCTTTTCCAGCACCACACTTTTTGATGTGTATTCATTGATATTGAGATCCATATTCTTCACACTCACACATTTCTTCAGATTTGGATTCCTTTTTGACTGTGTTCTACGAGTGGCCTCAGTTACTTGGCTGTGGCAGATTGCAAATTTAGTCTTCACAGTCACTCCTCCTCCAGAGATCTGTAAAGGTCACCCCGTTCCTGCAGTATATTTCTTAGGATTTTCAACACAAATCCCCACAAGACACATTCTCTCTATAGCCACTTGATTGAAACTTTTAACTTTATTTCCTATGTACTACTTAATCCTGACAAGAATTGTAATGTTGAACTGTTAACTTATTTCTCTATTGTTCTATTCTTAATCTAATATTTTGTACCTAGGAACCTGTACCTCAGATGGTACCATGAATGGCAATGTTGGAAACATTTCACTGTACTCCTGTATCCCTGTACTTAAGCACACGTGATAATAAAACCTAATTCTAATTGATCAAATCTTTATTTCAAATTGCTCGATCAGTCCTCGGTAAAGAAACTGAAACCTAAACTTCCAATCCTACTGGATTTATATTTCCAAAGAAGAACAGACATTCTACAGCAATAACTTTGAGTGTTTGAAGAGCTTCAATGTCCCTTTCCTTTGGTTTGCTGACAGTAAATGTTCCGTCCTCCCAGTGTAATTTTCCCTCATCCATCATACGCAAAATATGTCTGGCTGCTTTCTCAGTCACTTACCTGGTGATTGATACTTTCACTGATTGTCTTATACCAGTCCCCGATGACAGACTCGGTATCGTACTGTATGAGGTACTCTGAGCCTCTTCGGGTTTTCAACTGAAGATGAAAGAAAGGACACATTATGATCATCTTGGGAGCAAGAAATCAGATTGACTCTATTCCAGGTGTTGCTCTGGGTTAAACACATAGCTAGGAAAAACTTCTTTGGGTTGACATTCCTGATCACAGGAAAATATCCCACTTCAGGTGATCTGTGAATCCTTCCCCATCCTGGGACTGAGGAGCCTAGTTATATCCACCCTCACCCGTACATTGAGAGTCATTCTTTGAGTGGACACCTAAGGAATCTCTCTTCACCTTCTGCAGAAGAGAAGATAAGAAGTATGGCAATCCTCTTACTGATTTATGATAGAGCCATTTGATTAATATTAAATGCACTATTTTTTTGTGAAGATCTCCAATAAATTCCAATAAATGTCAAAACTTCACCTTTACTGTCCAGAGGAGCCCTGAAAAAAACATGAGAGTGTGGAGACTCACTGGTCCAGTAATCCCTATCAGGCAGAGCATTTGATAGACCGGGAGATAGAAAACCAGCAATAAAGCCTACAGCTATACCCCCAACTATATGCAGGGAGGGCAAGTTAACTGAGCACACCCTAACAAGATGAAGAAATTGGATAAAGTTAAAAATCACACAACACCAGGTTATAGTCCAACAGGTTTAATTGGAAGCCCCTTAATTGCAGCCCCTGTTGGACTATAACCTGGTGATGTGTGATTTTTAACTTTGTACACCCCAGTCCAACACCGGCATCTCCAAATCAAGAAATTGGATGCACATCTTTGCCACTAGTACAGCATAACATAGATCATCAAAGATGAAGTAAAACCAAAGACAGTTCTGCGGAGAAACCTTTACAGTGCCACACTTTCCACTAAGTCCAGGGTCTAACTGGAGAATTCTGGCAAAGTGATTGGTATGCTAGGGTTGACAGGGCAATGGAATCAGAAGTGGAACTGAAAGCTGGGGAGGAATACTTCGTGTGCAGCCCCTGAGAGGTCACATGGTGTTGCCAACAGGAGACTGCACCAACAGCATGGGCAAGAAGGTTGCCAATGGGTCACTACGTGGGTGTGTACCCCCGGAGAAAAACCTCAGGAGTGGCAAAACCCTCAGCTTACTATTGCCTGTTTACCCATGGGTCAGTCAAAGCAGCAGTAGATGGGCACAAATGGTACAATAGGAGAAAGTGAGGACTGCAGATACTGGAGATCAAAGTCAGAAAGTGTGGTGCTGGAAAAGCACAGCAGGTCAGGCAGCATCCGAGGAGCAGGAGAGTCGACATTTCAGGCATAAGCTCTTGAATCAGGGAGGGCTTATGCCCAAAACATTTACTTTCTGCTGTACATTTCTAGCGTCACACTCAACAACACAAATGGTACAATATGCAGGTGGGGAGAGGGCACGTGTATTATTCAGCCAGTTGTAACTTAATTGATTGATTGATTGATTTAACATTGTCACAAAGACCAAGATACAGTGAAATGTGTTGTTAGTGTGCTATACAGGCAGATCATACCATACAAAGTACATCAGAATAGCAGAGTATTATAGCTCCAGAGAAGGTGCAACAGAGTAACCAGAATTAACATTCAAAAGAACTGTTCAAAAGTCAGATAACAGCAGAGAAGAAGCTGTTCTTGAATCTTTTCGTACATGTATTTAAACTTTTATATCTTCTGCCCAACAGAAGAGGGTGAGAGAATATAACCAGGGAGGGAGGTGTCTTTGATTTTGTTAGGTTGCTTTCCTGAAGCAGCAGGAAGTATAGGTGGAGTCAATGAATGGAAGGCTGGCTTGCATGAGGGACTGGGCTGTGTTCATGACTCTGTAGTTTGTTGTGGTCTTGGGAAGAGCAGCTGACATAGCAAATTGTGATGCATCCAGATAGGATGCTTTCTAAGGTGCATCTATAAAAACTGGTAACAGTCCCTGTGAACATGCCAAGTTTCCTTAGCTTCCTGAGGAAGTGGGAACATTGTTATGCTTTCTAGCCCATCACATCAACATGTGTAGATCAGGACACATTACTGATGATCATCACTACCAGGAACTTGACACTCTCGACCATCTCCACCTCAACACCATGGATGCAGATAGAGTGTGCTCTTCACTTAGTTTCCTGAAATTAATGACCAGCTCCTTCATTTTGCTGACATTGACAGAGAGACTACAGTCTTCACACCATGCCACTAAGCTTTCAATTTCTCTCCTGTATTCTGTCTCATTATTGTTTGAGATCCATCCCAAAATGATGGTGTCACAGCAAACTTGTAAATGGAGTTGAGGCAGAATTTGACCAACAGTCTCGTGGGCACCGGTGTTAAGGATTATGGCGGAGGTGGTGATATTACCTATTCTTACTCACTGCGGTCCATGGTCAGGAAGTTGAAGATCCAGTTACATTGTAGGCAGCCAAGACTTAGGTCTCAGAGTTTAGAGAGGAGTTTGTTTGGAATAATGGTGTTGAAGGTGGAACTGCAGTCAATAAGTAGGAGCATGATGTAGCTATGCTTATTATCCAGATGTTCCAGAGATGAGTGTAGGGCCAGGGAGATAGGGTCTGCTGGGGACCTGTTGCGCCAGTACATGCATTGTAAGGGATCAAGGCAATCTGGCAACTTATGAAACAGATTTTCCAACTTCTCCCACCCTTCATCTGGTGAAATTGTCTACCTACCACATTTTTTTGCGCTTAGCAAGCCAGCATTTTCTGAGACTATAACATTCAGAGCACACTCAATTCCAAGAGTTGAGGGCAGGAGTTTGTTTTGCAGTATTTTCTGTCACTCAGGATAGTTCAGAATATGAGAGAATGTAAAAAATGTCAGAAGAAATGAGTGAGTTGGAGAGAAGGCATCATGTTAGAAATGCTGATTTTCAGCTGCATAAAAAGGGAAGGTGACTGAACTATAGTTACTCAAGTGAACTAGTTGAGTGATCAGAGAAATCAAACAGCATTTAAATGGTTGCGTGTAGTTGGGGTTCAGGGAAGTCCCAGGAGAAGGAGAAGCAATCTCCATGATCTTATTGCTCAAAAAGGCAACTAAACTATATTGAGTTTGAATGGTTAGGGATAGAGGGTAGAAGTCAAGAACATTTGGATATCTCTGTGTTGTTAGTACTCATGCCAAGTTCTAGGAGTTACTAGGCAGCTAGCAGTCACAGTTAGGGTTCAGGAAAAACCTGTGGAAGTTCTGATGACTCACAAGGGGGCAAGATGCCACTAATAGTTCAGTACAGGTGTGAGTGAAAAGCCACAACTAGTATCTGCTTGCTGCAGCTGAGCAAGATGGAAGCTCAGGAATAAAACACAAGCAATGATTTAAGTTGGTGAAAATAGCTACTGGCAAAAAGCAAGAATTGTATCAATGAATAAGTTATTGGAGTGCAGTTTTCACATTCCAGGGGAGTATGGACCCAAGAGATGTGGATGATTGATCAGAGCAGGACAAGTCATTGAGATGGTCCATGGTGGGGTTGCACTTGAGAGTGAATTTCAAGGTCTGATCAGCAAAGGTGAAAAATTGTAATCCTTTGTGAATTTTAATGAGATTTGATGACCTACTATTTTAACATTTGGAGTGTGTTGCTGTGAAATCTATGAGCTGTCTTGATTGCATTTCCTATTTTTGTACGCTCTGCAAGAACTTGATTAACTGCCATTACACATGTTGAATACACATTAATTCCAGATGGTAGAAATAAGTTGTACATGCGTTGTAAATTGTATTACTAATATTATATAGTAAAGTGTATTGTTTGTTCAAAGCCATGGAAGAGAGTCATAGAGATGTGTAGCACAAAAACAGACCATTTGATCCAACTCGTCCATGCTGACCAGATATCCTAACCTAATCTAGTGCCATTTGCCAGCACTTGCCCCATACCCCTCTAAACCCTACTCATAGACTCATCCAAATGCCTTTTAAATATTGTGAATGTACTAGCCTTCACCACTTCCTCCGATGCGCCACCCTCTGCATAAAAAAGCTGCTCCTTAGATCCCCTTTAAATCCTTCCCCTCTCACTTTAACCCATGCCCTCTAGTTTTGAACTCCCCCAACCCAGGGAAAAGACTTTGTCTATTTATCCTATCCATGCCACTCGTGATTTTATAAACCTCTATAAGGTCACCCCTCAGCCTCTGACACTCCAGGGAAAAAAGCCCCTTCCTATATAGCCTCTCCCTATAGCTCAAACCCTCCAATCCTGGCAACATCCTTGTGAATCTTTTATGAGCCCTTTCAAGTTTCACAACATCCTTCTGATAGGTGGGAGACCAGTATTCCAAAAGTGGCCTAACCAATGTCCTGTACAGCCGCAACATGACCTCCCAACTCCAATACTTGATACTCCAACCCATAAAGGAAAACATATCATATGCCTTGAATCTTGAGGCTTTATTCTCTATGGATCTCATAGTTAACTACTTTCAAAATAAAGATTACTGTCCCAACTCAGATAACAGCATCTTTTGGTGATTTTGCCTAGGATCATAACAAAGTGGGTGGCCTGGTTAGAGATCGTTAACTGAAACTAAAAAGGGTAATTATTAATCAAAAGCCACTTTATAATATAATCTCTTGATAAGCCTGCTGGGTTTTTTTTGTTACAGGTAATTTCACCTACAGCTTTATAGTAAAACAGTGTTAATAATGTAAAGTAATTAGCTGCAAGGATTAATATCAGAATACAGACATTGTTGCTTAATACAAAGAGCAAAAACATTTAGCTCAAAGCTACAGTAAGGGATAACTCACCATGGCTCCTTTAACACTTTACTATATAATATTAGTAATACAATTTACAACGCATGTACAACTTATTTCTACCATCTGGAATTAATGTGTGTTCAACATGTGTAATGGCAGTTAATCAAGTTCTTGCAGAGCGTACAAAAATAGGAAATGCAATCAAGACAGCTCATAGATTTCACAGCAACACACTCCAAATGTTAAAATAGTAGGTCATCAAATCTCATTAAAATTCACAAAGGATTACAATTTTTCACCTTTGCAGATCAGACCTTGAAATTCACCTTCCAAACCCACATCATTTACTATCTAGAAGAACAAGGGTAGCAGATGCATAGGAACACCACCATTATCCTAATTTGCAAATATAATCACACCCTCGCTTAATGTTACTGAATCAAAATCCTGGAACTCCCTCCCTAACAGCAGTACGGATGTACCTACATTACATGGAGCAACTAACCTTCTCAAGGGCAATTACTGTTTGGTGCTAAATGCTGGACTAGACAGCAATGGATAGATCTTGTGCATAACCAGAAAAAAAAAGTAGGTAAAAACAATGACTGCAGATGCTGGAAACCAGATTCTGGAATAGTGGTGCTGGAAGAGCACAGCAATTCAGGCAGCATCCGAGGACAGGCAAAATCGACGTTTCGGGCAAAAGCCCTTCATCAGGAATATGAAGGGCTTTTGCCCGAAACATCGATTTTGCCTGTCCTCGGATGCTGCCTGAATTGCTGTGCTCTTCCAGCACCACTAATCCAGAAAAAAAAAAGTGCTGAGCACATTTCCTTAAAGTTGCTTTCTTTGTTATTTTGGAAGAGAGATTTGATTCAAATGTGTCAAGTTTTCCGATCAGCGTGGAATTTGTAATAACTAACTAGGGTGTGAATCCACAATTAGAAAAACAGACTTTAACGTTAAAATAAGTGTTTCACAAACAGCTGGAGAGTTTAGGATAAAGGTTGGTGGTGTTAGACAAAGCTGTTTTCCTTTAAGTTAACAGACAAATAATATTTTAATCTTTTCTTTTATATAATGTCCTTTTCTGGCAATTCGCAAGAGTATTCAATAATTTCCTTGCCAGTGTGATGGTTCTTCAGAAATGATGATGATATTTGGTCACTCAAGAAACTGCATAAGGTGTATTTTAACACTGCTGTACTGCAGCTAATGCATGGCTCTGTCTGACCAGGAAGCTCTCCAACCCGTGATTGGTGTATCCGAAGAATTTACAGATTAGTAAGTGGCTTGGCTACATATGACACACCTTCCATGATTGTCATGTCCTAAATTGGGATTTGAACCTGAAACTTCTGACCCAGATAGAGAAGGCTTCAACCCATTGTACCACAAGAGTTCCTGATGATTTATTTGCCTGTTTGATATTGATAGTGCACATCCTCACCTCTAAAACATTCTTTTTGCTCGATTTGTCCTTTGCTGCCCAGCCGATACTCGCTCCTTTCAGTTCAACCGTATATTCAGATACAAATTGGCCAGCACCTTGTTTCTAGCCAAAAAAAAAAGACATTCAACATGAAAGAGGCTGAACATCGACTTCCACTTGCTTGTAACTCATTTGTTTGATTACTTTCGCTTCAAGATTGTATATTATCTTTATGAAAAAGAATGTGAATTATAACCTCATCATATCTAACCCATTGTGTTGAATGGTTCACCAAGTGTTTTGGCACTCTACCATTAGAATACTGTTGGGTGTCCTTGACCTTGGATGATTTGATAGAGAGATACTTTGTTTCCCTGAAAAGTTGAGTCTGAATTAAGTAGCTTCTACAGCAGCAATTTTACTTGCAGTTGGTGTTGTAGAAAGGATACTATTCAATTGGCCATCATTAGATGTGCATAAACTGCTTTGATGTCAATGGGAAAGAAAAATTGGATGTGATATATAATGGTATATATACAATGTAAACATTTCTCTGGTTTCAACTGTGGTACTGACTGTTGTATTACAGGACAAATGTGATATCGATGAGTCCATTTCTTGTATCTGAAATAGACAAATTGGAATTCAAATCAGGTTGTGATCTATCATGCTGGATTGATTCTGGAGGTGCATTGTGCACAGAATTGGATTACCCAAAGCTTAGTTGATCCATTTAATTGAGGCTTGTAGGATCTTAGTAGGTAAGTTAGTTTCAGCATTAGTGGGAGTTAAAAGGGGTCAAACCAGCAGAGTTTAAAAAGGGACCACTAGGCGTGGCAGAAGAAAAAGCCCAAAGCTTTATAAATGTTTGACATTTTGTATAGTCAGAGTATTTCTCTGGGTTCTAGCAAAGAACTACAGGCCATTGCCAGTCAGTATCACCTATTGCCACACGACCTGACCCAAGGGCCCCTATTAGCATTAAGTTGGCCGCAATCACTGCCATAGATAATGACAAACTGTTTCTGGATGCCCACTTGGTGCTTGCAGCTTGCCAAAAGCAGTTCAGTGCTGCAATTGGGAATGGCTTTGCACTGGCACAACCTGGAACCACGCATAATCCCTCTGTTGAAGTGCTGTCCATTTTGAATGCAAGACCTATTGACGAATTGAGTTTTCCCGTATTGGTGCTGGGTTTATTTGCTCTTCCCAGGCAATGATGTGGTCATGAGCAAGGAAGACAGGAGTCAGAGCATAGAGTAGGTTTGCTGGGCCAACTTCTCATGCTCAGCAATTTTACATGCTTGTAAATCCAAGATGGATGGCTTATCATCGAGAATCACACTCAGTACAGGCATCAAGTTAAACATTCACAATAAAGCATAATTTATCTGCATAAATGTGGCAAGGCATAACTGTTAACCCATTGCATTGAGAAATAAATTACAACATGAGAAAAGCCCAACTGAAAAACATTCAGAAGTAGCCTTCAAATTTACTGTGGCAACCTAGTCAAGTGGATTGCCACTGTTTATAGTTGAACCCCATTGTTCATAGTTTAATATAAATGGCCTAATTTCAAATTCTATGTGGCCTACATTAAAACACTGCTTCCTCCCACCTCGTTTTGTTTATCAAACAAACTCTTGTTGACTCTAGACTGAACTATGCTAATGCTCTCCTGGCCAATAAAGCCATTCACTATAAGTACCAGCTCATTCAAAGCTCTGTTGCCCATATTCAGTCCCATCCAATTCTGATCACCTGACATATATTGGTCTGGCTGACAGACATTGGAATCTTTGTTCCCCCAGTGCCTCAAATTCCCAACCTAAGGATTTTAAAAAAATAGATTAGTATCGTAGAATCTCTACAGTGTAGAAGCAGGCCAGTCAGCCGATCAAGTCCACACTGACATTCGGAAGAGCATTCTATCCAGACCCACATCCCAATCAGTGCATCCACTATAGCTAATCCATTCAACCAACACATCCTTGGGCACTATGGGCAATTTCCCATGGCTAATTCACCTAACCTGCATGCCTTTGGACTGTGGGAGGAAACCGGAGCAATCAGAGGAAACCTACGCAGACATGGAGAGAATGTCTGTGTGGAGTTTGCACAGTCTTCCCAGGCTAGAATTGAACCTGGGTCCCTGGTGCTGCGAGACAATAGTGCTAACCACTGAGCCACCGTGCCACTCCCTTCTTTATGTCTGTAATGTTCTATAGCTCTACAACTACCTGTATCACACCCCCAAACAATAGCCACTGTTCCTTCACCCACATAGGTCTCAAAGCCTTGAATTGCCTTCCTACGTTTTCCCTCCAGCTTCTTTCAATTCTTTTATCGCCTCTTTAAAGCCTGACTTTTAATCTCTTCTTTTTTCTCCTCTTTTCAAGAAATGCTCTTACACATAACTGAACTTTTTTTTTCTCATTATCAAACCTCCTGCATTTTTTTTTTCACCCATTAGTCCCATTAGTCCCACCACCAGTCAATCACCCTTGTTTGCCATTTCAGTCTCTCTTTCTACCATCTCCTTATTGGTCTGAGCTTTGTCTGACTGCATCCTTGGGGACTTTTTTTTTCACTACAGTATAGGTGCTACGTAAAAGCAAGTTGTTGTTGATGATGGCCAAGGTGTTGAGATGATGATGATAATGGATTGTTTTCAATGGTTACCAGGGATTGGGGGTTTACAACAGCTAGCCAGCCATACAACTCATTCCTTTCAGGTTACACAGCCCAGGCTGTGAAGCTGAAAATGATGCTCATCAAATGCACTGTTTCTCTCAGATTTACTGTTTGGGGATATTCTAGATTTAATCTCATTACCAGTGTGCCTGCGGACTGACTCTTGGGATCTTTATAAAAGGTCAGAATTCCACCCTGCAGCACAGTCCATGAGGATGCCCAGTTCTTCCTAAAATAAAACACAAGGATCAGTATAACTCACTTCAACACAACAGGAAGGAGGAGCACGTTTCTAACCAATTAAGCAAATGTCTCATGAGTATTAGTTTAGCAGTCAACTGGTGAACATTTGGATACCCTCAGTTTAAATAGCACCGTCTGATGTGTAGGGTCTAGAAGGGACCATTTTCTCCGACACTGGCTTTAGTGTAATCATGAATGTTTCAGTGACCACGTTACCAACACAGAGTAACCAAGGGAATCTCTACCCCTTCCATTCCTATCCATTCTATTGCCTATGCATTGAAAGCAGAGCAAGGTTTACCCATTTGAACAGGATGTATCGCTGTACAATATAGATCTCAGCACCGAAGGATACGATTGAACCTACACTAGTGCTGGCTCTACATTGGAGCCATCCACATGAATTCCCCTTCCTTGCTGTTTGTTCTTGAAGGAAGTCCTGAGATAGATTTTCTGAACCCTCATTAAGTGTCTTGGAGGCCACAAGTGTACAACAGAGATTGTCAGATGTTCTCTAATGGCATGAATAGAATCAGGAAATCAATCTTCTATAACTTAGTACAAGTGATTGAAGTTTAGTAGCTTTATCGAAGTGATGAAACCCCATTGGTATTTAGGGTATTTGAAATACAATAATTAGAGAATAATTAACAGGGTGCAGCTAGTCATGTGATATTAAAAGCTGGCTTAGATCAGGAGTTAATCTACATTCTGTATGTGAATAAAGCAACATCCTGATTACTCAGTGAAAAACTATTGAATTTGCTTGGTGGTGGCAATAGTGTGTTTGTAAATCCAGGCACCCATGCACGATGCTGAGGATTGATGGTAACCACAGCCTGAATGTCAGCATTGTTCATTTATTGAGGGACAACAGCAATTTCCTGCAAGCTCTCTGTTTGCTCTATAATCGCAGTAATCAAAGTACAGCAAGAAAATAATGCACAGTAGGAATGCAGATTATGGGGATTGGTTTTATGGTGAGTTTCAAATGAAAGGTGAAAATATTGGCAATATGAGCGGAAAAATCAATATCTCAATCTGCAGCAGATATGAATTTCCAACCATTATAACTGGACCCTCAGCCCCTCCGCTGGCCAAATTGCCAATATACATCTGTTATTGTGTAAAGCTCTGTGCTGGTTCACATACACATAGATTTAGCTCCTACAATGAACATAAAAATGTAGTACAGGGTTGGGCTGCATTGTTTGCCCAGGAGCAGGAATCAGAAATGGAGACTATTACCAGGTGCCAAACCCACTTTGGTGGTGAAACAGTGATTCACTGTGATTTTCATAGGCGCCTTCTTAATTGGCCTGGAGACAGGTCTCCCATACAATTAAAGACTTTGGATCTTCAGCTTCACAATTGACCTTCAGCTCAAGAGCAACAGTAGGTTGTGTTGCACCATAAGAGAGAGGTTTCTTCACAATGTTATTAACTCTTTAATTCAAAGATAGCTTGAACAGCCACAACTGCTTGTGCATCCTCTGGGTAAAGGCCTCTGGGTCTGCCTAGAATTTTGCCCCACCCCCACCCCAGCCAAGCCCATGCCTCTATGCACCATCCGGCCCTTACCATGCCCCAGAATCTAGAGACTGACTGGCACTACCTTAATTTAATTGGCTTCAATTAAGCTTTAATGAATCTGATCGACTCCCATGTACAGTGAAAGCATACTGTCCGGCTACATAATGGTATGGCAATTGCTCCGCCCAGGAGCATGAAAAACTACAGGTGGTGGTGTGCATAACCCAAACCATCACAGAAGCCATCCATGGACTCCATTTACATGGCTTGCTGCTGCAGAAAGGCTGTCAACATCAAAGACCCTTTGCACCCAGGTAATGATCTCCTACCACCTCTTCCGTCAGGCAGAAACCAGAACACATGTACAAGCAGCTTCAGGAACAGCTTCTTCCTGGCTGTTATTAGATTGATAAATGGACTATCTAGCCTCAAATAAAACTGATATTGCTTATGTTGATCTTGCCTAACACACATACTGTGCAATATAACCTGCATGCCTCTGTCTAAGTCTTTTTGATTTGTTCATCCTTGCTTGCTATGATCTGCCTGTACTGCTTCTAAACACTGTACTCCAGCACGTGACAATAAGTCAATTAATGCGAGTGGGTAATCCTGTGAACAGACCAAAGGGGCTTTGGAGCTCAAGAACAAGCATGCCAACTTGTGGGGATATCTTTAGTTTCAGATTGCCTTCAATTAGCCAGTCTAATAACTTTCTGTCAAATGAAATTCTATCTTAACTGACCTCTGGGCAATAAATGCTGGCCTAATCAGTGACGCCTTCATCCTGTGAATGAGTGAAAAACAAAACTATAGTTTAACTATATAATGTTGGAGAGTTTAAGGTAGCGATTTATGTGATTGTTTGCCTTTACCTTGAAGCTTTAACATGACAATGGAGATTACAGTTACTGGATGATGGCAAGTCGGCTTACAGGATTGGAATTAATATGGTGGATCAGCTAATGGTTCAAAAAAATTGTCATTACTTCAAACTCCTGATTTTGGATTAATCCAATGAGACACACGCACAACAACAAGATTGCAGGTTTGATTCCTGATCAGTTGCAAAATAGTTCATTTCTGCTGGGTTCCTAATACCAAACAATATCTATTACTCCTTGTTAGAAGTGAGAAGGCTTTGGCTGAAGGCAGAACTGGGTTTGCCTATGTGTATTCATGTGGTCAAATAACCAATGGTCATCTATGAATAATGGCCAGTCAACTTGGGTTACGCATCAG